>NW_008795252.1:6919865-6948725 GCF_000699145.1 Aptenodytes forsteri
TTATTTTTTTTTTTTTTTTTTTTTTTTTTTTTAAGAACACGAACGAAAAGAATATTGACCAGCAAACTTTCAAGTAGTCCTTTTTCTGGCCTCTTAATTTGTTTCTGCAGTTTGACATAGGCTGCCATTTGTAGGCAGAAACCCTTAGCTATCAGCCTATAGATGATACTCACATGTATGATCAGATAGTTAAGTTTTACTCTGTCATATAAGAATGCACTAATGGTACTGACTCACTCATTTCTGGGTCTGCATACAATCAAAATGTGGGGAGCAAATTTGGAAGTAACTTAGTGGTATTAAAAAAATTGGCTGTCTTTTCCACATGTCTGGAACCCATGAGTCAGTACTCCAACACATACATTTTGCTGTTTAAATAGAATATGCTATAGTTATTTTTTTTTTATATTAACAATATGGTTTATCATTCTATAGAACTTTTCATCCATAGATCTCACGTAGATTTACCAGTTAAGTCAGTAACTCATTCCTGATGGATCCTGATATTCTCCTAGACATTAATATACCATTGGTTTCAGCCTGAATTATACGTTCAGTCTCTAATTCAGATGAACATTCATACTGGGGAAGGTTCTTAAAATTAAGCCCATACTTATGGGATTTCCTGAAGTGGGTTGGGATTAAGTACTTGTTTGTTTTCCTTGTGAGTGAAAGCAGAATTTGGTCCCTAGCATCACGCTAGTTCCTTGAGATAACTGTTCCAGGGAGGCTTAGTATCATAATTCAGTTAAAGTATATTTGATCCTGATGGAAAAAAACACCCAGCCATCTAGCTGAAGCCCTTGTTCTGTAATTCTTCGCTGTCCCGAGTGATCATTATTGTAAGTATGGCTGACCGTGCCCTTTGCATGCTGGGCCTTTTGAGAACGGGTGGATGCAGCTTTCAGGTTTGCTCACCACGGCTGCCTCCTTTCCCGCGGTGTGAGGGGCGGAGAGGGGGAAGCGAAGTGTTTTCCGGTGCAGGAGCAGCTCCTAACACTAGCAGGATTTGTGTCGTGAGGCTGGGGGTAATTTTTTTGGGAAGGAGCCTGCAGCACCTTATGCCGTGAACACAGCATGGTGCAAAATGGAGGGAAAAATTTGCCATAAGGGTCAGAAACAGAAATGAAGAAAACCCGGCGTCTCGTTATAGGGTGAATACTCTGAAATTATTCTTTAACGATGAGTTTAATGGCATTTGACTGTCTGCAGGTTAGGTTGCTGTGCTCCCTGTTGTCAGGCGGGGGGAGTGGGGGGTTCATGATTTCTGATTAACTAAAAAAAGATGTGCGTGTTTTGGAGGTGTGTGGGTGAGGCAGTGCAAATGTCAAGTTAAGTACTGGTTATAAACAGTCTTTTTAAACAGCAGCACATTTTCATTCAGATCTTTTTAGGTTGTGAAGAATACTGTATCTCTAGCGCATATTTAAAATAAAAATCTTTCTGGCAGCAAGCTCGCCGTATCTAGTGCAACGTTCTCACTCTGTCTCTCTCTCATCCTCATCTGTTGAAGGAGTAAAACTTCTGAGGTACATCTTCAGAAATAGCAGCAGGAGCCAGCGCAAATGCGCGGTAATTGATTTGCTGCTGTTGTTTGCAATTGAAGCAGTTAAACCTTTCCAAGCAAAACCAAATCATGCATGCAAGCTTCTGCATTGTTGTTCAAACAGTGAGTTTTCTAACGCGGCTAATGGCAAACGATACGATGAAAAATAATAGAGCCTGTTTTATCCTTCGTTTCCATTTTGCACTAAACTGTATACTCAGCCACGCATATGCAGGCTATAATGTAGCATATTTAATCTTCCACTTCATCTCTGCAGCTTCTTCCTATATACCAAAATAGCAAGGACTGGAGTAGCTACTCTCTCAAACAGCACTTACTGTTCTTAGACGGGCTTTTTGTTGTTTTTAGAGTTTTCTTTTTTTAATCTGAGCTAAGTTTGAACAACTGTAATGGTGGGAAAATCTATCCAGGGTTCATTCTTTTTTACCGCGGAATTGGCAAACCAGGAAGAATAGACTTTGTCATGTGCAAATATGGTGACCATAAATGGTGCTGGAGGCTTTCTCCATTGTCCTGTGACTTTGCCACGAGAGAAAGCGCGCGCGAGAAAGAAAGACACGTTTGATAGAGTTGTGAAGAACGCCTGAAAGGCTATTGGGTGTTGGGCATTGTCTGGCGGTGACCTCAATTCGGTACAGTAGAGACCCTTGAAAGCACTGTCTGAAGTCACAATACCACTATTCTCCTCCGCTCCCCAAAAGGGATTAGTTAAAAGGGTGACGTTCCGTGCAGAGAGTTCCAAGTATTCCCTGAAACAAAGGACCCTGAAATGTTTTTGAAGTTATTTTTAATTGAGTTGAACTAATTTAATAAAGGTCCTAAGAAGGGGGGGAGGGGGAGAAAAAAAAATATAAAGGAATGTGATTGTTTTATGATTCCTCGCAGATGGAATGGACATTTATAGCATACTTCTTCTTTAGTCTTCCAGAGAACAGTAGCCCCATTTACAGCTACTGTTAGCAATTTAAAACTGCTCCAAAATGAAGTCTTTCAAGAAGTTGACAGCTTATAAATAAATCTGTCTGATAAAATTGAACATAAACTGCATCTGTGGTTAGTTTGCCAAAATTAATTCTACATTTAATTAGAGATAGCAGTCAAACATATTTAATAAAAAACAGTCTTGGAGAGTAAATCAAATGAAGTCAGATTTTAGCAGACGCTTTGCTGTTTTTCCCCCCTTTTTTCTCTCTCCCCGCCCCCCCCCCTTCTCCCCGCCCCCCCCTTCCTCCCAAGGAGTGATGAAATGACCTCACCTCTATGATCCTCAGATATTTAGAAGAGGAGGCTGAGGGGAGGCCTGGGCGACCCAATGAGATTATGTAGGAGAAGCCATGAATGACTTAGCTCAGACAGAGGGGGACAATTACTGTGCTGCAACTTTTATTGATTCTATAATTAGGATTTTCAGCAATGCCGCTGTGTTTGCTGTAAACGTTAAAATGAATTAATATGCTAATTATTAACCAAACGGCAAAATTTGGGTTTGGTCTGTACTTAAACCCTCTGCAGCCCTAAAGTTGAGGCGCGTTGGCACAGGTAGACTGGAAGTTAGCTGTGCTGTAATTGTTAATTACCGGCATTGTGAGTAAAGTTTTGTTGTTACATCTTCAAATCGAGGAACCGGGCCTCCACATGCAAAATTTATATTCACTACTCACATTCTTTTTCATGTGCAGCTCATTCATGTCTCTTCAAAAATATTATTAGACAGACTCCTTAGCCGGTGTAAATAGGTACAGCTCCCACTGTGTAAAGGGAGTCTGGCTCTTGGCAACAATTTAAAAAAATATGAGATAATAAAATAATTCGGTGTCCCAGTTCACCAAATAAAGTCAGACGAGCTGTATAAAAACATTTGATCCATTACATTTTAAAATTAAGCAGAATGTTTTTCTTTTATAATCCTCCCTCTCAATGCAGCTATATCTCTACCACCAAAAACAAACCAAACTTTATTTAAAGCTCAGACCTTGTATAGGAGATTTAAGCCCACACTGTAAAGACATTCAAAACTTGTTAAGGTTACTAGAGAAATCCTGTCTGCTTGGCTTTTTTTTATACTGTAGAAAACGACATGGTTTTTAGACATAAGGTTGAGTGCATGAACTGATAATAGATTATCTGTCTTTCAGGAGTTTAGATTGCTTTTGTATATTTTGCATCCCAAAATAAGTATCATAGGAACTCACTGTTTCCCATGTGGAAGGTATTGATTAACTATAGCTACAGCATTCTTCCTTCTCCTCCTCCTCCTCCTCCTCCTTTTTTTTTTCTTTTTTTTCCTTTTTTTTTTTAATCTAGTCATTATTTTCAGAACAGTTTCAAGTTTGTAGAAATAAAAAAAAAACAAAACCACATATAGGAAACCCTGATAGGTAGCATGGCTTAGACATTCCTGGAGGTCACGATTAAAACCTAATTTAATTAACCCAAGTAGACTTAAAGTTCTACTGTGACCAAAACCCCGAATGACCCAACTATACGCAGAACCCCCTAACTGAGAGATGTGGAACATTTTTTTGGTACACTTTTTTGTTACGTGCTGTTGCAGCTGCACAGTAGCTTGTGGACTGAAATAAATACTTATTTCTGCTTTGAACTGCAACAGAAAGGGATCTCTTTGCTTCCCTTTTCACCCTTAAATTGTGAATGGTAATGTTGTTCAGCAGAGACTGTTTTTTAATCCAGTTTATGAGGATATCATGCATGTACATCTCATTTTAGGGACGCTGCAACCTGCAAGTCTAACAAATCACAGTGTGCCCAGTGCCTTAAAATAAACCATAGCAGTGTTGGCTTTAACTTTCTAGGAATTGTGGCTGAAATTTCCAGAGTCACCTAGGGAATTCGAAGTCACCAGCCTTTTTTTAAATTACATGGGAATTTAGATGTAAAATTCCACAGGCAGCTCTGAAATACTCAGCTCTTCATATTCAAGAAGTGAAGAACTATTTTCTTATTTCCAAAATACTTTATATTAGCTAGGTCCTCAATCCTTAGAGCTAGCACGTTAAAACCTATGTTGATGTATATTTAAAAAATTGGATTTGACCCTATTGACATCTGTTTGCGGCATATGTGCAGTTATTTTCAAGAGCACTCCTTGAGTGGGATAGTTGACTTGAGCGGAACTTCATATGGTTAATTATGCCGAAACAAAAGCACTTGGCTGAATCAGAGGCTTTAACACTACTGTTCTGTGAGCATTATCCTTATAGGAGTTTTAGGAACGATATATATATGCATATGCTCATTACCTGCAACACACATTCATACAAATACAGGTCATTTTAAAAACTGGTTCTCCAAGATCTAATGTATTTCTCTGAATATGGCCTAGTGATGATACATACGATTCTTCTCTTTAGCCTTTGTAATTACTTATTCAAATATTTCCTACTTACCCACATTTTAAAGTTTTCAAAGGCTTATCTTTTTAATGTGATGTTCAAAAGTGCTATGTGAAGGTCATTAAGACTTAAAATTGCCATTTTGAAGCCAAGCTAGAGATTTTACTCTTCACTTAACACACAGTTACGGTTTGAATTTGGAAGAAAAAAAATATCGCTTACATAAAGACGTCTTTAAAAGTAGAGCACCTCCTTACAGAAATTAGCTCTTTCTTTTAATTGCATATCAGTGCTTGAATCTGGTGTGGATTTCTGAAGTAATAGGAGGCTTTGATGTTTTATTAAATATTTTTTAAAAGGTGGGACTTTCTGAGAATTAAGCATGCATATTGTATTTTGTGTACCAGGAACATGGTAATTTCTTTCCTGTTACCAGTACCAAGGAATCTAATTTGGGATTGACTTTCCAATTTTTACAGTTTAGTTTTAACACTTGATGTGTAATAGCTGTTTTTCAAAGGGATTAACTTAATGTAAGTAAAAGGTAAGGAGATTCCTTATGTAAAAGAAAGGAAGGATACACTTTCCTTTTTTTCCCCCCGAAGTGAGAAAGTCCATCCTACGGTGAAGAACACTTTCTGCACAGGTTGCAATTTTAGGCAGAATGGAAAATCTTAACGTTTCAGTCATCCCTCTGCAAAGGAGTACATAGCAGAATCCTTCTTCATCTCAACATCTTCTGATCCTCTGTTGTTAGAATATGACTGAAAATTTCAGGAGGGTTTGGTTTGTGGGTTTTTTTTGGTTTGTTTGTTTTCTTTTAAATAATTTGGTACTTGTTAATCGCATCCGGTATAGAAGTAATACAGATCACTTAGGCTTTCCATTGTGAGGAGAGGGCTGAGGATCATGAACAGCCACTTTACCACCCTGTACTTGTCGTGTGACACCTTTGAAGGATGTCCTGCATTACTCCATCTCCTTCATCTGCTTCATTCTCTGTTTTTATGCAGTAGAAATAACTGTTGGGTATCTGCAAGTAAAGAGAGAGTTACTGCTGTTTTCCTTTTATTGCTGTGGTTGAAAAAAAAGGAAGAGGTTCTTCATTATGATATTCATGGTGGGTACAGCTTGGAGTAGCAATAAGGATCCGTCTGAAGACTGGGATGCAAATTTTGGATGAATCTTTGGGTTAAGTGTATCTGCGTCTCTCAAAGGCATGGGTGGAGGAGACTATTACACTGAGAAATTAAACTGAATTGGAAATGTGCGAGGCTGCCCATAAAATCATTCCCCATGTAGAGTTTGCTGTGATGAAGGCAAAGTAGGATGATGGCTTGTTCTGCAAGAAACAAACAAAATGTGAATGAAAGCAGGGGGTATTACCACTCTACCTAGAGCCTGGTTTGGATGTTTTGATAATAGTCTGAGTGGAGTCAGTGAAATCATTTTCGGGGCAGACGGTGCTGAGCTGGAAAACAAGGGTCTCCAATCCACCAAGCTTTTCAGTAAGCTGCACTTCAAGAAAATGTGCCTGCAGGTGCAACAGAACTTGAATCTGATTGCTGTGTTATTCTCTTCAGAAAACTGGTTTTGAGTATTTTCACTGTCTTACTAGCTTTCCTTCCTGATTGACATAGTCTAAAAAAGTTACCAGAAGGGTAAGAGGAGGTTTTTGGGGGGAAAAAAGAAGCAAAACATGCTCTCACGTTGTGTTAACCACCCCACCACCCTTTATCACACTGTAAGCACTTCTAACTTAAAAGAAAAAAAAGAATAAAAAAAAAAAAGGCAGCAAAGGTGGAGTGGTTTGGGTGAAGATGCTCAATGAGCATCGGCAAACAGATTCAGTCAGATGAGTTTGCTCCTCCTACCAGAAGGTAAGGGTTTTCATGAACAGAGAGGAATTACAGGAGGAGGCAGAGTAAGATCTGTGCATGTGCTGCTTATGCTGGTTTTTATTCTTTACCCTGTACTTTGCAGAAAAATAAATGCTTTGAGTGGAGGATGGTATTCTTTTACTCTTTCTAACTAACTGGCTGGTCAGAGTTCCTCAGGCTGAGAAAACCTGCAGGCATCAAAAGGAAGTGGTCCTGCCATAGAAACGTGGCCAGGGAATGGCAGAGTAATGCTCAGAGACTCGATCTGGTATTCAGTGAGACGTGATTTGCACCACTTGGAGGATCAGGAAGGCCAGTCCATGTCCCACGGGGTCTGCGCAGGTGTAATTAGAGAGGCAGAAAGCACAGTCTGTTACTGAGGAACTGGAGGCCATATCTAACAGATTTTTTTTTTTCTCTCACCAGGTCAAGTCTGAGACTATAAAAGATGATTCAAAATCGGAAGGGAAAAAAAGTCTTGAAAGCTTTACAGCTTTTGGTACAAAATTTTTGGTCACATTTAGAATTGCTGGAACATTTCAGTTCCTGTACGTGGGACACAAAAAACCAAGCAAAAACATTTGTCTGTAGCCCTGTTTGAGGGAATACGGTGTTTACCACCTCTGGTGATTGCTGCCTAGCTTGGATGAAAAGGGTGGCAAAAAAGCAGTGGCTGCAGAGTTCTGCATGCTCTATCTTATCGTCATTATAGACAGGTCACTAGTGGCAAGTATTCGCAGGATATTATTGCCTAACATCTCTAAATCAAACAAGGCTGTGTCACAGAAATGAGCTAAGAGGACAATTTCAAATCTGAGTTAAAGCTGGAGGTTTGGTTTAGATAAGATACTGCTGCAAATGCAGAACTGGTTTGGAGCTGAAAAAAGCAGAATTTTTTACTTGGACTGACTTGAAGGTTTTCAGGACTAACAATTTCAATTAAATTTCTGATGTTTCAGGAAGAGCTTTAATGAGAGGAAGATTTTTTTCTTCATCTATACCAGTGCTGGAAAATGAACCCGTTCTTGTCTTGGATGTAGTCCACATTTGGTAGGCTAATAAGGAGTTCATATCATGGGACCTTAGTGTAAACCCATGTTTTAATTCTGTATAGTTCTTTGGGGTCTGGACTGTGGGTGGGATAACAGTTTTCAGCAATTTTGTTTCAAAAACCTGCCAGGCACCATTTCACGTAAAATGTCTGATGTACCACTGGGCTTGATTTTGTCCATGGAGTCATCAGAGATGCCTCTGAAAACTAAACCAGCCAGCAGCCACTTTTCATCAAGCCGCTGGAGGTTTATTTTGTATTGTGGCTTTGCTTACCTTGTGTTTAGCTGAGAAGAGGAGAGCCTAAGCCTTAAGGCAGAGAAAGTACCAGTCCCAATGCAAATGTCCACAGCCAAAATGAACATCCATTCAGACCCTGAATCCCTTTTTGGGCTACAACCCCAAGGGAAAAAAAAAAGTTTAGGTTATCATGGAAAACTTTTCCGTGATATTGCCAATTTGCCCACAATGGAAAATACCAAAGAAGGTCTTTTGTTTAAAAAAAAAAAAAAAAAAAAAAAAAAAAAAAAAAAAAAAAAAAAAAAAAAAAAAAAAAAAAAAAAAAAAAAAAAGATGGCGGCACTCCGCACTCCATCCCTGAAGAAGCCTGTTTCTGAGTGATCCCCAGGTCTGAATCTTTTTGAAGATTCAAAAGATTTATACGATTTGACTGAAGTTTGCCTAAGAACCCACATTTTGGGCTTCCTTCTTTGAACTGACGAGAGCCTCCTGAGGATTGCTCATCGCACCTGGAAACCAGACAAATTTCCCTCCTCTGTGCTGGAAACTCCTATACTTTTGGCTTCTCTCCCATTCTGCATTTAATTATTTTGAATTCCAGCATGCCAAGCCAAGTTTAACTGCTACTTTCCTGCAAGTACACTTTATTCTCTGGCTCTTGTGCTGCCTAGCCTGTCGTGGTCTGCAAGTGAGCAGCAGCAGCGTGACAGGGAAGAAGGTTTGTTAAATTAAGACCCTCTTAGTCCCAAAGGAAAAGGGTTACTCACTCTTCCATAGATGAAAAATGACCTCTTCCTCTCCCCTTGCCCCTGAGGGATATTTTCCTGATATAACAACATGAAAACTTGGCAGGCTCCATGTGTTAGATGACACTGTATGTTGATGAAGAACATTTCTGCGATATCTCAGCAGGGGCAGACAAGATGGTATTTGGAGAGCAAGAAGAAAAGAAATCGGATGGGGGGTAGAAGTGGGTTTGCACGGGTCATGCAGGCTGCTGGTTATAACTCGTAACCTGCCAAGACCCACATGCATGACACAGGCCTTTAAAAATGTGTGACAAATACCTCAAATGAGGGACAGGACACCAAAGCGCAGGGGAGGCAAAAAGCTTAGAGTGAATGTGGAATCTGTGCCCTTAGTATATATATGAATTGTAATCTCAGCCTGAGAAATTTGTTGTTTCTGATGTCCTTAAGCTTACAGGATTAAAAAGTGAGAGTGCCAACACGAGGGGAATGGAGGTAAATTGTTATTCTGAATTATTTATTTGTTAGGAAATGATGCTTGGGTACAATCAAGGATCAAATCCATTTGTGTGGAGCAATATACATTCATAGGCAGAGGAGAAAAAAAATGCAGTGGTCGCCGCTGCAGAGACACAGTAATCAAAATGCAGCTAAACAGAATTGGATATAAAGTTAGGGGTGTACTTCATAGTGAGGGAGTGGAGAGCTGTGTGGCTCTCCTACTAGTAGAGAATAATGCTGCTGACAGCAAATACTATTGAGATAATGGAATTTCTTTCTTCCTTTTTTTGTGGAGGGATGAATGAGAGATTGAAAGAGATATTCAGATTTTAATATTTATTTAACCAGCTAGATTCACTCCTGGCACAGGCCCATTTACGTCAGATTTCACCTAGCAATTTTTTCCTCACCCCCCCCCCATTTGTATCTCCACAGATCTTTCTGTCAGTCAGGTCCGATATACTGCATCAGTCTGATTGCTAACAAAATGCGTGATTATGTATGTGGGAAGAAAACATTAATTCCCCAAGATGTGGCGTACAGGTGGATGGTTAGTCATCTAACTGGGACTTTGGGTTACACATCCCTTTCAACTCTCTTCCATTGTATTTTTAAAGGAAATCATCAAAGCAAGCGGCAACAAAATAAGCTGAAGGCTCTGGTTTAAAAGTGTCACCGTGAATATTAGTTTGCTGTGCAGCATGCTGTGCAGGCTGGGCTGGGGAAGTGCTGCCCTCCGACCCGCGGTGCCGGCGGTGGGCTCCGCTTGCCCCCTGGCGCAGGTGGAGTGGCAGCTGGAGGTGGCACAGCTGAAAGGTGGGGTTGTGTTAATGCTCATTTTATTTACGAAAATACCCCTCTCCAGTTGTTATAAAGCAATCACCACAAAACGCTGCCAGTGCGGCTCCGGGACCCGTCTCGCCTGTGGTTGTGCAGGGGCACGTCCCTGGCAAGAGCGGATCCAGGTGGCGGGCTGAGGAGTCTCATCACTGAGCAAAGGGGAAAAAAATCACAGATGCAGGTCATGCGAATTTCACAAGTTGAGGAAACCACTTTTTGTTAATAGTTGCTTTAACAGATGTTGATAAAGGATTTTGTCCTGTGAGGCCCCTTCTAATCTGGGTAAGCAATTGGAAGTTGAGGTTTACACATTAGGATTTCCCCAAAATTCCTGACATTTATCAAGTGCTTTTGACATGATAATGGCAAATTGAGTTTTATTTCAAGTGTGGTTGAAAAACAGATGAACTCTTGCTATCCAACTACATCTGTTGTTTGCTCCTTCCAGAATAAATATTGCAGTTCCTGATGCCGAAACAGCTGGAAATCTTGCATTCATTTGTTTTCCTTGAGATGAAGTGTGTCCTGTGGGTTTACCTGGTGACACTGCTTATGTGCTATTTATTTAAGGTGGCTAGCTATGAAAGAAGATACTCAGTGCAAGACTTCTAATGCTGGTATTTGCCAGCCTGGACATCTAGAGTAATGTGCCTTGATCACTTTTGCCTAAACATCTCCAGGTGGATTAAATTTTTGGAGGTAGTGAATGTTTCTAATGCCAGTGGCTTTCTATAGGAGACAATGAGAGCTCTCTAACCAAACCAGCTCATCCTGACACGAAGTAGCACAATGGGAGCTTGATCTGGGTGCCACTTCAGAATAACTGTCTCCAGGTGGGTTAAATTTTTGGAGGTGGAGAATGTTTTTTATGCCAGTGGCTTTCTATAGGAGACAAATGAGAGCTCTCTAACCAAACCAGCTCATCCTGACACGAAGTAGCACAATGGGAGCTTGATCTGGGTGCCACTTCAGAATAAATAACTAAAATAATTTAAAACTGAGGGAGAGTAAAATATGTAGTGCATTTCAACCCCAAACCTACAAAGTTTTTGTTTTGATAATGTCATTTTAGGTGATTTGGGTTTTTTCCCCCTCTGACGTGACAAACACTGGTATCATTTGCTGTCGCAAATAATACAGTGTGTTCATTCCAGTTGTGCGGTGGGTGGGAACGTGGGATAAAGGTGGGGGGACAGAGGTGGAGTGGCATAAACATTTAAACAGCACACAGCGGTGAAGAAAGGCATCTTTTGTGTGCCTGGTTCCAGCAGAAGTTTCTTGCTTGTGCTGCTGAAGATAGCCTGAGAAGATTAGAGGAGGCTCAGCTTGGGCAAGACAAAGGGAGACTGTGTAAAGCAGGATCAAGCCTGTTTGCTTAGCGGAGCTCTCTGTCTTCTTGTTGACAGATGTAGCTGGTGCAGTATCAGACCTCGCAGGCTCCTCCTCTGGATTGTCAAGTGACAATGGTTGCGGTAGTAAATGACAGTGTAAAGTACTCCATGAATCCTTTATTTGTTTGGCAGTTGTAGCCTGGGATGGGGATTTAATATTGAATGGACTCCAGATTGTCTAAATTGCAATCGCAGTGTTTATTTAAGCAGTCTGTGGGGACTGCTAAAGCATGTTAACTTTTGCTTCCATCCTTTTCATGTTGCAAAGTATTGAGGTAGGAAAAAAGGATGAAGGCGATTGGAAAGGAAAAGTTCGCACTGTAAAGACATGAGGATGCTAGCGGTTCTCCTTAGCTGCTAAGGAATCGTCAGGAGTTTCAGGTCACCGAATTAACATGTAATATGATGGACAAAAGCCTGCTGCGTTACCTAAATAAGAGCTTTTCCTTTTGCCAGTGCACTAATCTGTCACAGAGTACATGCCACTACCTCAGCTCAGTTAAGTTGCTTTCAATGCCAGATCGCAGCTTGTAATGTCAGCAAATAGCATGTACAGTAATTTGTACTTTGATAGCACTGTGGCACCTAAAAAACCCCAGACCGAGTCCACAAAGCAAAGCAAGGGACTATGTACTCAAGTAATGAAAAATCACCAAAAATAATCAGTTTTCATTGATTCCTATTTGAAAATACAAAGGAAAACGCGATCCCCTTTAGGAGCCAAAAGTACCCTGAATGTGGCCTTGCAACTAAGTGAGCCAGAAAGGTTGGGAAAAAAACAGCCAGATGTAATGAATCCTAACTATAGAAAAAAGTGTTATTACAAATTCTGGGACAGAGAAGGGTTTTCTTTAGCAGAAAGGGCCCTTTATTTCATATCGTGGCTCAAGACACACGATCACGTTGGAAGTGCTAACAAACACATTCAGTAACAGGTCGCCGCTTGTTCAGTCAATAAAGACTCTTTCTTGCTCCATGTTTTGCAGGATCCTAAGCCTCAGGTATCTTTGACAGAGCTGTAAACAATTATATGTGGCTATGTGTTTGCACAATCTGATAAAGAGGACTTTAATAACCTTGATGCCACATCTGGAGCACAATCCATCTTTACTGCATCGGGATCCTCTGCAGCTCCTCTCTCATCTTACTATCCAATTCAGCTGCTTTTCCCTGACTACACGCTGATCTGCACATTCTGTCTCCAAAAAAACCCTCCAATTCACTACACTGAGCACAGTTCCTTATCTGACCCATCTGGGGCAGGACAAAGGTGTGAAAATAACTTATTTTCCCACATAATATGTAGCTGTTACGACTTTAGCCCTGGCAAAGAGGGCATGTGTGCAGCTTGTCTGAAGATAGTTGTCTGAGTCCTCCCCAATGAGTTGGGGGTTTTGCAGGAGCATCCTCTTGCTTGCAGAGGTATGGACGTACAACACTGGTCTGTATTCACCCCCAGCAATGAGAGAACGCTCTCATTTTCAGGAGGGTTTCTTTCTCTGAGCACTTTGTTTTCTCATAAAGCAATCATCCTTTTCAGAGCTAATGGAGTTTTTCAGTGGGGGAAGAGGTTGGTAGTAATGGCTTGATGTCTCAAGTGGGATAGGGACCTTAATGTTTTACAAGGAAATCTTGGCTATACAAGTTTTGCCGATCCTATGCACTTCATGTGAAAAATATAAAAGTGCCCAGAGATGATTTTGTGTAGAGTTCTCTTTTTTATTTAAAACCAAGGAATGTTTTGACTCTTAGTTTCAGAATGAATTTTTTTTTCATTTATTACACACAAATTTAAAGTGTCTGTTACTGTACTTCTCTTTGTATGTAAATATATAATCAAAAAACTGACCAGGTGACAATTTTTTTAAAGATTTGGTATTCATAAATCTCTAGTCACATCATCCAGACTTGTACTGGAAGCCTAGTTTTTAATAGGCTACCGTAGCATCAGCTCCAAGAAACCGAGACCCCCAGTTCAGAGAAATACCCCTTAGTACACATTTAAGTACTTTCCTAGATACAGATACATTTAAGCATGTCCTGAAGTGCCCTCCCCATTCAGGGACTAAGAGGAGTTAATCAGTCTTAGTAGGTGGACGTAAAATCTTGAAGTAGTAATACAGGCTCCGCTTGAAGTTTGGTGCCTGATGTTACTGCAACGGCATCAGTACCGTTAATTCCCGAGTTGCCATCTTTTATTCTTAAAACCCTGAAATAGTTCAATTTAATGACAGACCACAGCTTTTATTTAAAATCACATTGTACATGCCTTCAGTTATACATCTCCAGTACTTAAGCAAGGATTAAGTCAACTCCAATGTCTGATTATTTGTTTTTATAATTACTATTGCCATTGTATATATGGAAAGCTGACAACCAGTATGAAGTATTTTTGAGGTCTGCACCCTCCCTGTTCTGACATCCAAATTAGTCCCTCCTTCTTTTTTTCTTTTTCCCCTTCCCCCCCCCCCCCCAACGTTTCTTAGTGTTGAACAAATCCTCCTGTCCTCTAGCATAGATCTTCTCTTCTTTATCCTCAGACACATGGTGTTCAAGGCTACAAACAGTAAGCCCCCCCATTCATTCCTTCAGTCCCACGGCAACACTTGTGCGCAGGAAAAAAATCTCCCCGCCAACCTCAGCAGTAATTTTTCATGCTCAAAAATAACTGATGTAAATGTGTTTAAGAGGTTACTGAACATGATTGCTTCTGCGTGCCTTTCTCACTGCTCTGTGCAGCATTTGCACTCGGATGTGAAACTCTGCTTCCGAGTCCTCCCTGGTTGCTGCAGGGCGTCGAGCCGTCCCTCACCCAGCAGCTGGGCAGTAGTGACAGTAAAGCCATCAAAGAAAGCAGCAGTGTATGGGACAGCAGCTCTTGCTTCATCTTCTCCCCCAGCCCCCCCGAGGGCAACGCGGGTGCTGGGACTTAGGGTGGCTATCAGACCTGGCAGCTCAGCAGAAGTCTGAATTTTGGTAATTGCTTGATGGAACCTCAGTTCTGCTCGAGTCCAGTTGTGCGCGGTTGGGTCATGCTGGCTGGACAGGCTGCCCTTCAGTACGTGCTCTTCTATGTTTTGCTAGCAGCTGTTTGCACGTACGTGAGAAGCAACTGCTTTTAAGGTGCACATATAACAAATTCCATGGGGTTCTCTCTGAAGAAGGTATGCCACTGGAATATATGAAAGTGCATCTTAGTATGTGGGGATGCTACTACTCCATTATTGCCAGTAGTGAGATACGTGGTGAGATATCAATTTTAGATTAAGAATGTACCTAGTGTGTTCAGCAGCGGAGCAATTTTAGGTAATGTTCAGTGCTAAGATCCTGACTCAGCAAAAGATGTAAGCCCTGTCTTCACTTGTGCTGGAGTCAAGCTAAGCATCTATTTATGTGCTTTGCTGGTCACAAGTAACTAAATTACTTTGACTTTTCTGTGGTTTTGGTGTGTTCCTTTTATTTTTCCTTTTTAGCTGATATTTTTTAAGTGTTGTGCCAAAGAGATAGCAGTGCCAGCTATGGCTTTTTAATGTACAGATGATTGACTCGGTAGACCACAAACACTTCTTTGGAGCTGTTACAATCCAGTGCATTAAAGCCTGCTCAGGGATGGAGGGATGCTATATTTCCCACATTACTCATACAGTGGCTCTATTGTGTTGGAGTGGCTGTTGCGCATGTGTATTGTTTCCATCTGTCTGCTGAGACCCCTTAGGAAACTTGTGATGAGAACTAGTTACTGGGCTTGTGCAGCAGCCGGATCTGAAATACTTGCTTCAGAAAACCGTGGAAGAGCATGAATCACAAGACTGTGAAAAAGAGCAGCTGTAATACACAAGTCAGCCTCGACCTTCCCTATCCCATCCCTTCGCACACACGCAGATGTTATTTTGTTGAAATATCAATGAAAATATATCTGATTCATTTTTAAAGTAGCCCACCATTCAGAACATTTTTAATAATGGTAGCAGTGTTTCAAATATTGTTTGTTTAATCTGTTTTGGATAATGCATTTGTCCTTGTTATAATCAGTGAATATGAGGAGCTGTAGAGATCAGTGCAGAACCAGAAAGAAGCATCGTCTGGGCTGTACGTCGCTCCAGCCTGATCTCCTCCTTACAACAGGCCATAAAATTTGAGATTATAATTTTATCATCAAAACTAGAACTGTTCTGTCAGTTCCAATGTATATTTGAGGAGTCCATTATGTGGAAAAGAGTATGTTTTATAGCACTATGAAAAGCATTGGAACAGTAGATCATGAATAGTATCTTGCATGTTATTTAGAGAGAAAATAATATATGTTTTAAAACAGTGAACTCTAGTACACAGCTGACCTTTGGCAAAGCCTATTGCCTGATTTGGAACTGCAATTCTCAGCCTTTTTTTTTTTTTTTTTCCCCTCCCTTGCAGCATCAGCTTTGAAAATGTTCAATCAATATAAACCTATCACAGGGGTTAAAAGGAGTAAACAACCTTCCAGTCTTTCAGCAGTGAGAGGGTTGGGTCATGACAGTTATGGAATTAATGACTCAAAACTTCATATGGTTGGCTTCTGTTTAAAAAAAAAAAAAAAAATAAATCATGATTTTCATCATTCATATACCTAAATAAGAGGGAATAAGAGGACCAATAAAGAACTTTAATTGCTCTTACAGTTGTGTTTTAAACAGAAACCAACCATACAAATTTGAGAGGCACTATCATTTTAGGGGAGGGTCAGAATGCCATAATGAAAAATTAGATGACTTGGAGGAACAGGGGATTAACAGTCAGATAAAACTTTACAGCATAAACAACAAGGTCATTTGGTTAAGGACTAACGACAAGAATGTTTGCTATACCTTCTCATCTCCTCCCTTCCTCAGAGTGAGGGGGAAAGACCTGGACATTTAGGTGATCATAGGATTACTCTGAAACATTAAATGTGACAATGTGAAAAAGGCAATATGAGTGCAGGACGTATCAGGTTTGGTTATTTCCAGCAAAAGAGGGAAGAAAGCTATGGTACAAAGCATGTAGAATATTGTGTACAGCTCCGTTTACTTGTGTTTAAAGAGATTAATTTAAACTGGAACCAGTTCAAGAATAGCTACGAAAGTTATCTGGGGAACAGAGTCTCTGTTTAATGAAAAAGAGTAAAGGGTTTGATTTGTTTAATGTAGCAAGATCGAGTAGTAACATGATTTATCTGGTATTAATACACAAAGAAAGAGAAGAACAATTTAAGTTAAGGCATAAGAAAAAAGGTGTTCTTACATACAGTGGTCATTAAATTTAGGGTGGAAATTAGAAACCATCTACGGGTAGACCACATCTCTTTTCAAGAGAAGTGTCCTGAAGCAGTTCTCCACAGAGGTCTTACCAGTAATGAATAGAGTACCTTCTTCATGTACCTTCATGGATCATATGATCCATATCCCCGTGTGATGCCGGCCTTTTTCACAATATCATCACGCTGTTGACTTGCAGTTGACTATAACACCCAGATCCTTAACTGCTCCCTTATCAGTTGCTCCCAATCCTGCATTTATGCAGTTAACTGTTCTGCCTAATTATAGTTACATCTTCTTGTCCCGATTGCATCCTTTTCAGGCTGCTCCTCCAATTTTCAAGATCATTTTGAATTCCGATACTGTCTTCCTACTCGCAGTCTCTGTTGGTTTAATGCTATCTGCCGATTTCGTAAGAACACTCTTTATTCCATCGTCCAAGTTGCTAGTGAAAATACTGAGTAGCACCAGATTTAGGGCAGATCCTTGCAGAACACCGCTCTATGCATTCTTCCATTTTAGTAATGAACCATTAATAATACATTCTTTGTAATAGTGTGTTGTTTTCCTCTCTGCCCTATGATAGCTCCAGCAAGATCATGCGTCTTGAATATCATGTAGTTTACTTATGTGAAGGTAGTGTCAGACAGTTTCAAAAACGGAACCACAGTCTAAGTATGGCAACTACTACTTCTGTGCTCTGCACAGAACTGTAAGTAACAGAAAGAAATGGGTTTTGTTTAACAACATATTTTCTTGACTGATCAATACTAATGTGTATTATTTATCTCCTTGTTACTGTGCATGTGCTTACAAAAAGTTTGTTTATTTTTTCAGATTTTCTGGGTATTGAAGGTAAACTGAAGCTTATAATTCTCCCAATTTTAATTTCTTTAAAGGCAGGTATTATTTTGTTCTTTTCTACCTGTACTTCCCCTGCCCTTCATAAGTTTTATGCTAACTGCTCCAGAATTGTTTCAGTTGCTTGCACAAATGCCTTAGGATAAATGTCACCAGGTATAGCCATTTGCAGGTATCTTAAATATACTGAAATGATTCAAATTGCATTGACCTTGCCCCAAAATATTTAATTTCATTAGAGTATTTTGGCACAATCAAAATTATCTTGTAGAAATTTTGATTTAGTGAAGACTATTTTTCTGTCAAAAAAGCATAACGGAAAGTTCCTGAACATCCCTAAGAAACATGGAGTGTATGGTAATTTCAGCTTCTGAGCAATTAATATTTTGGATCTATAAAAATTATTTCTGATATTAATGCAAGTATTAAACTCTCCTAGTAAAACATATTTAGGAAATATATGCTGGAATATTAAATGATGTACTGTTCAGCATCAAGACCTTTTCACTACATCTTCTGAACAGACAAAGGTGCTGCCTAACTAACACTGTCACAAACCTGATCTGGTGAAACACCTTCTAGGAGTAAGTCCGTTTCCCATATTTGGTCTCTGAGCTGAGACTTTCAGAGTTAGGGTCAGCTAATATTAATCATAAAGGCGATTTTTGCAGTGCTAGTTCAGTTCCTAGTGGTTTTGTGTTAGGATTATCAGCTCCTATCCCATTATTCAGTCTGTTCTGATCTTCAGTATGTTCAAACAGCTGGCCAAAGTAATACACATCCTATAATCAATCCTTGTAGGCACCCATCCTCAATCTTTTTGTGTCGAAAACAAATTCAGGGTTGGGATTTTAAAGTAAGTAGATGGCTTCCTCTAGAAAGGTTTTGAGGGCTTTTTATTCTTGCTGCTGTTCTTACCTGACCATGAATCCCCAGCAAAGGAGACTATAACTGGTCCTTGAAAGTTTAGAGCTGAGATGATCGATGTTTTGGATTGGAGAGCTTAGGGAGGCTGAATATCATCCTGGCTGGCAGTTGCGAGGTAATAGTATTGATTTCTGTTCAAAGTACACATGGATGCCTACAGTTGTATTCTGCGTCCATTAGGTTCTGAATGCAGAGCTTTTAATTCTTGGTAAGTAGCAGCACGGTGTGGAGGCAGGCTTTGCCCTAGTTTGTTTGTTTTAAGCGTAAGTAGAAATAATACTGTGTGCGTCCATTTAAAAGGAATTGACCTTGTGTTAGAGCGAGGGTTGTGTGTTACTTGTTATGGAGTGACTCCATTTGTCCATGCAAATAAGTGCAAAACAAGGATTATATCAGGCTACTGCAAAACTGAGAGGTAGGTCAGATTTAATGGAAACATCAGTCATTAACCCTTCTACAGCGGCTGCCCAGGGAGATCCTTGTAGATGAAAGTTGCGTTATGTTCTCTTACCTAGCTCTGCCGAGCCACGAAAAAACGATGAGCCTAATGCATGTACTCTGTCTAGCAGAGTTTACTTAGGAGCTCTGCAAGGACACAAACGTAGACTTTTTCTTTTTCTTTTCACAGAATATGAATCAATTAAGGCTGCTAAGTTCCATGCTTTTACCATTACTCATGGTCCTGCTGCTTTTCCACTGCTGTGCCAAGACAGTGGGGATTAGGTACGGGGTGGGCAGAGGCACAGAACAGGAATCACAATGTTAAAGTATGTTGCCTTTTCTGAGTATAAAAATGAACAGTTTCTTGAACTTGCAATTATAACAGAAAAGGGACTACATTTTTCGCAAACTGTTGGGATTTCCATGTTTCCATGTTATTTACACAACAGCAATAATAAATCTGTGTGGTTATGAGGACATGAATAAGATGAATTTAAAAATCAAAATGATTGTTCATTTCAAAATGATAGTAGCTCTTAAAAGCAGATAGTTGCAAATAAATAATAGCTATAGTAAATATGATTTTAAAATATTATTTGCATGACGGTTTTTCTACAGCACAGAAGCAGGCATGATCTCTGCCCCCAAAAGCCTGCGTATTTTACACAACAGAATTAAACAGTTTCTTAGGGTTAGGTCAGAGCTGAAGGCTGGACAGAGGAATGGTGTAAATCAGGTACCATCTTGAATAAGATGCTAAAATTAGAAGCCTGAACTATGTTCTTTGTTGAGTGGGAAAGCATGTCCTGTTCAGGCCCCAAATTTTGGTGCAAAGTTGGTTTCATGTTTCTTTGTTCTGCTGTGCTTGTCGTGTTAAGTGGCAACATTACAATACATGGAAACTAAAAGCATTGATTGTAAGTTGTAGGAAAATAGAGGGTTTTTTGTAAGCGCTCCCACCCATCTGGAATTTGCTGCTCCCTTATAATCAGTCACAGATTGTTAAATAAAGTAGACTTTACTTCACCCTGAACTCTTGCTTTATTCTTCTGTGAGTAGTCCAAAATAAGTATTGGATCCCTTAATTAGAACTGAATAACCAATTGGCTTGCATTACCTGCTGGCCTTCAGAGGTCTGTAGCCACTTTTCTATTTCCTTCTGATCATATTGTATTTAATGAAGGGGTTTGCTGGCCAGCTTCCACATAGGGTGCTTGCATTCTTGGTGACTGCAGTTAGTGTTTTTATTTATAATTTGTGCAGTGCTGCTTTAAATATTTTATTATCCAAAATGCAAATGATCTCCTTTAGCTTCCCTTTGTGGACGAACCTGTTTGCTTGACTTCCTGTATGTGTGTCATCTTTCCAACTGACATGTAGCAGTGTGGGATCTCACATTTGGATACTTCTCACTTGGCGTCATGCTCATCCTTCCACTTACATTTTGAAGAGTAATTTCATATTTTCTTCTCTATCATTTTGTTTGCCAGCATGGATGAGAGCCATTCCTGGAAGGGGGTGTGCATCGGAGCTGGCACTGAGCGAACCACTGGCATAGGGAAGAGAAGCTGTTCCTGTGTCAAGAAGGCTTGGGCATGTCTAGGTTGTGCCGCCTATTCCACTCTCAGCTCATTGCCAAAATTCTGTGTGCTCTCTTATGCCAAGACCTATTGAGAGAGAGACTGTGTGTGAGTGTGTGAATTTATAGATATTTAATTAATAATCGAGCCGATAATTTCCATAGTAATTGCCTTACCTAGGGTGAGGGAAGAAAGGGAAGGTACGCATGCATGTCACATACTTTACCCTTGACTATAACCATGGGTTGATTTCCAACCTGAGCGTGACAGGTGAGGGATATTGGTTTTGTTTGTTTGTGCTCTGGTTTTTGTTTGGGAGGAAATTTGTGAGGAGTTGTTTGTTTTGCTTAATTGCTGCAACACAGGGTTCTTCCAAAACAGCCCCCTCATCAGAAATCTTTGTTATGAGAAGCCTACTGTAATAAGGATTTATTGAGTGTAGCTCTGTTAATGTAACACGTTGGTGAGAGTGTGCCACAGATACTCCTCTATGTTTGAGCTGAACATGAATCTTTCAGTCCTAGCTGGTGAGCCATGACTGTAGTTTGAGCTAAAGCAGCTTGTGTTTTTAGCTGTAGTTCTTCGTTAGTCATTACGAATGTTAGTCATTACAGTGGCTAAAACTAGACTCTCTTTTTTGGCCCCGCTGTGAGAAGGTGAGTCAGGGTAAGACATTTAGGTATAAGTATGCGGGGTGTAACAGGGATTAATATTTACTGCAGAGTTACTGAAACAGTTTATACTGGCATTTGTTAGATGAATTTGCTGAAGCTGCTTATTTTTTCCAAAATGTTGACAGGAGACAGCATTGGCTCCAGCCCCGGTGAGCCAGGCAGGTGCTGCACACCCTCCTGCCAGCTGAGACCTGCACCAGTGAGCTGTGGCCCCTCCTAAGGAGACCCAGAGACATGGGATCTAGGAGGAGAGCTTAACAGGCATCATGTAGCTGAGACCTGAGCACGTTCCAGACAAAGTTAACTTACCGTCTGGATCACTTGAGGAGCAGTGATCTACTGACTGCTTTGTCCGCTGTCCTCAGTTGTCCTTTCACCATTCAGAAGTTGCTGTTTTTTCTTGTGGGATTTTTAGGTAAACTTCAAAATAGTTATATAGTTTTGATGTCATCATTATCCTTTGGGTTATGTAGGCATTTATCGTCCACAAGACTCAATCTCCATCTTGTCACAACAGTTTTTGCCGTTGTAGCATCCCTGAAGTCCATGGAGATGAGCAGAAACTCTTCTCTCATTCTCAGAGTGCTTTCCTTCGGGTACAAAGCTACTGTAACTCTGTGTGTCTAAGATTTCTGTGCAAGATTTAGCCACTGTGCTAACACTATGTCAGCTGCCTGTAATTACTGGTGAGGCAGCATATGACCGTCCTTCCATCACCCCAGCGCTCACCAGAGCTACAAGGACAATGCAGAGAGGCAAGCATAGCCATTTTATTGAGTACTGTGTGCATGTTCAGCAGCGTGTTCACCTGTCAGACTCGGGGCACTGGAAAAGAAGAACACCCCCAAAAAACCCATCCAGACCTCGAGGCCAAGTGAACAAACAGCAAATAAGAGGTGGACTGTGGAACAACTGTGTTTTGCAGAACTTCAAAGTGATTTTGAACAGTTGTAGTCTAGTCACTGACTCATCCCCTCCTCCCCCTTTTCACTTTTCCTGCCACTCCACGAACAGCATGTGAAAGCACTGAAAGAAAATAAGAATCTTAAACTCATAAACATACCTGCCTCCCATCTGGCACTCATCCCAGCAGCCTGGTGATCTCCTTAGTTGTCCAGCAGATAGTTGAAAAACAAGAGTCCTGTGAAGATTCGCATGTCACCATATCCCTGCCAGATGGCGGTTAGTAAAACATGGGCAAATTGCATTGGCTCTGCTTCCATCATGACAATCACAACAGAAACACTACAGTGTTGCAACATCGCTATTTTTTAAGCTAGGAAAATGAAGGGACCGTAAAGTAGGGCAATCGTGGAATGCTAAACACCACTTAAACCTAATTGCAATGAAATAAGTAGGCTCTGAAGGGTACAAAGCACCGCTGAAGGCGACCCACAGGTTTTAGCCTCTCGCTCTAGGAATATGGGGGTGAGCTTCAGGAAGACGGCACTGGGCATATTTGCCTCACCACTCTGTTGAAAAGCTCTTGCCAACTTTAATTCCATTTTTAATCCATTTTTTACTAAATGGCCATTCTTAATTTGATAAGCTTTTCAGTCTTCAGACCTCAGCAAAAAGGGAACAGAACTGGACCATAAGGCTTGATCATGTGTTTTTAAGCCAGGACACCGAAAGACTCCCTATTTCATAAGGATAAGCAGTTTGGGGTAATAACGGCATAGAAAAGAGAGAAACTTCAGCATGCAGTAGGAAGTCAGGCTGCTGCTAGTGTCATGTGCTGCAGTAAAACTGCGTCGACACCTCAGCTAGAAATTTGCACCCCAAAATGCAAAGGACAATCTCTGCTCTACCCACCTTGTCATGTAGTGGTACAATTCAATGCTCAGCTGAGCCAATGTGACAACCTCCTACTGCTGAAAGGGGAGGCCCTGCTCCTCCCTGCTTGCAGCCGCTTGGTCCCATGTTCTTCCTTGTACCAGTTGTGACATTTTTCAGACCCTTCTCGGAGCTGTGACCAAGTAAACGAGATATTTGAATCAGTGTGTGCACAATCCTTGTGTTTCTGGGACGAGGAGCAAGAACCATCTCCCCAGACACCACCTTCCAGCTGGTACAGAAAACCATTTTCCCTTAGGTGAGAGGAAGCAGGCTGGTTGCGTGTAGGAGCATGATGTGATGCCGGGGAAGCAGAGGTCTGGGATGTTTGCTCAGGATCTCATCTGTGCAGATCAGAACATCCCACGGCAGAGCACTGGCATTCTGCACTACAGAGCCGGACAGCGCTTGGTGCAGGGATGCAGTACTGACCCAGTAATGTGCCTTAGTGTTTGAGGTAGCAAAAGGCTACCGTGAGGGACCGTGGACAGCTTTTTGCTATTGGCTTGCAGTGCTGTTAATGCCCATTCAGGTTGTTTGAAGAGCCATCCTTCCCTTCTCCTCTCAGGCCCTCGGCCCCATCCTGAACAATCTGTTTTGGCTGGTATCGGAAAAAAGTCACAAAAGCATCAGAACTTGCGGAGTTATCCAAACTCATTTGAGCCATCATAGTCTTGCTGGTTAGTAGTTAATTCGCGAGTGCAGGCTTTAAGCAGGCATTTGAGTTCCTTCTGAACCATCATGGGTAAAAATGCTGTGGGGGATGTCTTTGTCAGAAGTGTCTTACAAAACAAAATTCAAGATCAGCCTAAGATAAAGAATTCAATCTGAAAAAGGTACTTATTCTAGTGTTTGGGTGTGTTTTAGGCAAAAGTGCCTATTACCCCTGTGCTTATCTGAAGCTGTGAACAACTTACTTCAGTCCAATTTCAAGGATAAAAGCAAGTAAGTGGGCAGGCTGAAGCTGCATTCCCTGCTCAGAGTAAATGCACTGCAGGCTGGGATGCTGGCAAGGTATGTGCCTCTGCTGTCTGGAGAATTAGCTTTGTTTGTTGCTTTGGATTCATTTTAGGTCAGGTATGTGGGGAGACATGGGGTTTTTTTAGCCCTTTGATGAGTCAAAAAGCAGTTTGGCAGCTGCGAGGCTGTTCTGCTCTTGGGTAGCTTGAGTGCCGTGGGTTTCAGCAGAGCTGCAATGCCCAGTGCAGATCCTGCCCCACCTTTTAGAAGTTAATTTACTATGTACTTAATAACACCAGGCAAAGATTTACAAATCCTTCTACAAGCACCAGAGAAACTCAAATGTAATTCATTTAAAAACTGATGTTTGGTTTTCAGCATTTATATGTTTGTTTGCGTTCAGCTTGCTCTCCTCGTAACCACGGATGTATTTCACGTTTCTGCGCTGCTTGTTCTGCTGAGCGACCAGAGAAAGACTGAAAATCTTCAGCAACATTTTTAAAATTCTTGTATCAATTTTAGTAACTGTTTTTCTCCTTGAATTTATGATCTAAATTACCTGGTAACGTCCTGCCAAAATTGATAACATTAGTGTTACTAGCTTGGCTTGAATCCGTATCCAAGAGTTATTCCGTAGCAGCAGTTCGGCTTATTGCTGGCTGAAGGAAAACAGGGGATCTCCTCCAAACCAAAACTTTTTACATCACATCTTAATTTCTCACCTTTTCTCTGCCTTTTATTCTCTCTTCTTGCCCCGAAGCCTTATCCCCTTCTCTCACCGTTGCTCTTAAATATGCCTGTTCCCCTCAGGCTTTGACCTTGCACAGGCAGTAAGCGCAAAGCTGTGTTATTTGGAGTGAAGTAACACCAGTAGTCAGGAAGGAACAATGTAGTTCAGGCCAGATAAAATAAATCTCGCATTTCCTGTCAAGAAACTGGGCCAAAAGCAATGATGAGAGACAGAGGGGGCAAACCATGCGGCTCAAAACTAGAGACATATGGGTTAGAAGCAACCGCAACCCTCGCTTAAAAACAGAAAACAAAAAGCAAAGGCATTGGATGAAAGAGAAATAATACCAGCTCCTCAGCAATAAAAACCACACGACGTGGGGTCTAGCCAGCTTCCAAACCCATCGCATGTGTGGCAAAAGCGGGGTCTGAATTTCCTGCTACTGTGCAAGATATTAATTGTCCTTTGATTAATTTATTTAATTGATGCTTTGTGTTGTAAATTAGAGAGCTGATCTTACTCTGACTGACTTGTTTCTTCACCAAACTCTCTTCCAGACCCGAGGAGGCATGCTGATTAGAAGTCGTTGCTACTTTTGTTGTGTTTTACTAACTCTCCGGCTGGTTTGCACAGTAGTGAAAATTTTGAAATCACATAGGTTTTATACTGTGATTCCCTTTTCCCAACAGTCAGCCGTTACTCCAGCACTGCTGGTGCAAGTGAATATTAATGAGTATATGGGTAAAGGGTTCAGGATCGGTCCCCAAACCAGTGAGAGTTTTGACCATGTGTTTATTTATAGAAAAAGGTCTGTAGTACACAGCCAGACTATAGGGTTAGGATTTGGAGGGTTTTTTGGGGTTTCTTTCTGGGGAGGATATTGATGTGTGTGTGGAGAGTGATGTCATCTGAGGAGCATCCCAACAAGGCAGAAAGTGAGGGTGGTGGCCAGGGCTCTTTGGAATGGTTCCCATGGGGGCCAGTGTTGGATCCTGATCAGTGTGGGAGACTGAACTGAAAGCAACGCACCAGGTGGTGTAAGAATGTTTAAACAGACATAGCACTTTTCATCTTCGAAGTACTGTGCAAAGATTAACTAATTAGATTGGTTTTCCTCCTTCTCAGGAAGAGTTCGCAATGTAGTGGTCAGGGAACAACTGGCGATATGATTTATTTAAGTGCTGAAGTGCTTTGTATGAAGTCCCTCACAGGAGGCCATTAGGAAAATGCGGTTACTTTAGGATGTGAAGAAAAGTCCTTTGTGGTGAAGAGGCAGGAAGCAAAGAGCAGTCAGTTTTATTGTGGACAAAGATAATATTTGAGCACCTCAGTTGTAAGTCCTAAGAGTTCAAAATGGGTCTTGACAACGTATTAGAGAGGCAAAATTTTCTATCATGAAATGTGTTTGGATAAATTCAGTACGGAGGGGGGAGGTTTGTGAAGCACTCCAGGAGAATTTGGCCGTTTTCAGGAGTCAAGTTAAATGGGTGCGGAAGAGACTGGCAGGATGAAGGTCCTTCTCCTGTCCTCCTAGGAGGTTAGGCATTGACTTGAGGAGGGCATATTACGCACCTGTCTTCTGATTAAAAAAAATAAAATAAAAAATTAAAACCCCCAGAAGGCGGCATGAAAGGACACAAAAGGAAGGGGCTGTTTGGAGCAGGAGTAACTTAGGCTAGAAACAAGGAGAAGCAGGGCTTGAATGTGTAGCGGACGAGTCTCGGTGCTCCGTTCTCCTCTGCGGAGGCAGTGAGCATGCCCCACGGGGCGCAGCGTGCTCCTAGGGGTGCTGATGGAGCTACCCCTCGCCCCGGCAGCCCAGGAAGGGGGAATGCAGCAGGGCTTGGGCGCAGTACAGTCCCACCGCAGCCTGTCGTGTCGGTTTGCCTGTGCCCTCAAGCCCAGGGTTTGATCATCGTGGAAGTGAACATCCTGACGGAAAGCTTAACTGCTCTGACACAAAACTCCAGCCACAGAGTTGTCTAGCAGGATATCAAATAGCAATATATTCAACCAGTGAACCACTGTGTTAGAGCAACACATCTTCGAAACAAACTGAGCACACCTTGCAGGTATCCTTGTTTCTAGGTATTTCTGAAAGCTCTCCTCACTCTCTTAACCCTTTCAGGTGCTGTACATCCAGCACAGATGGAGAACTTGCACTGAGGCACGCCCTTTGCCTGGTTCAACATGATAACTGCATTGTGCTGGTAGGATTTTCTTTGCAGCTTTAACAGGACATAGTTGCCTGCTCATTTCCCACCACTGTGTGTTGTGAGCTGGAGGGGGGAGAAGGAAGGGAGGTAATGTTTTAATGGGGAGTGATATGCTAATGCCAGGCGTGGTATATGTACTTCTGTAAAGTTCTCTGCCACTTCTGAAGCATAACATAAAAATGGTTCGGTAATGATAACTGAATGCTCAAAAATGGGGATGTTAACGTTACCGTATCATTGGAATAAAACAAATAAGGAACCTTTGGACGATGGGTTTATAGCTTCTTTTAGGAAAAGAAAATCCAAATTTTCAGCCGAAGCTGTAGGTAGATCAGAGAAATTTGCATCTAGAATAGGATCTTTGATTCTTCAAGCTTGGGGACATCTAGATCTGAACTTACTTAGGCCCATTTTTAGCTAAAACCTGAATTTAACTCAGACCCCACTCATTTGGGATTGAGTTAGCTTGTGGCTGACTGGCATGTATATGTGTGTGCTACAGTAGGGCTTGAGGATGAAATTATCACGCCGTGTAACCTTTCCTAAATTAGGAGCCAAAGCCACCTGTACAGTCAATAGAGACAGGCAGGCTCATCCAAAGGGGGCTTCAGAGCTGCCATGCTAGGAACCTTTGTTGACTCTATGAACAGTTAGATGCCTGAAGTTAGGTGGTATGAATACCCTCTTGGGTGCCTGGTGAGTGAACTTTGTCTTTTGAGTTCAGTTTTCAAAGGACCAAAACAACATGAGAAACTCTAGGCTTGCACTGGAACCAGGAATTGAAGAATCTGAAGCACAAGATTTCCTCTGATTTAAAGAAGAAGAAAGATCTTGGATAATGATATTGAATTTCAGTGTTCCCTATAGCAGAGTTCAACATGTATTCCTGATCAAATTCAGGATTAAATTCTCATTTTGAATGTGCACATCTGTTAATATTTTAACTTGTTACGTATCAGAATTTTCCAGGTTTCCTGGCAAGTCATGCTCAGGATGAAGTCTTTCCAACTGTGTGTATTCAAGGATGTGTTTATATATATATGGGTATATACAAACACACACGCTCTAGACTGTGTAGGTGAGAATGTTATTACAAAGAAAGATTCTTCCAAATTATTTATTGCAAGAGACAGTAGCAGTCCCCTGCATTTAGATTGCCTCATCGAATTTTAAAAGATCCTGTGGAACAAAAAGCATTAATGTTTACTCTGTTTTCAGCATTCTTTAAAATTTATTAGTGAAAAAAATTCCAGGTTTCAGAAGTACGATTTTGTCATGCCATGAGGCCTGTTCAACCTGGTGGTGATACAAGCCTATGAAAGTCACCATTTCACTTTCATTGTCATTGTCTAGGAAGTGTGTCACAGTGTCACAACATCAGCCAAACAGGGGTGTTACAAGGAGCTGAGCTCAGCTGGTACCAAACCACCTCTACTCCTGCAGCGCGTACCAAACTAGGCACCCTTGGACCTGCCAGAGCAGCTGTAGCAGGACGGGGAGCACGCGCTCTCCCAACCTCCTCCCTGGACATCCGATTTCCCCTTTCTCTCCCTCCCTAGGCTGGCATTGGCTAGAGTTTCCCCAGCAACGTAGCTGGGAAATGGGAAAAAGTGGTGAGGTCTCCTGGCTACAGACCAGACCGTACCTTATTTTCCGCAGACTCCAGCTCTTACCCTGAAGCACAAATGGCAGACTTCTGTGCAGGGGGGCAGAGGCTAAACCTTGCCAGGGAGGTGTGATTTGGAAAGTTTCAGTGGTTGTATGTAATATACTTAGTTTTTATCGCCCCCC
>NW_008795252.1:6948735-6968735 GCF_000699145.1 Aptenodytes forsteri
GTGCAAAAACAATGTTTAAAGCAAATTGCAAAGCCAAACATTGACAATTAAGGCCAAATTCAGGTTGTCCCTCCAATCACACTTCTGCCCTCTTGTGTGAATGCCCTGTGGTACACTTTTGAACTGCAGGTACCTGGGCTAGTTTTCCCTCTTCAGTGCAGAGGATAGACACACAACAGGACAGAATTAATGGGCAAGTTTAATAGCAGTATTTCCTAACTTTGAAATGCTTGACTTTAACCTTTTTTCTTTGCAGTGTTTTTTGAATGTACGCTCTGTTGTTATTGATTTCAGAATAAACACTTCACTAGATCTGAAGAGAGATATTTCTGTCTCGTAAAGCTTCTCTGAAGTTACTGGTTTCACCAGGGCTGAATTTGGCCCATTGTATCTAATGAATTGTATATTCCAAAATCAATATTAATAATGCTGGGTGCTCTTTTTAAATAGATTGTAGACATTCATATAGTCTGTGTAAAGTTCATACGAAATGATACTTGCCTATTCTTTATTCATCCTTTTGGTTAATAAATAATCCTTTAGCTTTTCCATAGTTGGTTTCTGGGATCCTGTTGGACATCTGTGTTTATCATTTAGGAAGCCGTCACCAGTAAATCTTTCTCTCTTCAGATTTTTGACAGAAAGCCCGGGGTTTTCAGGATTGTTGGCTACTTCTCATTTTGTTTGGGTTTTTTTGTTTTGGGTTTTGTTTTTTTTTAATAGATACATATAACCTATTCTATTGGTGAGTTGCAGTTTATCAATTGAGAAGTTGTTTAGCAAGATGTACGGCATCGGTGAGGCACTGAGAAGGAAAATCAACCATCCACTTGCTGAATCTCTGCATTTGCTGCGAGGCACCATTTCATCTGGGGATATGAGTGACTCACAGAGGTTGGAGGGACTCATAATTTCCATACTACAGCACCATTCGCTAGGATTTTTCTGACTTTTGTATTTATCATTAAATGCAACGTTACACAATGTCAAAGAAAAAAAATCTAGCCTTCATAATGTGGTTTCCTGATTGTAAATGGGGCTGGATATCCTGTACTGAAATGTCAGGTTAGATCCTTTGTAAACTCTGAAGCCTGCTCTCAGAATAGAACACTTCTGGAGTGTATTAAATTGGTGTTAATTGAGAAACACATATGCCAATGACATTTTAAGCTACGCTAAATAAAACCAAACCTTTAGCAGGTCCCTATCACAGAGAGATCCTGAGATTTCACTGAACCTGCTGCTGCCGTCATCTTTTTTCCATCTATGCATATGTTGCTTGCGATGATATATGGTAACTCCTGATGCAAATACCACTCATGCTGTTACAGCTTAAAAGGCCCAGAAATAGAATGCAAACACAATGTCTGTTTTTTTCTGCTCCACGTTATAAAAACCTATGACCAACAGCCTAAAGTTTGATTCCTTTCCCTTCAGTTTTCACACCAGCTGACTTCAAAACATACGTTTAGCATTGCAAGTCATAAAAAATTCATCGTCTCTTTCTTTTTTTAGGGGGACTAATCCTGCAAGTGTCTTAGGGTTCTCTGCCTCCTGTTGCAGCTGAGCCACAGGTCAGCACCTCAGGAGGGGCCCCGTCCTCAGGCGACCCAGTGCCCGGTATATATTCACTGACTCCACTTCCCCAACATGCCTGGCCCCTGGATCAGGCCCTAAGCGTATTGGTAAAGTACATGTGCTTTATCTTAAGATAAATAAAGCCATTTGAAAAACGCAAAGCAAAATTGGGGTTGAAGTCCCAATTGTGTCAATATACTCATGGGATGTGGCAATATTTTGTTGCACGTTTGATTTGTTACAGAAAAGAAAGGGCAGCCTGGAAGTTACTAGGGCTGGGTCTCGACAGTGCTGGCCACACGGCAGCTCGGTGGAGTGGTGGTAAAATCCTGCTCTAATGCAACCACACAAACTCTCTCAAGCTGGCTTTGCAGGACTGCTCTTGTTAGAGCAGCTGTCTTCTGCTGTGAGCTAGGGCAAGAGGTCAAGAGCCGTTTATGAAGGGTCTGGTACCATTAAGCTGGCATGATACAGCTACGAGTAAAACTCTCCCTGGCAGCTCATTGATTTCCAAGTGACAAAGCCCACTACTGCTTTGCCACTCAGTAACTTTTTGCCTTTGAACCAAAAAAACCGCTGGATTTTTTCCTCAAATAGCTCATGCAGCTTTTTTTTAATATATATATATATATAACCTATTCATTTGGTGAGTTGCAGTTTATCAGTTGAGAAGTTGTTTAGCAAAATGTAGAAAGAAAGTAGCAAAACAAAAGAAGTACTTTTGAAGGTGCATTCTATCGCTACTGTGCAGTGCACTGTAGGACCTCTCTTGGTGGGAAGATGATTTGTGGCCATCTTCTGACTATGTCCTGACGGTCCTTAGGTTTATTTCTGACTCACTGCCTTTATGAGCAAACTAAATAGATACCAAATCCTTGAAAGGAATTTGGTGTCTATAAAACCCAGACTTGTAGGTGCCTGGCTTCTAAGTTGAGGGGAACAGGGTCTCTTCCCTGGTTGCTGCCCCCAGGTGTAGTTACATGGAGTACCCGGTGCCTGCCTGATGCACAGCTGATGGAGCAGTGAGGGTCTCCTGGTGGGTGCGTGAACGGCTAAGCTCTTGTCATGTCCACCTTGTCCATCTGTGGCCCCCGGTAAATCTTGATTTCTTTGGAAGTTCGTCATGCGTGCTGGCAATCTTCTTCCCAACTTATACTTACTTCTGCTGTTTCCGATAAGGCCTCAGGTTGTGGGAAATCTGGAACTGCATCGGTGGGAAAGTGTCATCACCTGGGACATAGTGAACCTTTAGCTGTGCTCCAGGTCCCAGTAAGCTGGATGTTGGTCTGTGGTGTCTGTCAGGAACAAGGTCTGGGGTTTATATCTCCAGTTACCTGATGAATGGAAATTAATGAAGCTATTTATTTTTTGAAGAAATTTCTCCCTTCCGAGCCTTCTCTTGTGGGAGAAGTATTAGACTGAGTGTATGGTAGTTTCTAATTCAGAATATGTATTTTTCAGGTCAGTCAGGTTTTCCTGTTCTTGTTTGTTACGTACAGTACCACACGTGAGTTTAAAGTGAGTATGTGCTTATGACATCCTACAAAGATGGTAGCATCACTATTTGCATTTCGCAGATGAGAAAACACAGAGCAATTGAGTGCTTTGCTGAGGCCAGACAGGAAAACCATGGCAGGAGGAGGGAGGATTCTCTGACCGCCCATTGCAGACATTGTCTGTCCAGCCTGTCTGTCTGTCCTTCCTCCTCATGGCATGGCATCCCACCACTGTCCATTGGAGCAGCTCTGGAGCGCAGGAGACTCACATGCTGTGGTGACTAGCTGGCTGTTTGCCACGCAGTCTTTCACAGGGTATCTGCGTGCAGAATTTGATTATAACTTGCTTAATTGTCCACTTCCTTGTAATTGTTCTTGCTGCCTCCGCTCCCGTTAATGGCGTGCTCACGTTGGAAGGACCAGGAGGGCTATGCTGTGCTGTCCCAGAGGATCCCTCTTTTATCCTTTCGCGTGTCTCTCAGACGTGATAGCTGCCTCGCAGCCGGCGTGTGACCACGGCGTTACATGCTCAAAGACGCTCTTAGTAACCCCGGACTGGGGACTCCCTCGGTGATAATGCTGTAGATGCAGTACTTGGGCTGGTGCAGATTTTAACACAAAATATTATGATCTGTCTGTCTGCTTGCCCATCTGTCTATCTGTCCACCTATGAATGGACCTACGCGCATGCTGGAATAGCTTGGGGAAGGTCAGGGGGAGTTCAGGATGACAGAAAAAAAGGTCAATTTTTGTGTGCGTGCATGTGTTGCTCCAGCTAACTGATGAGGCGTCTTGGCAGGGCGTTTTGCCTTAAAGAGACAGCCCCGTCCGTTCGGAGGACATAAGCACCCTTATTGTGAAACACGGTCAAGAGTTATTCGCCAGAGGTGACTTTTTTATGGCTTTTCCAATGATAATGTTGCCTCGCAAATATCTCCAGCGATTCTGCTGGACTTGTCAGAGATAAGCATGGTATGCACGGCGGGGCCCAGGAGTTGGTTTGTGTTTAATTGGGACATCTATGCATTCGCACACGTTGTAAAATAGAGAGAGAGGGAAGCCTTTTAACAGTGGTGAGAGGGGGCTGAGTGTGTGCAATGGGGGCTGAGGGGGCTTGAGCGTCTCAGGGTGGGTACACGCACGCAGTGGGGTCGGTTAGACATGCAGCACGATGAAACAGCTTGGAGATGTTTTACTCGGTGACTTTTTTGGTGCCGAGTACTCTATTTCAATTTCAAGCAATTTTTTGTAGGTGAGCTGGAGATTAATTCCCCCCCCCCAGCCACTAAGTTAAGGATTCGATGGCTGGCGTGGCGCTGGGGTCCTGCGCTTCAGAGCCGCCAGCGGGAAGGGAGCAGCTTGGTTTGCAGCAGCAGCCCGGCTCACAGAGCAACCATTAGGCAGGCGGAAGCCCCCGGCAGGGTTACAGACCAGACAGTCTATACCAAGGCAGGTCAAAGGGTGAACTTACTGTTTACTGAATCGGTAAATAGCTAATTATTCAGCCTGGCAACAGGGCGAAACCCTGCATGGGATGTAAATCCTCGGCAATTCAACGTTATCTAGCGGGGAACGGATTTGAGATCCGAGGATCCCTTGCGGTAGCAGAGGGGAGCTCTCTGCACTTTAAAACCTTTTAGGGTCATTGTACGATACTGCGGAGCCATTAAGGAGCCCTCACATGCCAGAAGCAGTTTAACAGGCCCAGTGTTGGGCATTTAATTGTGTCAATAATTATTCACGCATTAGCACCAGCTCCTCCTTAAAGTGTGTACTGCGGTGACTCATTAAGTTATTACTGGTATTCATTACCAGTAAAATTAGCCTTTTTTTCAAAGTGTAAAATTTATGTTTTCTAGAAAAATATTGCTAGGAATGCAACAGCTTTGCTCTACTCCCTGCTTGGTGTGGAGGAAAACAAGACTATGTGGAGTTGAAGCAGTATTTTTTTGTCCGAAAAGAAGCCCTCAAAAACAGGAGGCAGACAAATTGGAAGTGTCTTATGCTTTTTTTTTCTTTTTTTTTTTTTTTTTTTTTTTTTTTTTTTTTTTTTTTTTTTTTTTTTTTTTTTTTTTTTTTTTTTTTTTTTTTTTTTTTTTTTTTTTTTTTTTTTTTTTTTTTTTTTTTTTTTTTTTTTTTTTTTTTTTTTTTTTTTTTTTTTTTTTTTGTGATGGGTTTTATGTTGATGGGTTTTATGTACTTAAAATTGGGGTAAGGAAGAAGCTACATTCCTGCCTGGCTTTGGCTGTCGGTCATGTGTGTGTACGTGCCGTTTTCTGGTATCATGAGTGAGAAAGATGCCCAGTGTCTTTTGATTAATAAAGTGTTAATGTATATGCAGCTGTCTTTATGTTAAATGCTTTGTGGTGCACTTTGTTTCTTTAAATGCTGATCATTTACAGTGAGCGTGTACAGTATATATGCCTGGAGGGAGAGCAATTGTTATACAACTCTTTAATCCGAACCATGATTAAAACCCCTTTTGTTCCTCCCTCCCTGCATTACTCCAGCCTATCATCTTCTCTGAGAAATCATTTGGCAAGTAGATACGTGTGTATTTTAAGAGAATAACTCCTTTTAAAGAATCAGTTTTTCTTTTGTTCTGCTTTTAGAACTTAGTTTTTTGCATTTCAATATACAGCACTGTTCAAAAGGCGTAGGAGGGTCATAGCCATTTTTTGCGTGAATAAGGTATAATTGAAATATGATGTATGCAGATATCATCACTTCTACAGCAATTATCTGGATTGTTTGTTTAGTGGGAACATACTTTCAAGTAGGGGTTGGTCAGCGGCAATCATGTTGCGTGACACAGCTGAGGGAAATGACAAAGAATACTAAAGTCTCACACTGTGAAATTTTACGTTGCGCCAAGTGTCTACTAGGGGGAATCATTAGGAATTTCGAAGGTGAGGGCCACGGCGGTTTCAGAGGGAAATGTAAAGGAGGACGGGGAGGCTGGCGCTTAGATCTTGGGGCGAGGCTGGGGTTTGGCATTCTGTTTCATGTGGAGACCAGCACTTAATGTGGTCCTTGTTGAAACTTGAAACAGCTCTATTAGTAGCTTGATTGGGGAGAGGAGAAGAGACCAAGAGTAAACAAAAATGTGCGGTCTGGAGATGGGCTTAATTGTGCACAATACATCTTGCCTCTGTGCGGCTTATTCTAATCACTCCAAATGGCAACACACACGCGCGCGCACACACACACAAATTTGATCTGCTCAAGCAGATAAAACTGCTATGTGTATAATATTGCCAGGCTAGAAGGAAAAAAAAATGGACATCTGTTTAACAATTCTCTATTGTAGACAGGATCATAGAAACACTGTTGCCTGCCTGTCGTGTTCAATCAAAATGAATAAAATGCTGCTTTAAAAAAAAAGAAAAAAATCAGACAGAAGAGAGCCTTAAAGTATTTGCTTACACTTTTTTTGTTTAATTTCAGCAGCATGATGAGGAGGGGGAATCCCAGGGGCAGGAGGAGGTTTCAGGAACAGTGAAGGGAAGATTTTGTTTTGTTTTGTGTTGGTTTTTATCCTCGGTACAGCCGAGAGAGGCGAACAGCAGTCGGAACTAATTGTAGCTCGCTCAGGAAAGTCTTCATTAGCACTTGCCACACATGGTTACCAGATGTGCTGAAGAAGGGGTGGGAAGAGGGGGGAAGGGGTATGTGGAGTATGGGCTACATACTTAAACCTAATAATCTGCCTTTTGTTTTCAGGTCTATTGTGTTGGGGAGGGGAAGAATGGGGAGAGGGAGAAATCCTGGCTGCTTTTTGATGCAGCCAGTCCCTATTAGCTGAATGGCATTCCTTGTCTTGCAGCCTCCTCCAAGGAAGGAAAAAAACCCTCAATCATGGCCAAGTAAAGAGGGATTTATTTATTTTTTAATATATTTTTTTTAAGGCTATCAGTGAACTATTATTCCACTGAACCCAGCTGAAAGTATTTGGATAATCAAACTGGTAAACCACTATCTTTCTGGCCAGCTGTGAATTTGAGCTGGGGTTTTTCTGTGAGCTTGTGGGCTCCCAGAGTATCGGTGGGGCTGTTGAACTGTCAGTTCAATAGCAGCAGAATCTCCTTAGTTCACGTGTACTTTGCCAGTGAGTGTGAGATGCAATTGGTGAAGCCAAGTCCAGCAGGAAGGTAAGAAGAGCTCTGTGGTCCTGTCAGTCAGCCCTGAGGCTGTCATCTTGGTCAGATGTTTAACCTTCTGCCTGTTGCTATTAAAAAAAAATTAACTAGATCTTCCATATATAGTGGCTGTCACTGCTGCAGACCAAATTGTGGTCCTGCTGCCTGCATAGATGATTTTCACAGGAACCAGTGTTAATTTTGCTGCAGACATTACCACAGATGTCACTAGTTGCTCCTTAGGAAAAAGGAGCCCCCCCTTCCTCTTCCTTTGAACTGGTCATCTCCAGGGGAATCCTGCGCGGCCGCCCCCACCGTTTACCCCCGCTTCAGCAGCACTGCAGCTTCTTTTCCCTCTCGGTCCCTGAAATCTTCCCACAAGGTGGGCGTTTTTCATACTGGCATCATCTGTGCTTGGACATCCTCTTTCTTCCCGGACACACCCCTCTTCGTTCCAGTGGTAAGAGTACATCACCGTGTCCGGATGACAAGGCTTAGGTGACTCTCCGAGCTCTGAATAATCAGGGATGAAGGTTTAATTATGGTACTACACATGATACCCACAAGATTTGGCACTCTGGTCATGTGAGAGAACAATACTAGATGAACTTTTATTAATTAAGCACTCTGTTTCCCTTCCTTCTGGAAACTCCAAGGATGTACAAATGTGGGAAATCACTTACGTTGAAGTGAAATAGAGACATTTTTGCAATCTTAAATAATCTGACTTGAACCTAAATCTTGTGGCTCCAGCCTTGTTTTATCCAGCTCAGTTCGCCAGTCTGTAATCTCATCCTGCTTTGGAGCCTGGAAATGTTCTTGCTTGCAATCTCAAAGCGGAGCAGATGTTGCATAAATAGAAAATAGGTTGTGTGCATAGCCTAATCTAAGCACAGAAGGGCACAGAAGAAGGTTTGGATGAATGTAAGCTAATCACGGCACAGATCTGCTGTACTTTGGGACTTAGGACCAAATTTTTTTTTCAGATATATTCTGCCTACCAGATCCCAAATATGCTGCTCACTTTTTCCCACTGCATGGCAATTCCCACTTGGAGCTTTTTTAATTTTTTGAGAATAGGGTAATGCCTGTCAGCTCAAGCTGACCAAAGCAAATGGCTGGTAAGAATTAATCTATTCCATTCTTTCTTCCATGTTTGACTGACTTCTCCATCCAATGAGCTTGTTATTCCAAGTCCAAATTAGTCAAAGTCCAGGAATTCTTCCTTCAGAGTCCCTCAAAGGAAATAATAAAGCCAAGTCACTTAGCTGATTTAGTTGTATCTGCCTTTCCTACTGTAGGATTGTAGAGTCTCCTTCAACCCTGTTGAAATTGGTTGGATCAACATAACTAGCGTAGGCAGAGTCACTGAGTGTGTGGCTTCCATAACGTATCTTCATCAACTGTCAGAAAGGTCCAAGGAAAAGTTTGATAAAAGTTAACCTATTTACCATCCCAATTTTGCTGTAGCTGCTATTGCATCAGTTGTTTTCTTTAATAAAATTAAGTGCCATATTTGCAATTTGTATAATGCTATCCCACATTATTTACACAAGAATGAACTGTGGTTGTGCCAACATGCAGTATGTAGAGACAATATCTCCACTTGCAATAATTCATGATTAGAAAAAACAACACTGCAAACTTTTTTTTGTTTTCTTTCTTCTGGAGGCGCACATACAGGTTTTTTCCCCCCCCATGTGTTACCCACAGAATGGGTTTCACGTGTAAGTGCTATTGCTTTCATGGTGAAATCACAGCCATACACAGCAGATATCATCTTAGCTGATTTTTATTGTCACGTATTCCAGAGAGATATTAAGGCAAATTTGAAATGGCTATTGATGGCTCAGGTGCCTGTGCTCTCCACTCAACAAGTTTTCAGTTACTTGGGGCTTCAGCAGAACTTAGACAGAAGTGCTTTCAGAAATTTGACACACTGTAACTTTAAGACATTCTTCATATTATTAAATTCAGCTTTAATTATTATCAGTTAATTTTTTCAACATTTTATTAACTTGGAGATAGAAAGCATAAAGATCAGATTTATTTCCTGCTTTTTGTGCATTTCTGCACTGAAGTCAAGGTTTCAGGCAACAAGGCAAATATTTTTATGCAGATGCAAAACTAATCAGCCAAACATGAAAATACTCCTATGGGATTTCCTGGAGGCCTTTCTGGGGATACTGCAATGCAAATAATATGTAATGCAAATAATAGATAATATAGCATAAGTATTGTAAGACAGTAGGATTCAGCTGGGGACCGAACATAATGGCGGATCCACGTAAGCTAGTACTACCATCCTTTTTATGATGCTCAAAATGGCATGTTTTTGCTGCCTGGATCTCCTATCATGCTTTTTGTACCCTCACAATGTTTTTTCTGTAATGTACTCCATCAAAATGCATGTTTCCTCACAGATGATGTCATTTAAGCAGAAAAGAATTGTAAATCCTTTTTTGGCCTCCCGTAGTTTTTCCTGGGTAGCTGGCTGAGCTCGAGCTACTTCTCTTTCCAGTACGATACGTAAGTAATCAATATGATTTTTTTAATATGCATATCAACAGTACTCTATGTAATTAGAGAGTATCCAGCACTATTCTAATACTACACAGTAATTACTTATGGCAGCGTTTTTGCTCCCCGTGATTTGCAATTTTTCCAATACAAAACACGTGACCGAAATGACAGGCAGGAAAGTTTCATTGTAATGTTAGGAAAATCGAGAAGAGCAAGTTTACTGGGGAGAGTACAAATAGCTTTTCTCTTTTCCAGGGTAATGACTTGAAGATAGATATGCAGTGCAGCAACATGAGGTCCATCTTTTTGTCACCTCAAGGTACGAGGTTCCTGCAGTGTGCTGTCCGGGAGGAACCTGTGGGCTGCTCAGGGACAGACGCTGGCGCAGGAGATTGCAGCCTGGTTTGTTTTCAGGATCGCACGATAGGAGCAGAGCAGCCTGTTGCTCCCAGCCTGCATTGACTTCCAATAAGTTTCTGATACTTGGAGTGGCTTTGCAGGTGTTGGCTTTAACCTGTACAGTTTCCAGAAAGGTTACCTTCTCTTGTTGGGAATGTTGCTACAGCTGAGACCAGAGCAAGGCTAGGCTGAAACTTAGGTGCAAGGGAAGGTGCTGGTAAGGTATAAAGCATCTCGGCATAAATATCACCCCCTCCTTTTTTTTTTTTTTCTTCTTTCTCCATCCCTAAATCTGCTGAGAAGGATATGGGGTCAGATTTCTATATTTAAGAGTGATCCTTATCTCTTTAATTTTTAATGATTCTGCATTTACAGTTTCACCATACACACTGGGAGAAACATAACTATGAAATGAGAAGCATTCCTGACTGAATAAAGTTTATTTTTATTGTGTTTTACTTGATTCTGTTTCAGTGATGAAACAGATTAGTTTCCCAACACCATGCCTGCAATTTTATCATAAAGCTTACAATATGTAATCTGTCTTGTTCTGAGATTAAATGAATGTGTGAGAATCTCTACCCCCACTTCTGTAAAAGTAAATTTTTACTCCAATGAATTGCAGTGAAAAACTTGAAAATATGACATGGGGGCACCCTAAAGAAGTAAGAGAAAGATAAAAACAAAAGGATCTCAAATGCATTGGAAGGCATTTGTGTGTGTTTTAGGGTCTTTTTTGTTTCTAAGCATCACTATTTATGGCAAATCTTACGACTTTAAGTACTGGTCTGATGACTTTTGGGTGGTTGGGAGGGGTAGTACCTAAAATATCCTTCAGGCTACCGGTCCTCTCCTCGAGTCATTTAGTTTCTCCTATCCCACAGATGTGTGCCTCATCCTGCATGGTCCTTCCCTTTCCCCATGCTCTTAGGTCCTGGGTCCTGGCAGCACTCACTCACCATGGCTGCAGAGGTCTTGGCTTCTCTCTGGTCCCAGTGAAGCCAAGGTGGCTGGGAGAGTAGAGCACTTCTGGTCCTGCCTTCCCCTCTCCCCTGGGCTCAGCCTCCGTCGTTTCCCCGTGTGTCGAGCATCTTAATTTAGATTTGGCCCCAGGAACAGTGAGTTGTGCTGAAGAGCCAGCCGTCTTTTGCATTAAATTTTAAGGAGAACAGAAAGCGAATGACACAGAGTATAAAATAAGTACTTAAGTAAACGTTTTAATCTCACTTGGGGCAGTTTGACAAAATAATGAAAACATACCACATGCATATGTGTCTGCACATAATCATCGTCGTCGTCGTTTGCTTTTGTTGTCAGCAAAATTAAGCAGCGAAACATTTTAGGGAAGATTGTGCTTGCGATTCGGCAGCAAGCCTCAGCTCGTGGCACGGGCACCCAGCCTTTGCTAAGGCAGCCTGCAGCGGATGAGCTGAGCCGTGTTGCTCTGCAGATCCTATTAGTTTTAAGAACAGCCTCTGCGTGTGAGCAGGTACCTGCTTTTACACAACACGAGGATCAAGGTGTCAAATGCCAATCCTTCGGTTTCACCTGAAGGTACGGCTTGCCAAATTTTAGCCTGTTTCTGATCCATGATGGAGCAATGAAAGCAATAGTGCTTTCTAGAGGTAAGGTCATACTATAATCCAAACCAGAAAAAGAAATTGTGTCCCAACTTGACTTGTATTCATTTCAAATTCTGTGCAAAAGTTTGAGTAGATTTTTTTTTTCACCAGACAGTGCCACTATGATCTTTTTTCATCAAAAGGAAAGAAGCAGCAGCCACAAAAATTCAACATCAGTGTGTTATCAATTCTTTGATACCATTAGTGAATTTGAAACAAAATTAAAAATGCTAAAAAAATGATTATAGGGATTATATATGGTCTTTCATATTGATTATAGGGACAGCAATTTGTAGGTCTTTTCTTGACTTCTGTGAGCAAATTTCTTCCAGTTTAGGAAATTCAGGATTATTTTCATTTTGATAAGAATGGAACATCCATTCACAGACAATAAAAGCTGTTTTAAACCTGTTAAATACTATGAAATAGATGTGTACAGCTAATTAAAGTATGTGTTGAATAGTAATTATGTCATCCTGAGGGATTTACAAATACAGTCTAGTTAAAATTTGATTCAATCTTGTATCATTCACAGAAGGTACAAATTGTTATTCATTTAGCGTGCTCTGATTTCAGTTCTAAAGGTAATCCAGAAAAAAGGGAGAGGGATTTCTGTTTTATCAGCATTGCTTAAGAACTAAGATCCCTTAATTATCGCACTGTACCAATAGTCTGCTACCAACTTACTGAAGCAGTCATTCAGCTTTGAAAATAACAATTTACCCTCCAAGCAAAGAAAGATGTGAGAAAAAGTGTTTAGTCAGCAAGCAAATATACCAAATTGTATGTTTGGGCTTTTGTTGGTGCTCATGTTTCTGAGCTGCGCAAACGTGAGTCACTTACACAATACCTTTCAATCAAAGGCATCAAAGCAAAGGAGACAGATTTCACAAGAAAGAAGAGGAAAAAAAACAGGCAAAGGTGAAATAAGGCTCCATGGAATCCAGTTCTGTCAAGCTTCTGGAACCTCTTTCCAGGCTCTTTCTTTTTAGGTAACATTGGTAGACTCTTGGCCTTACTCCTTTGTGTAATTTCTCATCATAGTAACGAAGAATTAGGTAAGATTCCTGATCACCTTGTGAAAGTATTACAGATTCTTTTACAAGGAAGTTACTTTTAATGACCTTAAAAGAAAAATTTTACTGCTTTTCTGGATTTATAACGGTAATTGAAAATCCCTGCAGTTATCATTAAAGCTGGCCTAAAATGAAAAAAAAAAAAATGTTTCATGAAGTATATTTGTGTCGTGGAATGAAAACTATCTTTCAAAGAAATTGTGAAAATTCCTAAGAAGCCAGAAGACTCCAGGAGCTACAGTGGTAGTGGTGATGTGGTAGAAACAGGTTAAGTTTCTGTTCTGCTTGATTCAGAGGTCCAGCCTCTCTAGCTGCTGTGACTTCTCTTCTGCATGTCTGAGCTGTCACGGAAATTTTGTCAAAACTGAGATATTTTCTTGATAATTTTTTTGTTTGTTGCCTTTTAATTATTTAAGTAGGAAAAACTTTTCCCACAAATTATTTTCGTTAAACCTATTTCTTCCATTAAAAAAATAATCAGACAATAGTCATACTGCTAAAGATACAAGATGTTACTCCATTTTTTCCATAAACTAAGAATATGTAATCCGTGTGGTTATGTTGGCAGTTATTGTTTGGGCTTTTTGGAAAGTAACTTCTAGTGTGCTTAGACGGGATGTATCTGTTGTGTGGTTTTATTGCAGAAAGGTAAATGTTCTCCTGCACTACACTTTTATAGTACACGTTTTCCTTTTCAATATCAATGGGACTAATTATGTATATTAAACAGCTTTATGGGAATAAGGATTGTGTATCTTGCCCTGCTTAACGCCAGCCAGTACTGAAGAGGAGCCACCTCTGTGACAAAGCACAGCAGCTGCCCGGCAGCTCTCAGAAATGGTGTGCAATTCTTTAAGTTGAGCTTAAGCAAAGGTGCTGGACTTCTTTGGAAGAATTATCCAGAAGCAAAACCTAATTTGCTGTGTTCTGATTTCATCTTTCTCACCGAAGTGGCATTTTCGTAAGGTGAACAGAAGAACCCACATTATCTTTGGTTGGTTGAGTTGGGTTTTTTGGAGAGAGACAAATGCGCTTGACATAACTGGCTTTCTCTGCATGTCCCATCATATTTATCTTTTGACACAGCTGCTCGCTTACAGTATGGTTTGGAGTACTACCCACTGAAACCGTAGTCCTAATTGTTGCTTGGGATTTGGCAGAAAACTACCATATTTATGCATTTTTTTTCTCTTAGACTGCTTTGTAGAGGTGGGTAGTATTGTGGGTAATATTGTAATAGAAGTAGAACGTGTTCCCAGTTCTTAGTAAGATAAGAAAATGTTGTTTCTTATCTGTGATTTGAAAAGAGATGAAGGGTCAGTGAGGTAGAGATACATGAAAGCTATTGCACACTTGGTAGGAGCTGCAGAGGAGTAATATCTCTCACCGGCAGCTTGTTTGAGTGGAAGAGAAGAGAAAGAGGGAGCTTCTACATGAAGAGAGAGGATTGGAAAAATGTCAAGTAAAATCAGAGAAATTTGTTGGTTTATTTGCTTGAAGAAACAGGTACACAGCTTTGAGATCGTTATTGAAAAGAAGAGAGCAAGTCAAGCTGAAGGCAGCTTTAAATGCTTGCCTGCTGTTGATGCTTTGGGATTTATAAAAATTCATAGGCCCCTTCGGTCTTTGGAGGTAGCTGAAAGAAGCAAGGAGAATGGGACGGGCTCTTTGATTTTGAGGGATTGCACAGAAATACAGGGCAGTCTGCTGGGCCCCAGGTGTAGCTTAGCTGGGGCTCGCCTTGTCTTCCCACCTGCCTTACCATAGCTGCGTCAGAGAGGGAGGCAGTTATGCTGGAAGTGGTATGGGGAAGGTTTTAGGCTAAACCAGTCCCCAGCCAAGAGTTAGCTGCTTTTCTCAGCAGCATTTGCAGGAGCTATGAAGATGGGCAAAGTTTGATTTCAAGACGCAGAACACATGTGCCAAACTTGGCGATAGGGACTGGTTGGGTCTGCAGCCACTTAAATAAGTTCTTCTTCTCACCAGATTTGTAGCTGATTTTCATCTGATGTAAGCTACAGGAGCTGCTGGCTACCTGGCCTGTGCTGGCATTTGGGTTGGGAGTGTAGCAGACACCCCAATACCTATCTGTCCCTGACACCTTCTGCAGAAAGCAGAAGAAAGCTGTCTTAGGTGCCTTTTTTGTATTACAATAGCAGTGGATGAATTTGGTCACCGCAGTGTCCAAATACTGAGCTGCTACTTCTTGACACATCAGTTTGTCTTGCATTTATTTGCACACCATTCTCCAATGGGTTAGAGGTGCATGTCCTGTATTGAGAGGAGTCATGACATCTCATGGGCCTGGGGACCAGGGCTATGAAATTAGGCCCTAAAATTCATGAGTGTGTGCTAACTGTTGGAGAAAATCTTATGTTTGTTCTTGAGTAATTAGAATACACTGGAAATGTGTGGCCAGTCTTTCCCCTGTTAGACTGAAGGCTACAAGCTTAACTAACTTTAAACATGAAAGCTGAAATTCTTCTATAGTCAGCTGACACAAGAAGTTGGAGCTTCATGTAAAACAGTATTGCAGGATGCTGTTGTGCAGCCTGAGGGGAGTCCATCTGGATTTTATGGAAGTGAGCCCTTTGCTTGCCATAAAGAAATAACATGAATGAACACCAACACTGGACAGTCACTTTCCCAAAAGGTGCTGCAGAGTGAAGATTTTTACAATGGAGTCAAGCACTATAAAGTCTTTGACTCTACTCAAAGGCTACTGTCATTTATCTATATGCAATGAATTATTGTTTCATATCACAGAATAATAATCACTTCAGGTTCAGAATTCATTATAAAGCAGGAGGATTTTTCCAAGAGGGTGGTGTCTCTCTGGGACAAGGAGATGAAGAACTGCTCCGTAGAACTTGTAATAGGAATAAGGGAAAAGGACAAGCTTGTCCTCCCGTTTCTTCTTACTGGGATGTGTGCACAGGCTGCCTTCTTTTACAGACTAGTAAGCGGGCTAAAGTTTTGGAGCTGCCCATTTAAAGCTTAGATCTTACTTTTGCACCGAAGAGTGAAAGTAGCTACAATAACTGGTAGTGCACATAAAATCATTTGTTACTGAGCTTCTAATAGTAACAGATTTCAAAAATTACGCTTACATTTTGGAGCTGGTGGAACGTTTGAGGGATTTATGTCTAACAGAATTTGCATTCCATGTAATTTGGATTTAATGACTCGGTGTAACACAGGCAAAAGGGTTTCTGAGTATGTGACTCTCCTTTTCCACGGCACAGTAGGTATTTCATCTTAATTTTTGGTTGCATGCTAAGAAATCAATATGTAAAGCAAAAGTGAACAGATACTTAAAAGGAAAGCATCAGAGAAGTTGAATAGTCATTTACTGGGTTAGTATTTAAAGCTGGCATATATTTCTGAGTGGGAAAAGGCTTCAGAATGGGGCAATTCACAAACCACTTCTTCCCCTTCAACAGCTAATTCAGAGACAGCAGGTGTGTAAGCAGCCCCTTGGAAAGAGGACCAAGTGTAGTTTGTGACAGAATTGAGTGGAGATGATCCCAAGCTGAAAGTCAAAACAGGATCTTCTTTTAAGTTCACCGAGTGACCTGCAATTTTATTCCAGCACCTAACACAGGTAAGAGGCTTCTACAGAATCTGCATTTCCCAAGGTGTTTTAATATGTGAATCCTAACCCTTATTCATCGGTGTCTTCAGGTTTTGAAACTACTGATGCAGTGCCAGGTACCAGTACCAGGTTTTTGGTCGTTTTATTGGGCTTTAAGGTATCTCTTCTGGCAAAATCAAGTCAGAGAGCCATGGTGCATTTGTCAGCAGTCCTACAGTAACGAATACATACGCAGAATATGTCTGGGACCAGAATTTGAGAGTAAAAGAGGACTGTTTCTTAAATCTTCGTATCTCATTTCCACGTAAATCAAGAGAAATTTGTTTGAGTTAAGCAAGAGGTCTACATCAAGGTGGGAAGTACTGTTGGCTCTTGGCCCCTTGCTGGAGCTGATTCCTGGAGAAAGTAAATTTGGTCCTGAACTGTGTTGCTGTTACAGAATATATATATAAAAAAAAAGAAACCTGTTACTTGAGAAGTCATGTTCGGTGGGAGCGGGGGGCGCGCTCTGTGTCTGCTCACTGGAGGGACAGTGTATTTTGGGTCATGAAAACTGATGGCTGCTTTGCTCCATCATCATTTCATTGGGGGTGAACAGCAAGAAAATATGCGATTCTATCCTCTGTGGCTTAATTTCAGTCAGAGGGAGGTCTTCAGGGCAGTAATATCCTCAGCTAATGTACCCACAAGACCTCTGTATTAAGATGTAGGCAGTGCACTGAATGTGTGCAACCCCCCCACCCCTAAGTGCTGTTTGTTGTAAGTGACTGTATGATGCCGAAGCACAGCAGTATGTAGCTTCTGCTGTCAGGGAAGACCCGCTTCAAAATGAGGAGCTGCCTCTGCAGATGCATGGGCAGTGAGAGCCAGGGTGCTTCCACAGGGCAGCAGCCACAAAAGCTGCTTTCTGACAGATAGCGTCCTTATTCCTTAATCATTAGCCCTAATGAAGGGGGTTTGTCATATTTAAAAAAAAAAAAAGGAAAAAGAAAAAAGAAACTGAGAAAGAAAAGAAAAAGAGAAAAGAAACATCCAAGAAGGAGAAAAGATGGGGAATAGTTGGGATTATCTCTGTGCCGTCTCTCAGGTCCAGTGACAACACGACTACAATGGGTAGCTTTCAGCTTTCAGGATGGTCTTCCTTCCGAGGGAGTTGATTAAGCGACTCCGGACTCCGGATAAATCCTGTGATTTGACCTTTGTCTGGCCTGGGAGGGTTGCAATTCGCATAGAGAAAGAAAAGAAAAAGAGAAAAGAAACATCCAAGAAGGAGAAAAGATGGGGAATAGTTGGGATTATCTCTGTGCCGTCTCTCAGGTCCAGTGACAACACGACTACAATGGGTAGCTTTCAGGACTGCATATGGTCTTCCTTCCGAGGGAGTTGATTAAGCGACTCCGGATGAAATTGAAATCCTGTGATTTGACCTTTGTCTGGCCTGGGAGGGTTGCAATTCGCATAACAATTTCCTTTTGTTCTTTGTTTGGAGTTATTAATCCAACATGAGCCTCGAATTAATCAGGGGTAGTGCGTTGTTACATTTCTAATTCACAGCTCCACTGCTTGTGTCTTTTTTAATTAAGGCCGAATGATAGCAGGCCTTAGCCCCTGATTGCAACACTTACTAACCACACATTGAGGGATGAAGAGGCTAAATAGGCAGAATGAGATTACTTCAAGGTTTCACTTAATTGTTTTCTTCCTTTAAGTAAGGAGCACTGAATGAACATTGTTAATGCCAGGCTGGGAGTATTTCTTTTATAAGTGTGTTATGTGCGTGCGTGTATGTGTGCGTGCTGGGGTGGGGGAGGTTATGACGGGTGCACTGAGGACTCGGAGCTCTAATGGCTCAAGAGTTTGTAAAATTGAAGCCTTTGGTTATTGATTTAAACCATTCCTCCCACCTCCCCTGGGGGGCAGGGCCAAGGCTAGAGGAAGGAGGAAAAGAGTTGAAGAACATTAAGCTTAAGTTAGCTGCATGGATTTTCTTGTATCCTGCGTGAACCCATTTGTTTATGTAGTTTTTCTTGCTGTTTGCTGGTGGTTCAAAGGTAGAAAATGCAGGAAGATCGAAGGCTATCAGAGATGCTAAAGAAATGTGTTGAGAGACACAGCTCTCCAAAGCCTGGAAGTGGTAATAATGATAATAAAATAAAGGCGAGCCAGTTGTGTCACACACCAGATTTTGCTCATACTGAAGGATGTTTGAGTCATGTTTTAAAAGCTGTTTGTAAATTTGTATTGTTGGAGCAGTTCAGGGCCACAAAGGCGCAGGTGCTATTCCAGGGGAACGGTATAGATCATCTCAGTTAGATTCATGCTGCATAACTCAGCCTGTGCCAGCTACTCAGGATGCTGGAAAAGAAAAAGCACTGAGCACCCAGCCTTGCAACATTTATTTGCACAAATAGTTCCATTAGCTTAAAAAAAAAAAAGAAGATGACGGGATTCATATTGCAGGATCAGGCCCAGTGTTTTGGCCTCCTATGGTGCAGTACATTGGATATGATTGTTATGGAGAAAGGTTACTATTTAAGGTCCCAAAACTTCAGTTGCTGAATATACAGAAATCCCATTAAATTCAATTTGTGTTGTGCGCCTGCAAAATCAGATAGAGCTCTGTAATTGTGGGAAACTAACTCTTCCTGAGTTATTTCATCCATCCAAGGAGCTGGATGGATGGGGGAAGCGCTTGCTTGGAAGAGTTAATGTTTCTGTGTAAAACGGCAAGCCGGTGTTAATCATACCAGGCTGCACAGATACAGAGCTGCTGTTCTGACTCCGGCACGGGATATACAGGGCAGCAACGCTGTTCCTGCTTTTCTGAATTCTCGATGCGCGGTGGCTGTTCGACGCAGGATTATCTAAGAATGCAATGATAAAACCTCTAGATAGATTAAGCAAAAGTAGGGTATAAGCTCCAAAGGAGAAAAATGCTCCAGGTAGAAGCTTATTTCTGTGTTTAGAAATCTAAATCGTGAACTGAGTCTGCTGTTTTAGATGAGCCTGAAAAGAACAGGCTATATATTCAGTCTTTCACAGAAATGTATATAGTATCTGGAAACAAAAACAAACACACACATAAATCTTTAGGTTTGGCCTTCAGTTGCTGCAAAGAAGCACCAGTGACTCCATTTTTTTCCATGCTCAGTCATGTCAACACAGGATTTACACTGAACTGGGTTCACAGCTTCAAAGCCGTTTTCTTGACTTTCCTGCTCTTAGGTGCTGCCTGATCCTGTGTGTCAGGATACTTCTGGTAGGTTGCCAGCTCCTGTGCAGGGAGAAGTCAATGGGATAAGAAGATGCTCAGCATTTGTTGGAGTAGGGCTGCCTTACTGGCAGTTCAAGTACCTTACACATAATTTTGTTTTTCAGAACCAGTTTTGATGTTCTTGTGCTGAATAACACCTTATTCTGCAAGTACTCCTATTGAATCAGACTTTGCATGGAGAGAATAGTATTAAGTATGAGTAAGCACATCAGAATCTGACCATCAATCACTTATTGTTGTTTATTTCTATTTAAAGACTGAATGCTTCACATTTGTCCACCTTGTTCTCTTTTTCCTA
>NW_008795252.1:6971235-6995335 GCF_000699145.1 Aptenodytes forsteri
AGGCAGTCTGATTTTTTTTTTTTTTCTTTTTAAAATTTCGTTTCAGTTACCTTCACAAGGTCATGGTTTAACAGATGACAGTGACCTGTATCTTTCCCGTTGTGCATCAAACTACTAAACCCTTGCACGGCTTTTGCATAGGGTAGACAATGCAGCCACGTTACTTGCTTCTTATTTTGGAGCAGCTTGCCAGAAAAAGGACGGGGAGGTAATAACCAGAGCTGATAGAGCCTGGCTAAAAGCTCAGAAATGCTCACGAGCTCTTGAACTGAATTGGCTAAACCCACAGCCTTTTGATAAGCATAATGCTTTCTCCAGGTGTTATGTCATCATGTATAATGTTTTGGTATCTGGTAGCGTTATGGATGATGACATAAAGTCACAAAAATATCAAAGTTACCAATTTTAGCTTATCTGAGCTTTCCAAACCTGGACTGTGCTGATAAAATCAGAACAAGTATCAGGTTAATAATCCTAAACCTATTCTGCATTGCTCTGAAGTACTGTTCTTATATTTTCTTCCTCTAAAAGAAGCTTCTAAGAGCTGCTTCAGGGACTGTGTATTGCTCCCTCCGACTGGAAATGACAGTCATCATGTTGAAAAATTACAAATATTCAGGAGGAAAGAATGAATGAAGAAGGTACGACTGCTTTTTCGTGTGGGGCGCGTGAGGCGTCTTGGAATTGAAGTCATTTGAATTTCCAGTTCTGCCACGTGCTTTCTGTGGGATCTTGGCCAATTCATTTGGCCTATTTCTGCCTCAGACCTTGACCTATAAAGTAGGCAAAGCTATATTTCTCTGCCACGGAGGATAACTTGAGTCTTAATTAATTAAGGACTTATGAAGAGTTTGAGATGCTTAGATGCAGGGGTCTGTATAAATGCAGAACATTTAATCCTTACCTATTCTGTTTCAATAAATGCCTTCTTGGGTACACCTGAACCAGTTCTTCTGAGAAGAACTCTCAAGTGAAAATTAAATCAATCATACTTGACTATGTTAATTGAAGAGACTTGCTGCGATGTTTTGCAGACATTTGGGTGAAGCAGTTGTCACCTCACAGACAATTAGTCCAGTGTTTTACAAGCTCTGAGGAGAATGTCCTCAGTAATTCTGCAACATGTTAAAAAGAGGTGAGGGAAGAAAGATGGTTATATGTTATCTGTGTGCAAAAAAGAGAAGGGACAGTACTCTTCAGTACACAATTGGTACTGTTTGAGGGAAAGATTTGGGGAGTGAAGTCGCAAATAGAGACTGTTAGCAGTATAAATAAAGGAAGAGGAATATTTTACAAGTTTGTTTAAATAGCATTTTTGTATTTTAGTAGCAATGTTCATTCTGAAGGAATCATTAAGAACGCTCCAAAATTGTAGGGGGGATGGAAATCTTCACCCATTATTAGAGAGAACCAGCATGACTCCGCATAACAAGTTAAAGATGTTACTTTGAACTACATTATGATTTGGAGAGACTCTAGGGTTAAGCCTTCCTATTCTTAGAGGTGGGCAGGGAGGGGGCATATAATAACTTTTGTTGGCCTACACTGTTCTTACATCTTGTGGAAAAGGTTGACAGTGACCGAGTGTGGACAGAGCCCGTTGCTTGTTAAACAGACATCATAATGTGAAAAAACAAAGTCATATTACTCCTGCTGGGGTGTGCTGCATCTGCATTTAGTTACCAAAGAGCATTATGTCCAGCTAGGAATTATCAAGGAAAGAGAAAAATAAAGAAAATGCAATGTCAGTTTAAGTGACCGCTAGGGAGAAACCAGAGTACGTTTCAGTCTGATATGGTTTCACTCAGGCTCAGAAGATCAGGAATCAAGAATCAAAAAAGAAGCTTTTTAGAAAAAATTTCCAGGGTAGCCCAGGCATGAAGAGCTTTCCTGCGTCCTGAAGCTACAGAGATGGAAGGATCCTCCTGGAGAATTGTTAAGGTTTCAGGAAAGATCAATGTCTGCTTCAGCCCCAGTATAAAAGCTGGAGCGTTTCTTGGCAATTCTGTGCCACTGTCATCATAACAAGGAATTCTGTTTCTATGTATGCACTTCGAAGTACATGCTTAGGTCCGTTTCATTTTCTTGAAATGGAAGAGATCTGTTATTCCAAGGAAGGGAACTACAAAAGACTCCGTTTCCTCTCATGTCCTGGCCCTGTTGCTAGGGTCTACAATACTATATACTTGTCTAGATAGACATGGTTTACAGTTGAGACTTCTTAATGCCCCAGCCAGCTGATGTTTTTGAGATGGTGAAGGTGAGATATTCTGCGCTGCAGCCTGAAATCTCGCAAGCTGTGGCACCAGTGGACTGCTGCCCACCTAACACCAGTCTGGAGTGTGGGATGGGGACAGATTTCTGGAGAGGAGTGCCAGGACCTTACTCCTGGAGACTCCGATGCTTCCCTGAAAGGTCTTTCTGTCTTTATTGCTAATTGGTGTAAAGTCTGCTTGGGTCTGTCAAATCTGACAAAGTAAAACCCAGAGGGGAATATTGCTGCAGCTCCACATCACAACTTTAATGTTGCATTTTGGAGCAATGCAAGAGTCTCATCTTGAGCTGTTAGTCTGAAAGTTCCTCAAAGGGTTTCTGTTCAGGCCAGTCCCTTATCAGAGCAAGTTTAAGAAATTTAGCTCTTAAATTCCATTTCTTTTGAAACTCTTTGTTCTGTGTTGTGTAATGGTTTCCCTGCATTTCCAGTCCATTACTGTCAGTTCTTTTTGGGAATGTCAGGTTGCATAAAAGTTGATATAAACATTCAGCAGAGCTTGAAGCAGCCCCTGAATGAATTCTGTCTTGGAAAACCTACTCCTTTTACCAAAACAATTTCTGAATAATCATTGCAAGGACCAATATCTGTGTTATTTTTGTGTTACTCTACAGTAAAGAATTGGTAATTGTTTTTCATATAGGAGTTTGAGGAGGTGTGAAGAACAGAGAGGGACAAGATACAATCGTTCATGTTTCTTGGTCTAGCAATTCTTTAGACAATTTTACCTTCTCTTTCAACTTAATGAGAAATTTCCCTGGGAGAAGAGGATGTGTTGCAAACGTGCGACTAGTCTGCCACATAAGCGACCCCACAACTAGCCACTAGCAGTGGACAGTTTGGCTGTTTAAACCATATTTAGAGTCAGAATTTAGGTTGGAAAGAACCTCTGAAAGTCGTCTGGTCCAACCCTTTACTCAAAGGAGGGCCAGCTCGGAAATTAGTTCAGGTTGTTCAGGGTCTTATTCAGTTTCTGGGCACCTGATCCAATGCTGTATCACCCTCACCGTCAATAATTTTTTTCTATGTATCTAATTGTTATTTCCCTTGTTATTATTGTTCTACTTAACAATATAGGCTGGATCTAAAAACATTTTAGTCACGTTTTAGGACAATGTTAAATCTCGTATCTGTTTGGTAGAGGGAATTTACATGGTACAGGATTGAATGTTAGTGCAGTTATTGGCAAACATGGAAGATGCACACCGTGGCTGGATCCCCTGAGGTGACAAAATTATTGGTGCATGTTGGCTATCAGAGAACGTGGTGCTAATGAGTAACCCCCTCTCTGCCTCTGTCTCTCTCTCACTAATACAGCGCTCTCTTTTCTGACAAAAGAGAAGAAAGGAGAGGAGGAAAAGAGAGCAAGAAAATCCTTCTTCTGTTACTTAGGTAGCAAATACAGTGTAAGAGACCAGTGTGCTATACACACACGAGCTGTAGATAGTCATTTGGTTTATCCCTTTCTAGGCCACACCACATCAGTGGCTTGACTGGGGGCAATTGAAAAGGAGTTAAAGGAAACAGTCACTGACCACTTTTACTTCTTCCTTACTTTATTTTTATCTATGGTTACCCAGTGCCAAAATGAGAGGACAGCTTCTTTTGTGTGTCATTCTTATTTTCTCTGTGAACAGGGAGCTATGTTTAGATTCTCGTGACTGAATAAATTTCCTACAGATAAGAGCTTCCTTTAAGACAGGCCCTATCATGTGGGCACTCTGTGAGACTGTTTCTCCATTCTACTTCAACACCTTTCTGCTCCTTCAAAAGTGAAAAAGACCAGTAGAAACAGATTTTGAGGAAATATCCTTGGTATAAAGAGTTTCCCAGGTTAATATGGAACCAGCAGAATAACTGTGCCTTCCTCTGCAAATGAAATTGTTCTCTATTAGCCCTTGAGAGAAGCTGACAGATACACCCTCTATTTCTTCACTGAACGTATGTTAGAGATCTTTGAAGAGGACCTCAATACAGTGCACAGAGATTTTATTGGCTACTTCGTTAATATGCTTTGGTTCAACAGTCCGTAGAATAAAATAGAAGTGTTGCCAGCAAAGACTGTTCAAAAATCATAAATTTAAGTCCCAAAATGCAAACTTGGCGTAATAGTCCTGGTATTATAAACTAATAAATGCTGCATCCCTTTTTCTTTGCCTTTTTGTTTCGAACTTCTTCAGTGCGTTCAGCTGATGCATTCTGGGCATTAACACTAAACCTCAAATTTTAAAAAGTGAAGCCCAATGTCATCTAATGTGATCAGTTGATTCAAGGAGTTGCAGCTTTGATAGAAGCACAGACACTGGAAGATTTGTGAATAATGAAGGGTGAATCTCAGAAAGTCAGTTCAGTTTGGATCAATGCCTGAAATCTTGAGTGGCTGGCTGTACAATTTAGGCAGTTAAACGGGTTTTCCTATGAGCTTGCTAGGGTTTTGTCTCCTGCTTATTGTTTACCAACATGCACATACTTCCTGTGATAGATGATGACAGGAGAAGGGGTTCATTTTCATGGAAGTACTATGAACTTAAAAAAAAATAATAAAAATCTGGTAACAGAAAAGTAGCAGTCAATTGAGGTTTTTTGCAGTAGATATTTCATGGTATTCTGTTAAGTCCCCTCCCACAGTGGTTCTCCTTGAGCAGGTTTACAGAGCCATCCTCTAGCTGCAAATAATTTTTTTTTCTCTGTCTTGGAATGTTGCACCCGCTATAATTCATGTACAATGAATAACTGAGTTAGCAGGAAAAAAATAGTTTTTCTGTTCATTGCTATCTGTTTGTTTGTTGCATACACTTTTGAGAGATTTTATTCTCCTCCTGATCCTGCTAATATTTAGTTGTGTGCTTGGCTGTGTGTAGGTCAATAGTTTGCAGGTCTGGGGTACCAGTTAATGTCGTTCTTGCTGAAAACACCCTTCTAGACAACAAAAGGGGAGTGCAAAAGTAACAAAAAAGAATGTAAAACACAGGCGTTTAAAGTATGTACAACATTTACCAGACACTCAATTTGAAACATTTTATATATGTATTTATTTTTAATTGAGCCATTTAAAAATGTCAAGTTGATTGGCTTCCTTTCAGAAGATTGTTTGGTGGTATTTTCTTTACTAGTGCCCCCTGTGGACCTGCATACATTGATTACTCTTTCTTCAAGCTTTCAGTCTGGAACTTTTCATCACATTGATGATCAGTAATTAAAAAAAACAAATGAAGGGAAATGGAGGGATTGATGGTCTTCCACACTTTGAAAAGTGACATTGTAAGTCAGATTTAACCAGAAAAAGACAAGGGAATTAAGATTTCTCAAGACTTTTTCTTTCGCAACTGTGCTTGTATATGGTGTTACAAAATTCCCCAAACTAGGCTGATTGCATACATTGGATTGACTGAAGGCTTTGATAATTTAGCGTAAAAATCAAGTACACTATGCACTGTTCTCCATACTTTCTCAACTCTTTCTGCCATCTCATGTATATTCTGGCCTTTAAGGACAGTCTTTCTATAGACAGTGCTTTGTAGTATTTAAATGTTTCAGCAGCTAGATGAAGTCTTTGGCTAGCAAGTCAATAAAACTTGCTGTGAATCTGCACATTTTCTATTGCATTCAAGTTTTATGCTTCCAGAGTGAAGATGATTAAGTTTTTAAAAGTTTGGAGAACTTGACTTTAAACACTGTTGACAGTTTCAGGAATCATTGGGCAGCCTGACATAATGTTATTCATGATGAGAGAGCTGTCAGCACAGATCAGCAGTGGTACCAGAGAGAAATGTAAGGCGATATTTTCGCTATGGTATGTGGGGATTTAGCTGAGCGACTTCTATTAATAATGGGAGTTTTGCAGTTAAATCCCCAAACATCATCCCCCAAAAAAATGCTGAAAACATGCCCTGTAGTGTAGCTTGAATTAAATTTTATGTTGGCTGTTGTTTGGACATTGAAGATCATCGTGTCTGAGTAGTGGCTCTGGTTCCAGTTTCCTTCAGGTGCTGCTGAAGAGTAGGGAACTGCAATAGTGGATGGATGGAGACAAACGGCATGACCAATTTGTGATCTCTGTCTCTTTTTGTGCATTTAAGCATCAGCAGATACATCTGTCTTCCAACAAATGTGCCGTCTTTGGGCAGATCTGATCTATCAGTATTTATATACATTATGACTGGTCCATCAGGATTCTGTTCTGCTCATCGTAGTTGCACGGCAATGCCTATAGTCATGTTTGTCAGAATTTCTGAGTGAGTTTCTGTTTGGACCTTTCTTTTCCTGGGTTATAGTCTTGCTGAGTTTCCAGCATACTGAATAATACCTTGCTCCAGATGATGCAAATGACATTAATAACTGGCCTAGAAAAGTCAACATGAGCAAAGGGATGAGATCATTTCTCTGTAATAATTTTCTCTACCTCTCCCTCTCAGACTGACCAAGATTATGCAAGGCTTGGGACATCAGGCAAAGGAGAGGGCAGTCTGTATGAGGAGTACCTCAGTTTGTGAAGGCAGCTTGTTCTGTCATTTATGGTTCTGCCCTTGCGTTCAGGGAGGCAGTGGAAGGCTGGTGGGAATGACCAGCAAGCCTCAGTAATGAGGGCAATCCGTAGACTAAGGTGTCTGAATTTGCTTTTAAATTAGTTTGTTTCTATTCCTATGTAGGGTCTATAGAAATGCAGGGACTTTGGGAGCTTTCCTCTCTTGCAACAGCATGGAAGAAACACGGAAAGCAAACCAGTTCAAAAATATTTTGTAACTGGCATTGCATATCTGCGTTAATATATTTCCATGACAGAAACAACCATGCCATAAAACTGTGGCTGCATACCATTAGAAAGCTCAGTTGTTTGGCTGCACAACTGACCAGTGAATAAAGCCATAGGTGTTGACTAGAAACCCAGCCAAACAAGATACACCTTGCAAGGAGGTACAGGTCCTCATTCTCATTGTCTTTAGAAAGTAATTTTTTTTTTAGGATAGAAATTATATCTCTGTGTGTGTAAAGTGTGCATTATATTTTGAGTGCTAATGTAATATAAATAGTGCTAATGACAACTTCAGGATTTTTTATGGCCGCTAAATCTTTGTTGTCTAAATGATTCCATAGCTATTTTTCCTTTTCCTTACATTTTCTTGCTCATTAAATTTTGATACAATTCTATGGGGTGAAAAAAAAAAGAAGAGGAAACATAATGTATTAGTCCATCAAAAGCTGTGCTGAAAATGTTTGCATGCTTCTACTGAAAGGTCTCCCACCTCAATTTTAAGCCACAGCCTCAATCCACTCTTGTTTCTGTTTACCTTTAAAGTATTTTCAGTCATTGTATACTTATAAAATAATTAGCATACTTCAGAAAACACTATTTTTGTAAAGCCAAGGTTTCTATGCTATGAATTCTTCCCAGCTGTGATAAAACACTCTTGAAATTAACAGTAGCTTGATGACATCTATATGGGACTTGGTAAACAGGAGCAACCTTTGTGCCGCTGTAGCTGAAGTTACCTCAGCACTTCCCACTGCAACCTGAGTTTTCATGTGATTGTTTCAGCTGTCCACACATCCTCTGCAATGATGTTTATTGTACAAAATTTCAGGTTTTGAGCACGTCTATCAGATTTAAATATAAAACATTTGACTGTTTCTTTTCTAATTGTTCCCCCTTAGAAGCTGATTTTTCTCTTTATATCATTATGAAGATCTCCTTTCTTTTAAAGTGATTTGTTAGACTCCCCGGTTATTCCTAATGTCAGTTACCTTTGTTTTTGTATGTATATCTCTTAAATATTTCATTGAGGCTTGATCTTGCAAGGTCCAGAGTACTTAGATGATTAAATAGGACTAAGTGCTTTGTAGGATCTTCAGCGAGAGTGCTGGGGCAGAAGCAAGCCTTATAGCAGAGCCAGGGTGAGCTGTTGGCTGAGGACTGGCATTCAGTACTCCTGACAGTCTGGGACCCAGGGATTCACTCACTGTTGGGGTTTTACCTCACTTTGCTCCACTATAGAGTGAATATGGGAACATTTGTGTCCATTTCCGCAATTTTCTTTGGTTAATCAACCGATGCTTGAAAAATTCTTTGAGTTCTTACAGAGAAGTACACAGTGTGCGCATTTGTACTTTGTGTATGTGTGTTTATAAGCATGCAAAATATGTATTTATTCCAATTTGATGTAGTGATAGTCCCAGCTTGAAAGTAGTCTCCTGCAGATGTACTGTAAAAGGACTAAAAAACCCTTTTTAATGCATCAGACACTGTAATGTGCAATCCATGTCCCATCCTCTAAGCTGTTACGAGGATGTAAACTTGGAAAGGCTGCAGAATGCCAGGTAAAAAACATCTTTGGCCGTGTATAAGGATTTAAGGCAGTTATACATGTTTATGCTGATTATGAACAGTTCTAGTCTCTACGGCAAGTGTTTTAATTTAAAAAACCTTTTGTGACAGACTTAGTGTTTTAAAAATGCAAATACAAAGGAACTTGGTGTCCCCCAAATGCTATACTTCGCCACAGAATAAGCCTGGGTAACCACTGATTCTTGAAAAATTGAAGTGTGGCTTCCAAGCCTGAACTGTGTCGTGAGATCAGCCACAAGTGCACGCTATCACAAGGTCTGAAAGCAATCTAAATCTGGCATTACCAGGTGTCTTCGGGACTATAACACATGCTCAACCCTGTACTGACACGGGGTAGAGCACTGGGATTCCTGGGGGAACTTTGCCATCTCCTGTCTGTGAGCTTCTCTTCTCTTTGGCTTTCAAGCTATGTGATACGAGCACTGAGGATCCTGGCCAGAGAAAGATTTTGTCGTATGGTTCTTGGGGGCGAGGTACCAGCTGCCCCAGCAATAATGTGTGTCTCACAAGCAGAGTAACTCACTTTGAATTTCCCTTTTATTTTCAAGGAGAGCTGGGATTCTGACTCTTTAAAGACTGGAGCAGCACATGTATTTCTTTTGAGTACTTTGTTGTGGACTGTTTAGCTGATCTCAATTTTCCTGGGTGTACGAGAAAACAACAGGATGATAGAGATGTTCTGATTGCACGGAGGCCCTGGGCTACAGTGTTCAGCTTGTTACATTGCTTCTCATATCATGGTTTCACTCCTGTGTGATGAACAGACTGCCAAGACAGCCTTAAGTGTTGGAAGACCTTCTCAAATTTCATGTACCTGGTTTTAATCCTATTAGTCAGCAGCGTACTAAAATTCCCGACTTTATTTTGGTTAGTGTCCAGGGGAACAAGGAGGGTGATTCTTCCATCTGCATCACGCTGGGCTACCTGACAAGGTTTGTCTTCTGTAGGTTTTTCTTCCCTCCAGCAGAACTCTGCTTTTGTACATGAATTAATTCTTTGGCTTGGATGGGTTATTTGGGTCTGGGTGATGATGTGATCTTTGAAGGCAATTCTGTGTGGTTAGTCCATTTGCAATTACTGCACTCAGACTGGATGTATCTTCCTTTGTCGAAGGAGATACAATAACTCTTTTCTATTTTCCCCAGAGACCAAATGACTGTCTGAAAAAAACTGGTTATATTAATTGCAGATGAACACGAGGGTCTTTTCTGATAATTAGAAGTTACAATGCATTAGGCAACAAGGGTTTTCTGTTGTTGATTATCCCCTGTTCGGCTTTTGATTCCTTTCTGCTGCCATCCTGATTACCAAATTTATTCAGATATTGACTGGAGTTTGTCCAGGTAGACCGAGCACTGAGGTGAGAAGGCTTATATTGTGGAGTGACTTGCCTAGCATCTCAGTCACTGAGGACTTGGTGATATAGATTCTTTGTACCATATATATTCATTTCCTTCACGCCCTGCTTTTAGCCCAACTTGTATCCAGCTAATAATTCAATAGACATTAATTGTTATAATCTGGCTAAGAAAAGCACACACACAAGGCGAGTTTTTAGTATTCAGTTCATATTGGTGTACATGAAAGATAACCCCCACAGGGGCTCTGTCTACAAGCACTAGGGACTTCTCAGAGGAAAATGTACTGACAGATCTCAGGTCAATACCATAATCATCCCTCACAGAGATTGATTCTGGACATACTGTAGGTAATGGATATGTTTTTGTTCTGTTGGGATTTATGTCACTTTGTGGTCCAATTGTTCTAGACATTTTGTCCATCAAAGTAGGAGCATCTACACAGAGCAATAAAATAACAGCTTGTCTCCTTGGATTTAACAAACAAAAAACCAAAAATGCTTTCTGATCATTCAGGCTTTTCCATATCTGTAGCACTTTAAAAAATTCGTTGCAGTAGCTTTTATTGGCAAGAGTGGGCTGCTAGGGGCTTTCTTGACTAGGAATGAATGCAGTTACCTAGCGTTGTATGTCTAAATGTGCATCTGGAAAAAGGTAGCAGTTTCACCTGACTCCTTTCTGGCGTATCCCCCTCCTTCCTCCATACCACGTATGGCCTGTCGTGGCTGGTGTGTTACTACAGAGTGGCTGCAGGAATCTAATAGCGTGACAAAAAAGGCAAACCCTGCCAGGCCCGGTATGACAGGAAGCTGCTCCAAGAGGGTTAGGCCTGCAGCAGAAGAAGATCTTGGGTGGCTTCAGTGCCTCTGGAAGTAGTGTAGGGGATCTCTTTGGGAAGAGTCAGTCCTGCCAGGCAGCAGAATGGCAGAGCAAGCTGTGTGTATTAACGAGTCTGAATGAAAGAGGAGGCTGATGATTGAAAATTTGAGGGCTTTGGATATAAACTCAGTCACTCACAGCTCAAATTCTTGTCCCGTCCTCCCTTGCTATCTACACATCCTGTGGTTGTCTTTAACCTCTTTCTTTCTGCATTTCCATTTTGCCTCCTTCCAGCATCCCCTTCTGCATGTCCATTCTTCCTCCTCTTTCACTGGTTCTTTCAGTCTTCCTTATTTTCTCTAAGGAACATCTTTTTTGTTGTTGTTCTTATCTAGCCAGCAGGAAGAGCCGCTTCTAGTGCTGAAAGTTACTCTGGCTCTGGGGTCGTTGAATCTGGCCCATCAAGGTATCTAGGAGAAACACTTGGTATGTTGACATACTAAGATGAAGTTGTCATGATGGCAGTTTGGAACACTGTCTGATTTGACAGTATTTACTTTCTCTGCAGTTTCGGTTGAAAAGAAAAACAGTGCATCTAGGGAGTAAAGCTGCAACTTGTAGCCTAGACCTGGTGCTCTTAAGAAAAGCATTATTTTATAAACGGATAGTGAAATGGTTAGCCGTCACAGAAGATAACATGTTATTGATCTGTGATAATTTTCTGAGGCTGTTAAACTTCCAGGCATCATGAAAACAGCCCTCACTTGCTAAGCCAGAACTTTTTAGGTGAGGGTAATGTATTTTTAATCATAAATGTTCCCTGTTAATAGCCAGGTATCTCCAACTAAAATATAAGAATGTAGTATGTTCTGTTATATTGTACATGTATATGGAGCCAATAATACTTGTGAAATAGTCCCATTCTTCCTCTGTTTCAAAGAAATAATGTTAATGCTTGTGCAGGTTAATGAATTGAGCTCTAGGGACTGAAATTCTCTGTTCGTTCACAGAGCTGCTATACCACACTCAGCAGCAAAGTTCAGCCACAGTGTACTACAGAAATGCCCTGGTTTTATGATGGATTTCTACTATTGTCAAATAGGTAGTTCTCCATATGATTCATTCCTTAGCCTATTTAGTTCCTTGGAAAAATCAGGATTATCAGTCCCAATCCTGAATATAATTTGCTGAATTTTGCAAACAAGCAACAGTCCTATTGAAATCACTACTCAGAATTAGTAACCAAAGAGTGATATATTGCTTTGGTACATTTCCCTGGTCTAGGAGATTCTCAGCTGGGCTTTCTCCCAATCCTGTCATTTGTGCTAGGTAGTGTCAAGAAAAGAGCAAAAGCTGCAGCTGAAGGCTGGGTCACATCTTAATTTGCAGTACAAGTCATATTTCTTTTCTCTGTCCTGAGAAAAGATTTGAATCATTTGAACAGGAGGAATATCTGATTAATGTAATATCAATAGATAATACTAATCCTTAAATGGTGCCAACTGCAAATTCCTGCCTCTTTTGATGTGTTACTTAGGCATAATTTCATTTCAGCTGGAAAAAAAAAGGAAAGGGTCAAATTGTGCCCTTACAGGCAAATCCAAAGGCAACATTTACATCTAAATATACAATTAGGTCATAACAAATCACTTGATGAGGCAGTGAGCTGCCTCATCTTTTCTGCCTGGCAATCAAAGGGCAGATTCCGATACACTTTTGGTAAGTAGCCAAATTGGTTCCACCTACATGAACAGATTCACAAGAACTTTAATTTGAAGAAACTTCTTAACTGACATTTCATACATGCATGAAAGCCTGTACCTCCCTTACAACATGAGTTCTCAGATCTGAACATTGAAACAGTGCTCGAGTCCTGGCAGCCCTCAGAGTTGCATGTGGATATAAAAAGTAGCCGGGACTGTAGCCCTGAGCAGTAACACCTTACATCATAAAAAAAGATGTAAAAAATTTATCCCCTAAATTCCCACAGTTAGCTTGAACTGCTCTATGAGCGATCACGATTCCAGCTGCACTTCCAGAGGTTTTCCAGAGCTCTGTTGATTCTTCCGTCAGTTGCTAACTCTCTAGCTGTTGACAGCGACTTTCTCCTCTAGTACCTATTCAAACCAGAGCCTAATAATACATTTTAAAAACTTTATAATTGCTCTTTTGTGCTACTCTGACATCGAAATCCACAGAGGGTGGTCAGAAAACCGGGGACTTCTTGTCCTCATAAACCTCCAGGAGTGCCTGCTACTAGTCTGCTATGTGTTGTTCTAAACTTTACTATGTTTTATAATCTGTTCAGCTGTATGGTCTCCTGTGATCTGCAAACATGATATATTTACGTTAAAAATCTGATGCATATCACAGGAATAGAAAAGAAAGGCATTTTAAAACTCCTCAGAACTAATTATGTGAAGTGGTTAGGAAACCTCAGAGAGTGTAATAACCATGGAGACTTTCTTCCTGCCTTTTCATTGAGACCAAGTGGATCGGCCAGATTAGTAGAGTGCTGTGCATGTCAAGTAGGTACAAAATATTAGCTATGTAAAAAGTTACCTGCTGTGTAGATGGACTTATCCTGTGCTATTAGGATGTATGTGAATTTAGCTTGAAAGCTGGACGGCTTGCCTGTACTCTTTGAGGCCATTGGGAGTGCTTTTCATGAGTAACACTGTCATTTTTTTTAATTGAAAGGGTCAACTTCTGGAGCATAATATTTATTCAAATAAGCAAATATTGCTTCAAAGTGAGTACTCTAGAGAGTAGCAAAAATATACCCCATCCTCAATTCCCTACCTTTTCTTGCCCAGTGCAATCCATTATATAATATTGCACACTTCAGCTGGGTGAGCACATTGGCCACCTTTTAATAGTATTAACCATCTCTCTGGTTGAGATCAGCTTCATATAATGCTTTTGGAATATGATGCTCTTAATTTGCTACGTTTTATATCTAAACTATTGTGCATTGGCCACTGACCTGCCATCAATCAACTCAAATGCCTCAGTGCCCTTTCCATCCATTTGTGTTTTCTCTGTGTGTGCTGAGAATTAGATTTAAAGCAATGTGCCAGTGATTAAACAATTACTCTGTCCTCTCTCTTACATATCAATAATTTGAAAGAGAAAAAAAGCCAGCTATTCTTTTGTGTGTTTGACTGTGGCCTCTAGCTTTGAATCTAGTATATGATGACAAAGTGGTGTCTGCTTAAAAAAAAATAATTGTAACACATGTGGCCTTTTCAATTCCATTTGGGGACCTCTAACCGTCATAAAACAAAGAGAGCAATTTAATGCAGTCTTTGATAATGTCATTTTCAGTCACCTTTTAATTAATAAACATGAAAAGCCTGAAATTGGATAGATCTCCTGAACTAACAATGGCAGCAATGTGAACTCATTTTCAAAGACAATTTTAAGGGTATTTGAAGGTGAGCATTACTATTTAGGAAAAGGGCTGCGATGAGAAGCAACCAATTAACAGCCACTAAGATGTATTTAGGCTGAGACTGCAGGACACTGATATTATACTGCTCTTCATGTGAGCAACTATTTTATGCTGCGTAAGAACTAAATGGTAGAAGTTTATTACTGTGAACTGAAGGAAAGCACAGGGTAGCTGACTTCCCTACCAAGCTGGAAGAAGGATTGGCTGTGAGCCTGAGACATGTCTAATGCATGTCTTCTCTTTGTCTCCACAGACCCTACTGAAGGGTATCGCTTCTCCATATGCTCACTGTGGAGGCAAAGGCATAATCCCTGCTACTGTAGCCCATATCAGTATATACACTTGCCTTTTGGATGCTGTTAAAATAATCATTCTAAGTGGATAAAAGTCCACGGAGACTGCATGTTGTTTATTAGACCCCAGGGCTTCTGTTTTGTTTCCTGGTGTTTCTGGACTCCATAGCAGCACTGCTTCTTGAGGAGGTCTGTTCCCAGACTTCCCCTTTCCAGGAGCTCATAAAATAGGGGAGGGAAGACACAAGGAGAGGAAGAATGGCTGTGATACTGGAATCGGCTCTGCTTCCTGACTTCCCATTGCTTTTCCATTTCTCTCGCACACACACGTGTGATTACACGTGCAGTGTATAACCTGCAGCCAGAGCTTAACTCCTGGTATTTTGACAAATGTAAGTTTAGTCCAGATGCCTGCTTTGAGCTAAAATACACAAGTGAGCAGCAATGCGATTAGGAAAAGTAAAAGTACTGTTTCGGTTTACATACTCCTGAAAAAATGATGTTCAGTAGTGTTAATTGGAACATCAAGTGCTGATTATGATTATCAGGGGAACTTGTCTCTCAACAATGGCAGTATTGTAACAAGAAGACTTGTTCTTTTCCTGAAGGATCAATCTGTTACTGTTAATCAGTGTTTTGCCATCTAGCAAAACGATGGCATTTTAAGTTGTACATATCTTGCAAAAATGGGCAAAACAGTATTTTTATGTTATTTTTAAATGCTTCAAAGTTCTATACGTTCATAAAATTGAATTCCTCAAATTACACAACAGAAAATCCATCATAGTCCATCTAATTGGACAGATAGTAACCTAAAGGGTCACCTCTGTATCACAATGCTCCTTTTGATCTGAAATGGGAAGAACTGGTGCCCTTTGTTATTGTGACCTGAAGGGGAACAATTCCATGCACTGATGTAAGCTATTAGGGAAGGAGACGAAGGGGTCCTGAATACACATCCAGGAAAATACCTGTTGTCAGTCTTCCACCTTTCCAAGCCAAATACGTTGAATTTGAATCCGTCTGTTGACCACAACTGTGAGATTTGCACATGGGAAGGTGTCTGCCTGCCACATGTCAAGCTGTTCACCATAAGTGTATAGATGATGTTGCTACGCCATCAGTGAGTCACCAACTCTAGGTAAAATGTAGAATATGTGAGGTCTTGTTTGTAAAGTAAGCAGGAATATTCTCCGGTACCATATTTGCCAGTTGGTTTCAAAGTATAATACCTTTAGAGTTCATTATATTAGACTAAATCCCCAATCCTTAAAGAGATTTAAATTCCTAAATTCCATTGATTTTGGTGGAAGTTAACACCTAACGCAGTATGAGCATAGGTTTCTAAGTGACTACGGTGTTGATATTTATAGTACAGGTTTCATTTGAAATGAAAGGTTGTACTCTGCCTGGGAAGAATGAAAAATAAATACCACTGAGGAAACTCAAAGGATGTGCTCCTGTAAGAGCATCATCAGTTCCCACTAAAATAAGGATGTTCTGTATCCCACAGCCTTGAGTTGAAAATGCTTCACAAATATTGAGGAGTGGCATTTGGCTCAGCCACTAATGAAATACAGAAGTGAAGACATCATTGAACTGAAAGGAAAGGCCATTGAACTGAAGGGAGAGGCACAATGAACTGAAGGGAAAGGCCTATCAGTTTGAAGTAGCAGGCACAATTTAAAACCTACAGCTATCTAGATTTTTCCCAGCAGTGTTCCCTCCTGATACTACCTGCACTCACACTGGTGAATTTGCAAGAACACATCCCAGAGTAATCCATTTGCAAGCATCTTTTCTGAACTGAAAAAAAGAGCAGCTAATACATATGCAGAAAGGAAAATATTCTTATCTCATTAACAGACTTTCTTTAAGCTTGCTAAGATTAGAATACTTAGTTATTTCAAATTGGTAAAACATGCATTCATTATAAACATGATTATAATGATAACTTTGTAGATAATAATCAATTATTTAAATATGAATTATTTCCCTACATTAGAGTCATGTTTTCAGCTATAATCACCTCGGGTGCTCAGTTCCTCCCTCCTTTATAGCACCTCTGGCTGTGTGTGGAGCATTAACCATTTGCTTCCAGACACAGACTGGGAGAGTGCCAAATCCAGAAACAAAATTTACTGTGTTGTCCTGGCTAACAACTTAAACATGTGTCTCCTTTAGACTTTCTTAGGTGGGAAAACCAAAAAAATAATCCATGCAAATGGCCATCTTAACCCTCAGGTTTTTTCCCTTTCATTTTTATAAAAAGCTTGCAAAAATGCACTGGGAGCAATGCTCACGGGCTTAGTAAATCAAAAACTGATGCCCTGGCTGTTTGGAAGTACATGCAATCATCCATTTTTAATAAGAATTCTGAGAAGATTAGCACCCTGCAACAAGAGCTTCATTTACACTGTTGCAAGGCTTAGCGGCACAATAAACTCTCCTAGCTTGCATATGCTCCGTAACTCTACATGACAATTTAACCAAGTTCTTTGCTTCTCCTCATGGTGTGGAGAAAATCCACCTTGAAATATTAGATCTCTTGAGCATGTGCAACATGCTAAACATTTGTAAGATAGACTATTCACAATGTTTATGTGCAGTGAGTGGAATTTAATCTCTTTTATTCCTTGCTCCAAGTCTTGTCAGTTGTTTTCCCCATTCTTTAGTAGTCTCTTTAATATGGTTTGCACATATTTAATGTATTCCCTCTGAGGTTCTCAACACACTTTCAAGAGCTAGTTTTGCCTTGCTATGACTCTGCAGCATATCTAGAATGTAATAGCACTATAAGATACCCTTTTTTTATAGATACATAAACTGAAACATTGAGAAGTTAAACGATTTGCTGGTGGTTATGTTTGGAGTCAATGACAGAAAGGAAGGAATTCATAAAACTGGACTATCAACATCCTGTTTTGACCTCCAGACGCAGTGGTGCAATCCATCTCACCTAACTTCAGATGTCTTCAAAGCAGATACTATGCTGAAGTTAGTTATCTGTTCTTCCTTTCTGGACAAAGCAGAGATACAGGCACTTCCGAGACGCAACTCACCAAATCCTTTAGTAGTTATTTAGAATGGGTCAAATGAATTCTGTCCTGTGAGACCCTACTTCTCTCTGCTAACTGCGAATGGAGCCTAGCTCAGATATTAACGGCTATGCTGAAGATGTGTAATGTTAGGTGAGACAAATCCCATCCAAGCTTTCTCTCCCATAAATTTTAATTCTGAGTGCTAAGTGGCTCTTTATCAAGGTTTCAAGAAGAATACTTTGGCAATAAGACTAATTAAATACTTAAAGGGAAAACTTGGCTGCTACCAGATTTAACCCAGGAAGAAAGAGTTTATTATTGTCACAGAGCACTGAGCTGTGTATGGGAAGAGGAGGAAGTTTTGAGCAAATTTTTTAGCATGATGGGTCAGTGCCTAAGATATTTAGGCACTTGGAAGGTTCATCAAAGTGTCAGCTGGGATTTTAAAAGGTGCTTAAGCACTACTTCTGTAGGCAGTTTTGAATACTACAGAGTGATCTTCTAGTTACATTTTAAGACATTTTTGAGAATCTGGCCCTAGGTACTTAAGAAAAAAAATATCTATGGATATCATAAGGGAGGTTGAGCAAGAGAAATTCATATTTCAGAGGGGGAGTAAAATATACTCGAGAAACTGTACTGCATTTGGGCATGGTGATTTATATGCTTGTAGGGATTAATAACTTCTTTACTTCCTAACTGCTTCATAGCACAGCTGTATCTTTCAGTCTGTACTCTCAGCTTTCAAAGTAGCAGTGACAGCCCTGGATGGAAGTCCATTACTGCAGAAGGCGAAATGGTACAGTTGAGCCATTCCTAAGCAATAAACCACAAAACAATGGTAGTCTGCAAAGCTTGACAATGAGGTGTATGAAGTTGTTGAAACTGTGGCTGGACTGATAGTTTGTCTTAATATCTAAAAAAGCTTGATAGGTCTCTGTGAGACCAGTGCATAATAATCTTGAGCAAATGTATTTCACTGCTTCCATTCCGCTCCAGTCTAACTGCTGCCTCTTGTTTCATAACTTGCGAAATGCCTGGGGCAGGAACTATGATTTTCTCTGTGTTTATGTAGCAACTACCATCCACTGGTGGCTGAGGTTCCTAGGCACTACCATTATAATAGTTCTGTTCTGATAATTGCATAGGCATAGAGGCAGATGCTCAAAATTTCATATATTCCTAGATGGCTCACTGAATTAGAGGAACATAGAGGTAAAGAAAAGAGGGAAAAAAGCAAAGAAGTGAAGAGTGTTTTTGTATAATGTGTCATTTTTTGAATAATGTCAATCCCTAAAAATATGCACTCACGTTTAGAAGGTTTTGGACTTGTGCAGAGTATGGAAAGATCCTATGCTGATGTCTGAAAATGTTTCTAATGGAATTTGGCTTGCTTCAACAGAATACAATGATAGGTGTGTTTTAAGTTGGGCTGGGAAAAGAAGGTAAGAATTTCATTATGAATATCTTTGTAAATAGACCATTAATCATCATGATGGATATAAAGTCAAAAACATGGCATAGCTGGCAAGCGCATTCCTTAAGTGAATCTAACCTGAACTTAATAAAGAAATGCCAAACTAACGGCAAAACACTATTCTGCCAAGATTCAGATTCTAGTCAATCATCCTGCTAGGTGACAGTGTGTTTAATGCTAGGACAATATATCACTAACAATCTCAGCTGCTAGCAACTCAGCAGAATTAGACTATTTACTGAACAAAAGCCAGTGCAGTACTGCCAGTGGCACAGAAGTTAGAGCCACTGCTATTCTTAGAGGAAGATTGTGAACTACAGCCCGCACAGAAAAGGAAGTAGGAGGATGGGAAGTAGCCAGCGCTGCTCTTAAATGCCCCGAAGAGGACACAGTGGCAGCTCTATCAATTGCATCACTACTCAGTTTGGCTGGAAAGTGTAGAATTGAGGAGAGCGTGGTTCCACGCTCGTATCCCTTCACTGCGGCTGACGGCAGTGCTGCTGGTTACGCGCACAATTTGTATGCCTTTGAAACATGACAGCTACTCACTCAAAAGCTGAAAGAGGTGGGAAGACTCTTGGCGCCTTTTACAGTTTTTGAAAGAAAAAGTAGAGATGGTAGTCTTTGTGTCTCAGTTAAGCTCAGATAACTGTCTCGCCAAAAAACTCAGAAAATTACTGTTTGTTTTCTCAAGTATTTTTCATTTTAAAATGTGCAGTTGCTTGCAGTTATCTATTCCACTCTAACCAGTGTGTTGTGTTTATGTGTATTTACTCTCTGACTAATTGAAGATGTTTGTTGAGTCCTGAAAGTGAAAGAGGTATGTGAATTTGAAGCAAGGGCACACGTAATTATTTAAGTGAGTTTTTCTCTAAAGTGTGTGTTTGGGCACTGGAATTGCCCACGTGCCCCTGGACAGAAACTCAGAGTTACAAATAAACTTGCACAACTGAGGAAGTTTGTATTATTTTCCATGACTTTGCAAGTTTCAGGGAATGTTAAATGCTATTTTCTTTTGGTCCTTTGCCTCCGTGCTAGAATCGGTGCCCAAGCTGGGATATGGCTTTGAATTCTGGGCAGATTTTTGGGGTGGAAGTTAGGAGATGGCCACTCGTGGCATCAATACCATAGGGCAGATTTAGAATGGCACATAGGAAGGCCAGTGTAGGAGGTATCTCTGAGCGGCACTGGCTCCTACCGAGATCCTAATTCCCCGGGAGCCCAGAGCCCCTGCCTCACACAGAGGCAAGATACTGCCAATCAGCTGATTGGCAGCATGTTGCCTCTTTGAGAGGCAGCGTCTGTTGGCTCCTGCAAAGTTCCTGCCAGCATTCTTAAACTCTAATTTGGGAAAGAAAATTACAATCTGGCACATCACCGTTGGAAGGTTGCCGACCCCTGCTCCACACTGTACGTGCGGCAGCTTCAGAGAACAGTGGTATGAAACTTCCTTTGTTTCATGCATCAGGAGCAGGCGTCTGAGTGTGGCTCCTCCGCAAGGCTGCCTAAACTGTACAGCCCCACTGAAGGCAGCGAAGGCAATGGAGTTGTCCACGTGTTGACAGTGAACAAATTGTCTATTCCTATTGTTGCTGGATGAGCCACTAGGTAACCAGATTGATTTTATGATCCCTTACTGAGTGTTCAGGACTGGTGCTTGAAAAAGACATCTTTTATCTGTCATCCAGTAAATCTCACATTGAGTTGCAAACATACTGGAGAGCTAGAATTCAGCAAGACCGTTTTTATGAATAGAAACATTTTCAGAATAGACACTCTCCTGAACACACAGTTGTTTTACAGGAATTAAAGGAGTCCTTATGGTGGATGGATAAGCCAACTCAGGATAAAATAAGAACCAGACTATGCTTTGAACTGCTGTTTGAACAGAACCTTTTTGAAGAACTTAAAAAGTTCTGAGTTTTGTTGGTCTTTTTGCCTTCTTCCCTGCTTTTCTCTTTTCAGGCTTAATTGGAAGCAAATAGTATACAATATGAGATAAGAGGCTTTTTTTGCGGCATTATTGACATGAAATATATCAGATTTGCAACAAAGGTTTTTCTGGTTTGTCAACTTACTCAAGATCTTGGATATTTGACATGCATATAAAGCAAAATCCTCCATTGACCAAAATCCAAATACCACACCAAACAGCGTATCAGCTACAATGGCCACCGCTGTTAGCCTCATCTCTTCAGAACAGCCATAAATCAAAAAGAATGCAAACTAAGTATGAGAAAACACTGAGTTTTCCTCAAATGAATGTTCACGACACTTCCAGGTCATCCAGTAAGTAGTATTCCATCCCTTGCACCATCTCTGCCTTTTTAGTAACAGATGATTGATGAGAGGACTCCAGAGGAAGCTGCAGAATATAGCCCCACTGAGATCCACCTCTATTCTGAACTTCTGTCTTGGTTTCCACAAATCCTTGCCATCTATTAGAGAAGTTAATAACATACTAGCAGCAATTCAGAGAAAAGAGAGTCTCTCAATGAGAGAAATCTTGGCTGTTGAGACAACCATTTCACCAAAGGAAAATTCCAGGTCCGTTGTCAGTTCTTTTAGCAATTCTGTGCACTTATGCAGTACTCTATATTTTGAAAGCACTGTAAAAAAACATTAACTGGCTGATTCCCTTGGAAGCCCCACAAAATAGATACTAACTTTTTTTAGAGTTGGGATACTTAGTGCTGGAGTTGACAAGACCTTAAAGATCTGAAAGAAGCTGGACCAGCACTGGCAGTAGAAATCGGGGAATTCCTGCCCTACGGTCACCTGTTCAAACTATTACGCAGGTCATCTTTCCCTCAATTACGTTATCTGTATCTAGAGATTACATGGTATGTATTTTTTGGTCATGCATGTTGAAATCAAAAAAGGGTTAATTTTATAGTCGAAATTGCTCAGAAATTACTAAGTAAGTGTCTTTAGAGTGTTCATTTGAGAGAGTGTCCTGATGATATAATAGTACTTAGCTCACACCATAGTGCTGTTATCTTATGTTGTCTTGGTTGAGTGTGTTGTTTAACTGTACTGAAAGAACCATGTGACGAGTTCTGCATATATCCTAGTGCAGTTTGACAGTAATACTTAGCAAAAATTAACTGTTGCCGCTCCTTGAACATTTGAATGACTTTGAGCAGGTATTAAAGTTGTAGCAAACATGTATTTTTAGGAAACAAAGATACTAATTCCAAGGGATTGCTAAATACCAGGTTCAAACTCTTGAGTTTACATGTATTTCCAGCCTGTTTCCTGTCTGGGAGTTTTATTCCAACCACATCCATTTTCTTTACATAGGGAATATCTTGTTCTCTTTAATTGGAGCTGCACTTAGGCTCAGATCTGCAAGTGTTTAAAGTGAACAGTGACAGAGCCTAAGTGCCTAAATGAAATCTTGTGATCCCAAGAACCTCTTCTTAGCTTCTGTCTACGCTGATTGTGCTGAAACTTCCCAATTGCATGAGATCCTTAACTTAAAATAAAGTGGACTCAGAAGTGCTGCTGTCTCGGTAGAAATGAATAGCGTAGCACCTGTCTTCCTCAGAGATCTCTCTGGACCCACAAATTAAATGCTGCTCTGTGGGGGTTAGTCTCTCCTCTCGCTGAAGGGGGGTCAGCTATGTGTTTCCCACTTTTGAGAAGAGTGGCCCAACCACCAGAATTGAAGAAGCTGGGATTGGCTGAGGTCTGCAATGTTCTGAATGAAATTGGTCAAACTGGCCAGAAGGAATAAAAGACTAACTTGGCTACAGATAGAGATTTATCTCCTAGCTTAATGAATTAGACAATGAAACAATTTTAATACTTCATCCATGGCCATTTAATATAAAATGAAGTAAGAGGCCATAGAAGAGAGTCTGGAAGCTGGAGGACCATCTTGGTTGCATACCTTACCTGCCGTGCTAACGGGTCGTCATCGTGCTACTTAACTTTCCCGTCAAAGCAAGTTTTCTGCATCTTGTAGCAGCTTCTAGAGAGACTTACTGCATTTGACTGGTCAGTTGTTGCAGCTTTAATGCCTGGTGGTTGGAGCAAGTCTTTAGGAACAGCAGGGCGTAAGTTTGTAGCCTTCAGGCAGAGGAGGGCTGGCCCCAGCTTCTCCATTTCCCGGGTGAAGTCCGTCATTCTTAATCCTTGAACTGTTAGGTGTGTGGGGCGTGGAGAGCCGTAGGCACTGCCCTCCCTTCTTCCTCCTCTGGCAGTGTTCAGAGGAACTAGGTGGTCCCTTCTCTCCTCCTGAAAACAATGGCCTGGGAAGATCCAAAGGTAGAAGATACCATTGAATTTTGGGTCCCAAGGGGAAGGAACGGTTCCTCGGTAGCAGTGAATTCAAACACCAGTGGGAGATATTATTTAAATACTGTCCCCACTACTTCCTTATTGACTGCCACAGATCAGTCTCTGTCTAGAGTTTAAGGCACCTAATTCTATACACTACGTAGACAGCTTATGTGTGTAACTAGGAGGAGTGTGTTCTTGTATGAACGGCATGTTCCCACTCTCATCTCCCCAGGGAAGATGCTTGTGATGTTGAATCTTATTTGGTTTAGGTATTGGAGGTTATCGGGTAGGTTTTGTTACTGGCATTCAGTTGTTGGTTGTGTTAGGGGTGGGTTACGTTGTAGGGCCTATTGTCAGGATGCCAACGGGGGCCAGTGTCTCCCTGGGGGCTGGGAGCTATGGGGGCTCCCCCCAGGCCAGCAGGGCAGGGCCTGGCAGCCAGGGCCCATCCTACCGCCCTGGCCAGGAGCAGAGCGGCTGGGGGCACCGGGGAAGCTCCAGCCCCAGGCATGGGGCACCTCCATGGGGCTAGGCCAAGGCCAGGCCCAGATGTGGGCCTGTGGGTGGGCCTGGCTCGGCAGGCCCATGGCCGTGCAGGGCAGAGCTGTAGGGAGCAGGAGACTGGCCCTGCTGCGGTGTCGCTGGGGCAGGGGCTGACGGCTCCAAGGGGGCTGAAATGGGGCCATGGGCAGGGTGGGGGGCAGGTGCAGTCAGGGCTGGCGGGGGGCCCCCCCCCCCCGCACCCCCCACACCCCC
>NW_008795252.1:6995552-7003997 GCF_000699145.1 Aptenodytes forsteri
CATGGGCAGTGTGGGGGGCATGTGCAGTCAGGGCTGGCGGTGCCCCCCGGGCCCTGGCACCTATTGCTAGTCAGTAAGTTAGACCTGCTGTGTAGCAGCTCCACTGGATGAAAATGGTTCATTTCTTCCTGCTTTACATTTTCTGAATAGTCTAATGATAGATTTGCTTTCACATCCTTTGAGATTAGTCGTTATTTCAGACAATGCTTTCGACACTAAAAGGGTCATAAAAATAGACAGTTCCTGAGAGCTTAGAAAGAAAAACTGCTAGTCTCCCATCCTTCTCCCTCCCCCAAATTATTTGATAAGGGAATGGGAAGCTTTCCCATAATCTTTTGCTTGATTTTTGCTAATATGAACCTGTCAAAGATCGTGGCATTTCCTTACTGTGTGATGTGGAGCCAGCTGGAACCAAATAATCCACCCACGTTTTCCATCATCTTTGTATTCTGATAGGAGCTTCTGCTTAGCAGAAATGAGAAAATACCTGTTATTCCTTCCTTGCTGTCATGGTGGCCACGCTGAGGCATTTTCCTACTTGGCTAAAGTCTGGCTAGATCTGAATAAATGTGACCAGACCAAATATAATGGGTTTTCTGCCTGGAACCCACACCCTACTCTTATGGCAGTTCAAGAGGAAAGTAATTTAAGAAATGACACTTTCCTTTCCACTCACTGCCCCAAAGAAATACTTTCAAGGATGAATTAGGAACATTCCTCCTTTGGCTTGAAGATGCAGAGATTTGGGTCTGTAAAAATACCTTCCTTCATCCTCAACCTTACTCCTACAGAAAGGAAAAATACCACAGTTATGTGAGCATGTGGACCTGCTTACCAGAGGATGAGAGTAACTTCTGTTATAATTTGAATTGTACTTTTTCTAATGAAAGCATCTACAAGGGTGGGCAGCCAGTGCAAAATACAGCCCCTCAGCCCTTTGGTTTCGAGGCCTGATGGCTCTGCAGCTGGAGGAAAGAATCTCTCTTGCTTCACTTTCCCGTTTCCAGACTCTCTTTTGGTCTATATTGCATCTGTTTTAAGCAGTAATGTTTTGCATGTAACATCTCTCAAAGTCTAATCCATTGCTATGGACCCACCTAGTGACGGCTTTATAGATTCTTTATATTCATAAAGGCACTTCATGCTTATCTTTTCATGATGTTTGTTAGGTTTGTATTTTTTTGAAGTTTGAAATGGGTCACAGTACCCAAACTGAATGCTTTCTGTGAATACTTACTTCATTCAGCTCTGTGTATTTAAACACTGAGAAAACAATGACACATGCGGTTACCTGTGAATAAAGGCGTAAGTACAAGGAGTATGGTCACACTGTTAGGGAGATGACCTCAAATTTTATAGATGTATTTTAGGTCACCAGAAGTAAGAATTGTCCATAGTCTAAATGTGAGCAAACTTTTACTCACTGGTATGGGAATGGAAATGGTTGGTGTCAGCCTCCAGTTTAGAACGATGCCACGAGACCTGTGCGTGCTGCTTACAGGGATCCTCTTCTGTATCGTAACTGAGTCGGTGAACATGGTAAGTCTGAAAGATTCTCTAGACACGCAAACTGTAAAGAATTGGGCAGTGCGCTATGGCTTTCAGTGATAATCTACTGCCTCGTTGCTTTGTGCAGTGATCTATGAGATTTTTGGACAGCCAGAAGCAGCTCAGCAACATCTGACCCTTCAGCAACAGATGCTGAATATCTGAAAATCCTAGACAGGTGCTCCTGGTTTATGCAGAGAGTGACTATCTGCAGTCGGGCTAATGCAACAAAGATGCATGGGATTCGCTGTCCACATGATGTGGGATCCAGTTAAGCACATGTAAGGAGTCTGTTGCCTTTTTACTGCGCATGTAGGTGGAGGTGAGCCTCCTTTCTGTTATTCCTGGTGTTCGTTAACCTGTGAATCTGAATAGTCCAACAGATTGTTTCTAAGAGGTTTGCTCACTGTAGTCCTCCTCATGCAGTACGCTCACTGTGTTATATTAATAACTGAATATTCACATATGAACAACCATTGTGGTACACAGATTTTGTGTGTAACAACCTTTAAAAATACAGTACTAAGAATTTTTCATTGAATATCCTGTATTTTAGGGATAGGTCACGTTACAGGTCCTGTATGGATATCAGAGAGAGTGGCAGGGAGACTGTGTATATTTACCAATAATGAAAGCAGTGTTCGCGGCTAAAATTCTAATGCAAGGAAATATTTTGTAAGGTTTATAAGAAATATGCAGTTTTTAAAAGAAAAAATAACCCATCAGGTTTTGGTTAATGTTGAAACTTTTCCATCCTGGTTTCACATGCTTTCTCTCCCGCCTGTGAAAATAGTGCAAGCTTTGCAGAGTAGTCACACAAAACTCTGCAGTCAGATTTGTAAATGCAGGTCATTGGACCATTACTAAAAAATACTGTATTTCTCCTTATATGGGCTAGTCCAACCATGTGCAGAGACTCTTACATGGTGGCTTAATCTCACAAAATCCCTGGCCCAATTGCCTGATGCAGGAAGCTATAGTTCCCTCAGCTTTAGAGAGCTGATGCCATTTCATACCTCCTTGACAAAGACGGGCTCTGATTTTATAGGCTCCCTCAGTGAATCAATGTATGGTGAAAGTTTATCAACCCCTGAGGGCTTACTGAGTCTAGGGGATGGACTTGGTTCCAAGTTGTTTGAAGACTTGGTTTGCACCACCCAGTATACAGTATTAGGAAAGGAAGTGTGCTATTGGAACAGCTGTGTCTTAAAACTGGAGGATGTCATGATTATTGCTAGCTAGAAATGCAAGAGAACCCCATCCAAAACAAGCATAGTGTCTTGAGGATGGGTTGGTCTGCTGAAATTACAAGGAGTAAATTCAGATATTTTCTAAAAGGCTGTCCACATCAAGTTTGTAAATAATTTTTCCCTCAGTACTGTAACACAGATAATAGTTAAGGAGGATAACGGGTTTGCTGAGAAACCAAATTATTTCCTTGTCATGTTCTATTACAGAAGACTTAAGAGGGAAATCTAACCTGTAGCCATCCTTTTGCCATGTTAAGGATTAGCTACTGTCAAAGAAAGAAGTGAAGGAAAAGTAGGTGCTAAACTCATCAAACGAAGAGCAACAGAGTACCAGGCAAAGTTAGACATATCAAAATGTGCTACTGGAAATTGATGGTGAGCTCAAATAGGGCTGCTAACTTAATATGTAGTCTTTCCTTTAATATTGGCTTCTAACCTGTAAGATTGGAGAAAGCAATTTTTCTGCTTCTCTTTAATTGAACAGTAGAATTGATGCTGAGAATTAGTCTAATGAATTTTCTTTCCTTACTTGATAAATTGGTTGAAATAGTAATAAAAAATAGAATTAGGAGACATATAGGTGAGTATTGTGATACTATAGCTATCTATCAGCATAGCTTTTGTAAAGAAAAATGATGTGTAATGATAATTCCTTGAGCTTGTCAACAAATAGTAAAAGACAATTATTAGAGGGTTTTTTTCTCTTTAAAGAAAGTTTTTGAAAAAGACCTTTACAAGGGGCTATTAGAAAAGTGGTTGTGGGATTAGGAGTACTTTCAAGAATTAGATAGTCCTCTGAGGGACAGAAGACAAAACTAAAAGTATATTATCAATATTTGGTGTAGGAAAACTGCAACAGGGGTATCCAAAGTCTGAGTGTTGTAGGTGGTGTTTCACATACATATATTAATGAATTGAAAATGACCGTGACCAGCGGTACAGAAACATTTGTGTCTGAGGCAGAATCATTCAAGTCAGGGCTGGAGAAGATAGTAGAGGACTCCATGCAGGAAGACGGGCAGGTTGGCTACACGAGTGCAGTGTTGACAAGTGCAGGGTATTGAACGTCAGGCAGAAAAATGTATGTGACGATGCTCACTGCTCTGTTCTAGCGTAACTCTGGCCACTTGGGAGTGGAAGGGAAGACGACCTGTGTTTCCTTATGGAATACTTAACCAAAACAGGTGGAATGATCCAAAGACGAGATCCAGTTGTTGAAAATGGAATAAGAAATAATGCTGAAAATACTGGAGTGGCATATGTCAGTAGCAAACCCTTTCCTGTAATACTGAGTTCTTTATGGGTTAGGCTACCTGAAGAATGTATATAGCAGAAACAGAAGACATTAAAAGAGAAACAGCGCAAATTTTAATCTTGAATAGACTGACTTCTATATGAGGAAAAAGCTGAGACTGTTTAGAGAAAGCATAAATAATAAAAAGTTTATGAAATAAAAGAAAGGAAGATTGGTTACTCCTTTTTACTTTTTCAGTTATCACAAGAACAAGTCATTCAGTCAAATGCAAACATGCAAATACAAAATAGGAAAGTGTCTTATGCAACTTCTGGTTGGTAATTCACTTTGGTCCAGATTCCCAGAGTATTTCCATATCAGAGAAATAAAATAAAAAATTCACGTGTTTATCTCTGCATTATGTGTCCAAATACAAGATTTTAGAGTCAGTGATGAAAAAAGTTGCTCTCACCCTGTCTTTGCAGACCACACCTCTAACAGGTGAGGTTCTGTAACACACGTCAGGCTCTGTCTATCCAACTTGGCCTGTGTAGCCATGAGCTCCAACCAAGGGTGCCTGGACCTGCATTGGTCAGCTGTGGTCCTCAGAGGGATGTTGTGGGGTCATGGCGCATCTTGGTCGGTACTTCATGGTATCAAACTTGGTAGTGCGCTTGCCTGTTTTTTCTGTCTTCTAAAAATTGGTTTATTTTATATTTTAAGGCACTTTATACTTAGGCCAACGTTTTATGAAGTGATGTAAATGCCAGAGTTAAAGCAGCCAGCAGGAGATGAGGGACAGGAATAAACTTCCCTCTCTCATAGAACGCTTGTCCGGTCTGAGTGCACCTTGCTTTGAAACATCTAGGACATAGTATAGCAGAGAACTGTCTCTTGTTTTGAAGCAGGCTGTAGCCTCTGTGTTTGAGGCAGAGTTCTCACTTAAACTCTGTGGTGGTTTTTCAAACTGTCATAAGAAAATTTGCTTTTAATAAATGACGTACATCTTTTTCGTGCAATTAAATACAAATCCCTGGTAACGTCATGGGCATTTTTTTAGTGGCCCTATGTGTCATGGCCCACAAGTCACTCTAGAAACTGTGATCTTTTTAGAGATTGTAGTCACAAAGCTCTGTATGGTTGCTGTTGTGCCAAAGGCCTGTCCTGACTGCATACAGCAGGTTTTAACTTTGACTATAGCATTGGGACCCCTCTGAGAAATTTTATGGCAAGTTGCAAAAAAAAGAAAAAAAAGGCCAGTTAAAAAAAAAAACAAGGTAGGTGTCTCTGTCTCCTTTTATTTTCTACTCAATTTGCACTTCTGGAGACAGCTGCTGCCATTCTATTGCTAACTCAGAATTCATTAGAAAACAAGTTTCACCTGTGACATTCTCACATGTGAAATCTTTGCCCAGATTTTGAACCACATTGCTCTCAAGAAAGGGCAGTGGCTACATGCAAATACCAGGAGAGATGGTTGACAGGATTGATCATGTGGGGTCAAATGCTAAAAAGGTATGTCCGAATGTGATTTTGTTTCTTGAAAAAGTGTCAAAAGACTATCTCTGCTATCTGATGTGGTGACATTCACTGTTTCCGCATTTTGACGTTTTTCTCCGTATGCCTCAGGCTGTTAACATGCAGAAGTTATCTAATTTATTTTATTTTATTTATTGGACAGGGGTCAGGCACTTTGTAAATTATGGACTGCGTTCTCAGTGAATCAAAATATTTAGGTTGCTTGTGAGGTTCAGTCCTTGGCATCATGTCACTAATGACTTTTACACAACTCTGAAATAATGACAAAAGGAAAATGCATCAACAAAGAAAGAGAAATTAAACTTTGTAAAACAAAACAAAAGCCACATCAGAAATAGAAAGTGTTATTTAAGGGGAAAAGCGGGTGACCAAATGTGCAGTCTGGATTCGGTACAATGTTATATGGCAAGAGAAGAGACACTCAGCTTTGGATCTTGTCCAGGCAGAGGAAAATTTATGACATAAATTTTCTTTGATAAACATTCCTGAGAAACTTCTTTGTATTTTAATCTTAATGAATGTTTGTCTCGATCCAGTGGTGTGTCTCTCTTTTTTGTTGTTGTTGTTGGCTGTGGTTTTTTATATCTCCTTTCTGATTCTTTTATATTCTGAATATACCTCAGTGGCAACTGTTGAAGATCTGTCTTGCTTACAAGCTAATTGGTAGTAGAAGGTAGTCAACCCTGTACCTGGATTGCATTAGGGCTTTTGGAGAGCGTCCCCAGATATTCTGATTTTCCCATACCTAATACCTCAGAATACTGTGGCATTATTTTCTCAGTTTTTCCCCATACAAGGTGCAGAAGCATTCCCAGGGGCCTTCAGCATGCTACCCCGGCAATGTTTCTAGCCTCTAGCTGTCCCATGTAATGAGACATGAGAAGCAAGAGTTAAGCCTCCATAGAAATAGCAAGAGCATCCCCAGATATTCTGATTTTCCCATACCTAATGCTTCAGAATACTGTGGCATTATTTTCTCAGTTTTTCCCCATACAAGGTGCAGAAGCATTCCCAGGGGCCTTCAGCATGCTACCCCGGCAATGTTTCTAGCCTCTAGCTGTCCCATGTAATGAGACATGAGAAGCAAGAGTTAAGCCTCCATAGAAATAGCAATAACAAGAAGCCATCAGTCTGTTTTATACCATACTTACGTGTTTATTTCTCTGTAATAGTGGCTGAATTGGAGTTTGTCTGTTGGAAGTAGGAGTTCAGCTTTTTGCTTCGACAGAACCAAATGGCATTAGTTTTGCTTTTACTCAAAAGTGGAAAATCACTCATAAAACTGCATCAGAGCACCGTTAAAATAAATGAATGGGCAGGGTATGCTTTTGTAACTTTATAAATGAAACATAACTCTACATACTCATTGATTGCTGTTCCAGTGTGCAAGGTGTAAGACAGCAACGTGTTTTATAACTCCTTCCCTTACAGAGATGCATTTAACGTCATTAGAATCATTGCTTAATTTACAGTTTGATCTTCCCGGTGACATGTATAACAAGTTAAATATCAGTAGAGTGCATTTAATAAACACTAATTTGTATTAATCTTAGCGTAGACTATATACGTAATGTAGGGACCTTGTGTGTGATACAGTAGAAAGGGAATATATTTACAAATTTGTTCTGAATTTAAAAACCGTACATTTCAGCATCTATATTTTTGAAACATTTACTAGATAGCAGTTACATGAATTCTTAGGATTATACAGACTAAAAAGGAATAAAATAGATAAGCAATTTACAGAATGTAAGACTTACCTTTTTTGTGTTCTTTGTCTGATTACAATTACAGTCTAAACTGTAAACTGGTTCAGATAGAGGATATTTCTTATGAAAGACCTAATTCTTCATTGCTCTTCCAGTACAAAGTAAATAGAAAATGGTAATATTATTTGTAAGTATTTTATATTCCCACTTTTTCTCTACTCCAACAGAGGAGGAGGGCAACCATGAATTGAGCTATATGTGTTTGCATTGTGCCCGCCGCAGAAGAGCTCCATCTGATTAGCTGAGGGTGGCTGTAGTCCTATGCTAAAAGTGTAATAAACAATCGTAATGGCACTGAAAGACAACCGCTTCTAGTGAAGAGAAACAGACAGTAGATGTACCTGTGGGTGTGGAGAATTTTCATTGCAAACACCAGAGCAAACCAAATAAAACTTAGGTTGCCTGTTCAGAAGAGACTCGATTTCTACCAACCACTCCTCCGCACACGCACCGGGGGGAAAAGGGAGTAATTTCCTTTTGATGGGAGTTGGTTACCTGTATGAAATGAGTTAGGCTCGTTGTCGGGTATATTGTGGCAGGCATTTACATGTTTGTAACAGTCATTGGAAATGACACCGAGGAGGAACATTCCTGCTGGTGTTGTCATCCGAGAGGCTGAAGATCGCAAGGGCACTGACAGTAAACAGGCCTGTCACTCAGAAAGTAATCGTCCCGATCAGGATGGAGGCAGAGTAGGGAGACTGCGCGTAAGGTGAGGCTGTGGGCTTCGGTTGGGACGGTACGTTCAGTGCAAAGTAACTGTGCTGAAAAAAGGACGTAGGGAAAAAAAAAAAGACTTAGAGCAACAAGTTCCTATTTTAGTAACATTTTATGTTCAGAACCTTAACGAGAAACTGTAAATTTGAGATCCAGTTAGCTTCTTAAATCATTTCAAGCACAGTTCCTATCCATGGATATGCTCTCTATTTTTGTGACTATCTTTTTTAAACTGTCCTGTTTTTATTTAACTTTTTTTCAAGCTGCTTCTGTGCAGATCAAGGCTACTAAGACAACCAGTAAAGAGACCCTGTAGCTAACTGACAGTATAGAGAAATAATAAAACAAGCTGTACCCAAAATAAAGGAACTGGGGGGGGGGGGGACGA
>NW_008795252.1:7004007-7008393 GCF_000699145.1 Aptenodytes forsteri
AACCAAACAAAGGAAAAAAAATTTTAAAAAAAGGGAGGGGGGGGGGGGGGGACACGACACAAAATCAGGAATGTGTCCTCTCTCTGATTTTTCTCGTTTTCACAATTAGAAGTTACTTTTTGCCAAAATATATGTAATTTAATTTTAAATGTGTTTACGTATGCTATTTTTATTTCTAAAAAATCCATTTATATTATAGTTTACATCGGTATTAATTTTGAGGTTCCTTTACCCTGGCTGATGCGGAGTGGACAGGATCAAAGAGTGCCGACCTCCTTTTAAAAAATGATTAGGAACTTCATTGTAATATTTAGTGACCCTGAGGGAAGCTTGAATTCAAATTTTAGATGAAGGTTCATATTTCTTCTTAAGGGTAGTGTCAGTTCTCTTTTACAGGGAGGGTTGCAGATGGTAGGCCCCTGCTGAAATTGCAAGTAAATAGCTGATAAATGAGGGCTTCCCACTTGCAAATGAGAAGGTTTTACTTTTCCTTGAAGAAATTCAGTAAATTGAAAAACTCTAAATAGCACAGAAATTTCAGTCCTCCAGACCGCCTTCTCCTTCTCAGATTTTGCTATACTATATTCAGCACTCAGTTTTGCCAACACCGAACATGCCTGATGTGGCATTTACGTTCTTCAAAAAAAGCATAGATTAGTTATATTTCTAAGAGTTAACTTCTCCTCTTGACACATGTACTTAATTCCCATTAATGGAAATGGCAGCTAGGCATGCACACTGAAAGGAAAAATCTGTTCCTGAGCATATGATCCAAACTGCATTGTAGCTAAACATTTCCATACTCTGAAGTAAGCACTCATTATTTGCGAGGTATTCTTCATAGTAAATGCATCAACCCCACTCTCTTCTCCCTCCACTCTCTCGTAACCTGTTCCAAAACACTCTTTCTTAGAAATCTTACAGATTCGTTCTTAATGCTGCAGTTGTTTTGGATGTATGCCTAAAAAACAAAATCCATTTAGGATCTTCAGAGTTTTGCATATTTTCTATGAGAATTTTCCAGTAAATCATTCTGTGGAACATCTTACGTTTCCTTGGACTTTGTAGGTCTCTATTATTAAAACTACAGTGGAAACAACAAAACCCGAAAAGCTCTTTTTTTTTTTTTTCCCCCAGCACTTCCTTTACTTACTGTATTGCAGTATCTGCCAAAGGCACTAGGCTGAAGTGCTATCATTCGATGATTAAAAAAAAAATTAATGTTTCTTTTAAGGTTTTCCTTCTGCCAATATGCTTGTATAAAGACCTGTGGATTCTGTCTATGCAATATTCCAGAGTTACGGTATTTCTAAGTTGAGCTGGGTGGAGAATTGATTTTTTGGTTCACCTCTTGAACTGGAGAACCACAATAGCGACAAAAAATTCAGTTAAGCACAAAAATTCAGATAGGACTTCATGATTTGAGTTGTTTCCCCTCACCCAAATGAAAATCAGAGCTTTTTTGTTTAGTTCAACCCAAATTGTCCTCTTTCACCTGGACTTGTCTGTTTTGGGCACCCCTTAAAGGAAGCAAAGCAAGAGAAATGCAGATTCACTGAACTGCTGGGGGAGGGGTGGGGGGAGGTTTCATTTTTCTCATCAGTTGAAGATATTTGAACTTACATCCTGAATTCTGAGTTTGAGAAGAGAATTGAGAGAACTGACTGTGGATGTCCCAGGTTGCAAGTGGGTTTTGTAACCATGACCCGCTCGGTAAAAAGGGGCATCGGGGCTTGCTATTACTAGTCAAAAGTTTCAGGACACGGTAAAACTTCGTATGTTAAAAACTGGAGAGTTGCATATTACATACATTTTCTTCTTTCTCAGTGAGTGGTTATTTATCCCAGTTCTTCAGTTTTTTCCCTTTCTGATATGATAGCAGCCTTCGTGATACGTCCTGGCGATTTCTAAAAAGCAAGCCTTGACGTTAATACCAAATTATATGTAGAAAGGTTTCAGAGATTCCCTCGAACCATTTGTTTAACTTCTTTTTTTCTCCCTCTTGTGATTGCAGTTGAACTTACTATGAGAACATAATTTTATCGATAAGTCTATACAACAGAGTGTTAATAATCCAATAATAACACTACAATGATACAGTAATACAATACAATATTAATACAATAGTAACAGTAACTTTTTTTTTCTCCTTTTCGGACCCAACTCTGTTTCCCCCCACTCAGCTGGGAGAGGGAGCTCAGTAGTTGCAGAAAACGTAAAATGAAGGAAACCGGGAAGAAGGGGTAGGTACCTGAGCACAAAATGTATTGGGGTAAGAGTAAATGTAAACTAGGGTAAGGGAAAAGAAGGGTTCGTGTCGGAAGCATTCAGGGGAATGATCTCTACTTCCTTCCTTTCTTCCATTTCCTCTCCCCTTCTCAGCTCTCCCTCTTGCTCAGTTATCTTTGTTTTCTCCCCTGAACATTTTTGTGCCTTTTCTCCCCCCTTTTATTATGGTCCTTTGTACTTCTTCCTAGTCTCAAATAAGAAACGATATAGGAAGGGGTAAATATATGTGAACAGACGAGGAAAAGACGTGGCAGAAGAAGGGCAGTTGTGGAGTGGAGCCGAGTTGAAAAAAAGGTGTGAGGTTAGAGAGCTGAGTGGAGCTAACGTGCAGTCAAAATATGGTAGTCCTGTTCTGCCAAAACTGTTGAAATTTTTTTGAATAAAAGGTGGTCTTAATTTTCCTCCAGCTGGGGCTTCTGCGTGGCTTCTCTCTGCAAACTTCTCCCAAGGCCAAGTGTGAGGAAATAGGGGAAGCAAAGCACGAAGTGGCAGAGAAAGAACAGCATTTATGGATGGGCAGTGGTGCATCAAGGGGAAAATGAAAGACCAAGAAATGGGGCCCTACAAATGTGAATACAGCAATGAAGTACGTTTTAACCAAACAGTAGATGTAAAAATCGTGCCTTTGTGGGGAAAACAGCTAAAAAATACATGTTTCAGCAGCGTAAGGACTGTTGTCGGCTGTGAGGCACATGGGATCTTTGTTTCTTGTGCTTTTGCTGGAGTTGGCTAACTGTATCGGCTTGGGGAAGCTACTAAGCCTGCCTGCATCTCAGTTTCCTTATTTGAGGCCAAATTCTCCTACTAAGTAGCCTCCTACTCCACACAGAGATTTGCTGATTTGAATGGAGCCCCTGTGGAGTGAGATACTTTTCAATACAAATAAAGTTTTGGAATCGGCCCTAATTATATTTATTACCTGCAGAGGAGTAATGTGAGACTTAACATGGTTTGAGACCCTCAGATGAAAGAGAAAGTATTTGGAATTGTTCTTTTTAATCATCTGCTGCCTTTTCAATGTCTACTTCGTAGCTGTCCTAAAAGGGCTAGCTACTAAATAACAAATGAAAAATCCTTGTACATATTAACTAGGTTTGTCAGACTCCTATGAATGGGCCTCTGTGGAAAATATTATTTGCTAGGGGCTACTGAAGGAAGTCAGTTTACCCTGCCCCACAGTGAGGAGCCATTAGATCTACCTCATGCCAGAAGTTGACAGATTGAACGCGACTCTGCTCCGAGCGCTGTGGTGGTGTAAGGCAGGCTGGAGGCAGCCGTCGCAGATCCTCTTTTATGAACGGCAATGAAAGCGCCTTTGCACACTTTGCTTCGGCGTTTTGTTTCGTGAATGGCCTAATGCTCTTTGGGGATGATGTGCATAAGTTACAAGTGGGTTTGCTACTCGTGATTTAAATGATCGTCCCTGACTTCTAGCTGAGGATGCCTTTATGCCGGTGCTGGACTGACTGGCCCCTGTGTGAGCCTGCTGGTTTATAACATACGCATTGAAAGGGAAAAGGAGCAAATTAAACGGTGTAGCTGTTGGATATTAATAAAAATAATAAGCTTTTCTATTTGGAATTTTTTTAAGCCAATGGGCATGAAAATGTTGAACGTTTTATGGATGCTCTGTGTGAATATGTGTATATATTTCAAAAAGTAAACTTGCTTTCTCCATGTCACTGGGAGGTAGGGATAAGAGGGGAAGAGAGGGGGCAGCGGACCTAATCAAACTGTTGTGGGGTCAAAACCTCGTGGTTTTTAAAGGCCCTTAATGTTGTCCAGCTGCAAATGAAAGGAGGGAAAAAAAGAAGAGAGAAAGGAATTAGGGCTGGGGAACTGGAAAGAATGGAGTATAGATATGTGGTTGTGTGTGGGTGTGTGTGCATGTGTGTGCTAAAGAACAGGGAGACCAGTTTTTTTTTTCTCTCCCCCGCCCCCCCTTACTGCGAGCTCAGTGCCAGGCTGGACACGGGCCGTGCAGACTATTGAGGCATTGTGCGCTCCGCTTCCAGAGTAGCCCCCGGCTAATCCCCGGGGCTTGGAGGGGAATTTCCCCGCGGCGTTCTCCCGGCCGCTGCCCCCCTCTCCCCGCCG
>NW_008795252.1:7008688-7009325 GCF_000699145.1 Aptenodytes forsteri
GGGGCGGTAAAAAGAAAACACGAAAAGCCCTAGCAGACGAACGGAAAGTTTATTTTTGTTGTTGTTTGTGCGTGCGTGTGTGTGCGCGCCCGCTGTTTTGGCATGTGGCTACCTTTTCCCTTGCACACAACAGGGCTGTTTGATGGAGTTTGGAGCTGAGGAAACTTTGGGTTTGTTGCCAGGACGGTTCGCAGCACTTTGTGGAAAGCAAGAGCTAACAGTGAGACCGACAGAGTGAGTGACAAGTTGTTTACAGGTTTCCTTGAAGGGGCCTCTGCTATATTTCAATCTGTCAAAGTTGCTTTTCTTCCCTCAGAACAATGCCTGATTGTTGTGCGGGGTGGTTTTTTTTTTTTCTTCCCCTCCCCAAAGAGAGAGAAAGAGGGAGAGAGAAAGCGAGAGAGCGGAGAGGGAGGGGGGAGAGAAAGGAATGAAAATTCTTCGGAGCACAAATGCCTTTGGTAACATTTTTATGTTGTCTAATCTTTTCTCCCCTATTTCAACTCCGAGAGAGTTGATAACTGTTTCAATTTAATCAGTCCGCTCTTGTTTTATCTTCTTTCTCCACTGATCTTCCTCAGCGCAGGGGATTTGCTCCTGGTTTGCCGGTTTAGGTGGATTGTCGGCCTTCCCCCCC
>NW_008795252.1:7010324-7011672 GCF_000699145.1 Aptenodytes forsteri
GGCGGGCGAGGTGGGGGCTTCAAGTCCCAACCTCACCCTCCCGTCAAACTTGGGAAGGCGCTCCGCCGAGCACATGACCTTTTGTTGATCTAGCAGGAGCGATTATTTTTAGGCAAGTTAACATCCCGGCCCTCCGTCAGGAGAACATCCTTCTGCCTGAGGAGGGGAAAAAAAGGGAAAAAGAAAAAAAGTGAAACTCTTGCCTCCAAGTTTTGGCCGTCGCCTCTCTCACGGAGTGTCAAGAGCGGGGTTTGGGTATGACGTAGATGCGCCAGTCTCCCCCTGCCCGAAGCAGGAGCCTTCCCTGCCGGGAATTAAGTTTTTGCTGTCACTGGCGACGGCTTGTGACCTCCGAGAGTTTAGTCCTTATTTCATGCGATCTGGCGCTCCTGAGAGGTTTTGAAGTGTTTTCTCAGGCGCTTGTACACACGTCCATTGATGATCCGGCATCCCTTCCCTCCAGCTTCATTTTTAAAGGTTATTAATAGTCCCTTGTGCGGCTGCAGTAAACAATCTAAACTTTCATTTCTAAGCAGTAAATAAAAGAACGCCAGGATGCGCGTTACTTAGGTTTTTCTCATCTTCGTGAAAGCTACCTCCTGTATAAACATTTGGTTGTATCTGACTGTGCAATACAAGCTAGGTGCTAGACCAGCTGGTTAAAAATATGCTAAGTCAAGCTGTTCATCGCTCAAACCTACTGAATTTGATAGTAAAGGCATAGAAAAGAAGGCAAGATAAAAACATTTTAAGTGGGCTGAGGAACACACATGCAGAGAAAGGACAGGAAGGAACGCTTGAAGTAAAAGATCGGAGAAAAATAAAATTGGGAAACGCAGAAAAGAACTAAATTTTAACGCTTTCAATCCTTGTTCTGCAACTAGAACACTTCCTTACTAGAAAGTGGAATTGGCACGGTTGCAGTGCTCCAAGGTAGTCTTTAATACAATAAATTTTCCAGACTTACTTGGACTACTTGGTATTTTTCTTTGGTTTGTTACCATTACAATAATAGAACAAAATTGGTTTTGTTCACGTGCATTGTATTAACTTAGTTCAACTACCTGAGGAAACCGTTACTGTTTGTGGTGTCGAATCTGATCTAGCATCACAATCATGCATTTGCTTTGTTCATGCAATTAATAGATTCAAGTATTTCATATGCTTCACTAAGATTATACATAGAAATTTATCAGCAAGCGATTTCGATTATTCTTTGAACTTTGTGATCAACACAATACTTGTAAACTCTGTGAAGCAGAATGAAGTCCTTTCATTTTCCTGTTGGGGGACTCTTTTTTTTTTTTTTTAATCTGAAGTCTCTCTGCATTCTAAATATATATTTATA
>NW_008795252.1:7011714-7126883 GCF_000699145.1 Aptenodytes forsteri
CCCCTTAGGCATACATTTCATTTTCAGAGATCCCAGCTTTGCTTTTGTAAACATTCTAGTTAAATAATCAATACGCTGCTTTCCTTTTGCTATGCAGATAATAGCAAGCAGTAGAAATAGGAAGCAATAAAAATGAACCTCGGGACATATAATTTTTATTTTTTTTTTATTTTTTTTTTACAATTTTCCCTCTGCAGTTGAAATTGGTAATACAAACCAATATCTCTGTTAATCATTACCATTTGTTTACATTGTGTGTGTTTGACTATAGTTACACACACATACACAGAGTAGATACTGTCCATGTAATATATGTGTGTTTATCAGAAAACAGTCATGAGGACACACTTTCTCTTACCCAGAGATGCACAGACCCTCAGACACACACATGCTCACAGAGTTCACGTGTGTATATATGCACGATGCACAGATGATAGCTTTTTAGACATTTATGGCAGGTTATTTTCTCAGATTCTCAGTAAACACAGTTCTTGGAGCACATTTCTGCAGTCGCTGGGGTCCAGCATGTCGTATCTGCATGACCGACTTCAGATTTGTTATTACTATCCATCTCCCACTATTCCCTTTTAAACTTGAATAGCAAATTACAAGGAGGTAAAGATTTATCAAGCGAAGTTGTTTGCAGTTCAGGTCTCGGAGCGTCTGTATATATCTCAGGAGGTTATTCTTCTCTCCCTGTCGTCTTTCCCGTGATGTTTCAGTGTATCCCGGTAAACTGCAAACAGTTCAGAAACTTTCAGTCACCCCAACTGAAGGGATCTGAATCAAGGGGACTTCTCTTGTGTGTCTGTGGCCATTATGGGGGCATTTGCGATACACACTTGGAATGAAAATGATCCTCGGTGTAAGACAAATAAACATTCATTAATTCATTCAGCATCACTAGTAAATTGCAGTAGGTTTTGTGAATTAGCATGTATAATTAATTACCATATCAAAAATGTGAAGGTTTTCGTCCTTTCCTGAGAAGTCACTTGCATATCTTTATTTCTGTTTGTGGCGATTCAGCTGCTTGACTGAGAGGAGCATCAGAATGCATACGCTGAGGGGGATGATGTTTGCAGAAATGTTGTAGGAAGAAATTGTAACTGGAATCTGCTCCGTTTGTTACGCAGGGAAAGGATAACTTCTGGGATGTACTTTGTGATGTACCTGTGGCACTCTGAATTGGCTTTAGAGGTCTCGAAAAGAATAACTCTTTTGTTGTTTGGGGTTTCTTGGGTTTTTTGGGGTTTTTTTGGTTTTTTTTTTAAGACTTATTATACTTAAATATAACAAGTATGGCCACAATAGAAAGAAAGTTTACTTCACTGAGGAAAAGATAGAGATAATGCGGCCAGAACCATCATGGACAGCTGTGAAATTTACAGAATGATAAAATCTCAGAAATGCCCAACATAAAGTTTTAATGTCTTAATAAAATCTGATAAATGAAAAATAGATAAAGTGACTGCTTAACAATGTCCCTAGTGTATGGAATGTTCTTAAACCCAAATTAATTACTGCATATTTACATTTCTCTGTAGACTGAGAGAGAAGCTACGCTAGGCATCCGGACAGAGTGACATCCTTTCTCTTTTTCATTCTTTTCTTTTTTTAGAGAGAAGCGGCATCCGGACAGAGTGACATCCTTTCTCTTTTTCATTCTTCATTCTTTGTGTTTGTGGAAGAAGGATGGGTTAGTGTTTCCATAGGAAAAAAGGAAGACCTAGAAAAGACAAAAGGCGTGGATGGGAGCATGGGGATGGGGACAGTAGAACAAGTTTAACATATACAGTCACCAGTTCTGTGCACTCGAAACGTTCTCCGTGGTAGTGACTAGCTTGTAGAAAGGAAAGGCTCAAGGATGTAAAGCAAGCCTCTGCTGGGAGGAAAAAAATATACTTAGCTGCTTCACTGCTGCACTGCACGAGTCATTTCAGACTCCCACTGAATTTATTTTGGGGTTGTACCAACACTGTCAAATGGAGAAATCATTTTCCTAAAAGGAAACTTTGCGTATTCCTAAGTGCTTTTCTTAGCTAAAGTTACCCTAAAAGCGTTCTGCTGCTGCTGCGTTTGCTGAGAATTTTAGAGAAAGAATAATACCTTTCTATTAACCGGCTTGCTCAGAATGGCGTCCCACTCTCCTAAAATCTACCTGTAGAAGTAAGAGTGATTATTCCTTCATTTAAAAGAAAACAATGCGATTTCTTTAGTATCGGGCTGAATAGGTTTTACCTTCCACGGAGATGTTTTGAGAAAAGGACTTTATTGCTTACGTTTGTGGGTCTAGGGGTCTGGGATTTGAAGAATAAATACAGTGCCAGGTAAAAGTTTCAGATAGGGGTTTTTCGCAGTGATGAAAATTAACGTGATTTTATTTCTCTGAGATAAGGCTGAAGGAATTAATGCGTTTGCAGACTACTCATTAATGTCCTGCGTGCGCTAATTTCATTTGTTGTGCTTATGCTTAGCGAGGAAGAAGGTGACTGTTACAGATTATGGATTTTAATGAACATCTCAATAATTTACCAGTTGCTGAAATTGTGAACTAGACTTGGAAGGCAAAAGCCCAAATGCGAGAGCTGGTGAGTGACACACCAGCCCGCACAATTCGACTGTTGTATTCATTGCATTTGAATCAAATCGGGAGTTTGGCATTACTAATTCTGGGTGGCTGGCTCATCATATGCATTCAAGGAGTTAATTAAAACACACACAAACACATACACACAACTCTCCCACCAAGCATCTTGCGATGTTTATGTGCATAGTGTGTTTGATTGGTACCTTTAGATAGGAGAGGAATTGTTTTTCCTTCTCTTGCTGTCCAGAGATCTTAAATATATAACTAGTTTACAAAATATTTACTACTTCTCAGGGAGCTTTTAACGAGCATTTATGGCTTTATCATTTAGGAGGCATATAGTATCTGATTGAGTTACTTAAATGTGAAGCTCCCTGATAGGATAGGCATACGTGTCTGTGTAATGTAATATATCTGTAGCTGTATAAAATACACTTCTACAGTATTTATGCAGGAAAAAGAGTATCTCCTCCCAAGGTAGATTTATAGTTTCTTCGCATGCTTTTCGTACTATACTTAAAAAAAATCTCTTAATGTTGAATAGGATACCTGCGTGTTTGCATGTCAGATACCTCTGCCTTCACAACTCTTGCAGAAGTCAGTTTGACATCCTCTTGGCTTTCTATTTTATTTTTATTAATTTCTTGCTCAGGCCTGGTTATAGCATAATTAACTCGTAAGTGGAGGGGGAAAAACATGTTGTCATGTTGAACCTATACACACTGGGAATATTCAATGCCAGTGAATTCTGCTACTGTAGTCAAGAGAAAAGAAGCGTTCACAGCAATTTATCCATAGCTGTAGTACGTCTCTGCTGACGGCAAGGAGTTTGTTTAACAAGTAGCATCCTTAGAAGCAAAGTGCTTTTCCCTTTTAAGGTATCTGTGGATTTTTATCTAACTTGGAAAATGTGTGGTCTCCTGTACTTCCTACGAAAGGTAAAATTATGTTGTATTTGAGTATGTTAAAAGCTATGCTGCAAATTAAGCAAATCCTCGTCACATTATTGTATTACCTAAACCAGAACTTCCTTCTCGAACTTTTGAAACGGGTTGCGTTTTTCTCTTGAGCTTTCGGCTTTGGGCAGCGGACTAGGGCAAGCAATTGCGTGCGCTGTACCTGACGGGGATTTACGGCGTTCGTACCTTTCACATCTCCGCCTGCAGACCCCCTGACGAAACCCCGCCACTGTCAGCGGCCATAAAGTTTTCACCCATGCCTTTGCTGAGGGTTATGATGCTAGCCTGCGGTCTGCCACGCGTCCCACCTCTCCCACACCCTACCGAGGGGCTGACTTGGTCCAAGTGGCTTGCGCCTTGCCTGGGGCTGGGGCCGGGCTCTGCCTGCGGCCAGCGGCCGCCAGGGGGGCAGCGGGGAGCCCTGCGCACCGCAGCCTCCGCTCGAGAGACGCCGCTTGTCACCTCCGCGCTGAGCCCAGCCTTTGCCAGCCTGCGAAGCCAGGAGTCTCTAAAAGTCATTCCTGAGCCCACATGTCCTTGTGACAGTGTGAAGTTGTGTGCGCGGTACTCGTTGGGAGAGAGCAAATTTAGACAAGATTTTGGAAGAATTTTGGTGAGCGCTGCTTGCAGGGGCCATGGTACTTGAAAAGAATGTAAGGAGTGAATGGAAATTGTGAGATGTGCAGTGGTAATTCAGAAAAGCTGTCTGTCTTTTTTTAGGATGGATGCAATTTTTTTATTTTTTAAACAGAAAAAGAAAGAAGGGAAGTAGAAAGACACGGGTTGCTAGAATCATTGGATGTTAATATAAAGTTCAGGCGCGTTAGAGGTGCCGCCCATGGTATTGGGGGTGGGTGGGTTGTTTGGCTGGTTGTTTTGTTTTGAAAGAAATTTGCAAACATTTTCCTACCCCCTGTTTTTGATCTGGCATGGCACTTTTCTTCAACTTGTCCTTTTGTCACCTTGTTTAAGAAAAAAAATAAATTTCAACACGATGGTATTACTTTTGACTTGTAGAACTCTGAGAGTTGAAGTGAAAATGAGAAAAAGCTTGGGGCTTGTTTTGAAAGTTTGAAATGGCTTTGACCTTCTTTCCCTTAAAAGTATTGTGGGATTGATTGGGTAACATTTCTCAGTTCTCAAATTGTAATTATATTTGCTACTTTTAAAATTTGCTTGGTATTCTAGATTTCCTTTTTATACTTTTTTTTTTGAAAGATCAAATATGGAAATTCATATCAGCAACTGCTCTTTGAGATCCATAATAATTTTATTTTGTTTTACCATGTACTTCTGCTTTTGTGTTTTCTCAAGTTCATATATACTGTCTTCATTGTGTTTTGTTTTTTTCCTAGGATGTCGATGTCTGCGTGCTATTTGCTCTAAATATATCATAAAATTTTACCTTAGTACTAATTTTTCTGTGTGGTTGTATGATAGTCTTATTACTACATATTTGTTTCTGGTTTACTACTCTTAACATAATTCTATTACTTTTGGGGGCAAAAATATAAGCAGAGGGAATAGAAATACAATTTTCTTGTCTGAATAATCGGAGTTCTTTTTAGTGGTGAGGAGCTCTGTGTGTGTGTGGGTATGTGCTATTCTCGCATAGTTAAGACCATTGTCTACATCTAACGTTCTTCATGAACCTTTGTAGCTCTAGAGGAAAAAGGCCTAGGAATGTAGTTTATGTAAAGAGAAACCCATGCAGTTTGTCATCCTCTTGGTTTCTTTGGTGCTGAGCTTGTCATTGTCTTGATTTTAAGAATGTGGGAGTGAAAAAATGCCCCATGTTTCATTCATTCATCTCACAGGTTGGGCATGGGCAAAGATAATGTATCTGACAGTGAGCTAGAGTTACTTGCCATTGCCAACTCAATAGATAGTATAAGACCAAGAGTAAGGAAAACATTAGTGGTTCTGAACGATTTTTAATTTTGTTATTTCTTTTTTACCATAATTACATGACAAGATTTCATCAAACTACTTTGGCCAATTAAAACAGTGAGCCTAAAAAAAAAATCTCAAGAGTATGTGTACCCATACGTACAGACGCATTCATGTTTGTTCTCTATAGTTTGGTATGTCCGTTTACTGGGTTGCATTAAGTTGCGTTCTCTTCAGTTTGTTGGGAATCCTAAAGAGACTGCGGTTGAATAGGGTGTGATGTGACTAAAATTCATCACAGTCGGAAAGACCAAAGTGCATCTCTACATACAATTTTTATAATTTTGAGGTATTCCTTGTTTCAAGAGAGAGAATGTTTAATGAAGGGCGTGAAGCGTGCGGTGTCCTCTCCCCTTTTGGGGGGGCCTGCCTGAGTTAGGGTTGAGGCAGAGCTTTGTGCCGGGAGTATGGGCTTGCTGTAGTGCTGCCCAGGCTGTATTCGAATGTAGAGAAGTCTTCTGTTTTCAGAGAAATTCCCGTAGCAGCCTCATTACATTCACTTTGTAAAACAAGACTGAAAACATTTTCTCCAAAGGTTTAGTCAAGTTTCTATTCATAGGGTTTTCTCCCTAAATTTCGATGCTGTGGCCTCACTGGGGCAGAGGCTTTTTTGGGTAGAAATGAGATGTGTGGGAAGGTGATGGTTGGTAAGGGCGGAGGGAAGGATGTTCTTACCCATTTGGTGTGTCTATTAACAAACTGGGTCATTTTGTTGTGTTGTATTTACATGACTTGTTCCTGTGCTGGTGTGAAATGTGAATCACCAAAACATGATGATTATTTAAAAAAAAAAATAGGCTAAATGAAACAAAACTGAAATAGAACTGAAAGGCTAAATGAAATCAAATGAAAACAGAACATGCAATATTATTCTTTTGGTACGGTTTCCTTCTGCAGTTGCTGAGTAAAGCCAAATAGGTTTCTTTTCCATGTCTGTTAAAAATATACAGGCTTTTGAGTTTGAAAATCACAGGGACAAAGAAAATACAGTTCTCAGGTTCAGCCTTTGGTTTGTCTTTTGCTCATGGGTTTTGGAGATTGAAGTAGATATTTATGGGCGGTGCGTTGTAAAGAAGGCTATTGATTCTCATTTTTGTCGAAACTGTATGAACATCGAGTTGATTCTGGTTTTGCAACTGAGATTAGAATTTGGCAGAATTTCTCAGTGGAAGGCTCTCATGTTTTGCTTACGTTTTGTAAGTTCTGCTCACTTTTGCTGTTCTTGCCTAAACTCTGAAACTAATTGTGTGGCTCAGGAAACCATATTAGGCTATGGCGTTTGCATGAAATACCATGCAAAGTATGGGAAAAATACTGTGTCACTCTCAAGTATGCCATGCATCTCTTTTATAGATAATCTGCATGTGTATTAGTGTCATTGATTTAGTGTGTTTTTGTAGAGTGCAAGCATCCTGAATCAGGACCCCATTATGCTCGTCACTGTACAAACATAAAAAAGAAGGTTTCTTTCCATTCCACAGAGCAGCCTTTGTGCTTAGAGCTTAGAGTAATATCAATGTGTCTTTGTATGGGGAAAATTCAGAAACGGAGAGTAGGTAAGAGATCCCTAGCATGGTTCATGAATGAGATTTCAGTCCTGAAGCCATGCTTTAGAATTTATAAATTGAGCAATATATGTGCATGTGCATTCTCTCTCTGTATATTTTACATACACATACGTATGTAGAAGTTGCTTTACTGTTAGAAGTACTGATAATACTAATAATAGACTCAAACTTCCTATGAAGTCTTTTGATTAGGTATTCAGAGCATTTGAAAAGCATTAATATACAAATCATGAAGATTTCTGTGCTCTTTAGATTGAGAAGCAAGATTAGCCTCAACCTATAGATCAGAAAACTGAGGGACGGTGTCACAAAATCATTTGTATGGGTGGGTATAAAAAGTAGAGATACTGACTGCTAGACCTTCCTTTTCCTTCTTCAGGTCCTAAGAACTGCAAATTACAGACTTCTGTCTGTCCAGTTATAATTTCTAAAGGTCTCATTCTAGCAAGATGAACTATAATATTCAAATTACTTGAATATGTAAAATAGGGACTTTGGAGTATAATTAATAATACAAAGTACAGAAATATTTACAGCTCCAGCCTCATCGGTTAGGGCTGGGAGAGAATACTGTCTGTAGCCCCTCCAGTTATCTGAGTGTGCTTCTAAACTAACTCCCACCTGGAGGCAAGTTCGGAGAACTGGCGTGTTAGGTAGCAGCACCTGCAGTGTTTAAGCAGTGAACTGAGAGACAGTGTGTGTTAGTCAGGTAAAGGTTTCATCCTGGAGAACAATTAACATCTTCAGCCTTATATACAAGAGCTGTCATATGTTTTGTAACCTAAGGACCAGGCACTAGGGGAGTCCAGGAAAAAATTCTTCACATGGAGAGTATTAATGTGAGGAACAGACTCTACTGAAAGCAGCAATGTAGGCAGCGACAGTGAGCAAACCAACTAGCTTAAAAGCAAAAACCACATTGCAGAACGCAAAATGCATTGTGATTCTTACCCGCATATTTGACATCTGTTTTTTAAATGTGTGACAGAGATCCAAAATGAAGGAAATGATACAGGCTTATTAAAAGGGAGGAATTATTTTCTTATTCTTGTTAAAAGTTCTTCTAATCTGTTTTAGTATTTTTGTCTCGTTTCCAACTGTATGCTCAGTAAGAGTAGAGCTGAATCGCTGGGGTCTGCTGGTAGATTTAGATCTAGTCTCTGTGTTGCATCTCTTACTACACACTGTTGAGAAAATGGGTATAAACTAAGGAGTCCTGGGTGGATTTGATCTCTGTAGCCTATGAATATTATAATTGAGCTATTAAGATATTTTCTTTGATAAGCTTTTTAAGAGGGAGACTACTTTCAAGATAATGGATTATAATCAGGCATGTTCCATAGTATTTCAGTAGTAGTTCTTCAGCAGTGTACTCACAAAGACCTATTTTGTGATAGGGCCAGTCAAGGCATCATTTAAAAAAGTGCCCATTCATTCTGAGTGTTTGGACTCAGTGGCACTGAAGTTCAGTGTCAGGTCCTAAAAATGTAGGCCTAATTAATTAACATTCTGCTCAACTCTATGAAAAAGGCTGATGTTTTTCATCCCAGTAAACTAGGATGGCATGAAATGGTGACTCACGAGGAGATCACGGAGCAGAAGCCTGACCTTCCTTAATCTGCGGCAAACTTCCATCAGTTGCAATACCACCAGAATTTCTAAAGCATTGGAAGAGATTTCTGCAGGCTTCTGCAGATCTGTAGATTTCAGAAGTTCTGTGTCAGTATTAAGACACATTAACTATCTGTTCTTCCTGAACAACTTGTATCCCTGGCAGAATAGAATGATCAGAACGGCGGTGATGAAAATGTACCTGAATTCTGCCAGGGCTAACATCTGGGCCTTAGTGGACTTGGCACTGTACACAAAATCAATCTTTGTTTTGAAACTCTGTGTTTTCTAAGGTAGTAATTCCCAGTTGTGGCCACCAAGGTCTTAAACGAGACCGCTGCACAAAAATGCATTCTTCCAAATATACATTTGTTTGATAACCTCAGTTGTCAAAAGTGTGACCTCTGTTAATTTGTCACCAGGCAAATTATTGTCACCGGTTCCCAGATTCCATGAGAACCCCAGGCAGACAGCAGAGCCCCATGCTGGTAAGCATTTCTGGTTTTGCTGTTTGTGGTAATAAACAACCTACTTACAAATGAGTTGACTGAGGTACCTGCAACTGAGGTGACTTGCCATGGGTTGTCCGGTGTAACAGCAGCAGATTGATCAGCGGATTCTTGGAGGGCTCACTGCCCTTGTCTGGAGCCGATTCCTCTGGAGCAGCATAGCTTATCTTATTTTCTTTTTATAGCTTTAATATTTTCATATTAAATAAGCTAAATGGTTAGCAAATAAGAAAGACAGACCCTTATTATTAAAATGATTTATAGAATTTCCGTCATGATGTTTATTAGAAAGATGAAAACAAGATGAATGGAGTTGCTGCTGTTACAGTTGGGTAGCGTCTGACATGGAAGCCTGTATTTTTAAAAGCAGCTCTAAAAACATAGAGCGTAAAAGAAGTTAGAACATTATTTTTAAAAGAAGATAAATAAAATAGCTTTTTACATACATGAATTGAAAGGCCATCCAAAGCACTGATACCAATTTAAGAAGATGATCTTTTGCCTTAATTATACATCTGGGAGATATTAGCTGAACATTTTGTGGAGAACTGCGAATACCTTAGTTGCCAGTTGTCTAAAATGCTGCTAGTGATTGCTTCAGTGGCAGTGTTTTGATGGCTAGAACCTAGGTCTGAATATGAATACAAAGAACTCGATCTAAAAAAACTGCGTGTGCGCACACACTTTTTATACAAAACAGATTTCAACCATCTGCTTGGCACTTAGCTTTGCAACTATAGGCTCTGATATGAAAGGGAGCACTGTCCAGGTTATGAATGGTATCACTTCTATCGGTACCTTAGAAAAATCAGTGCTTTTAGAAAGATTGTGTATCCAATGGTTTTCTTCAGTGGAATAATGAAAACAACTGCCTTAGCCAAAATTTTGTACCTTCTGTCATTCCTCCGACGGCAGCGTCTCCTTACCCTTGCAAAAGGGATTCTGTAGTGAAGAAAAGTTTCTGTTCTGCACCTCAGCATTTCCAAGTGTATCAGAGGGGTTTAGATGAGTGGCCCTTAGAACTGACACCCCAGATGGTTTATGACACAAAGCACTGTTTGCTTAGGAATACGTTCTATAGCAGAGTCTGTTGCCCAAGCACTGCAGAGCGTGTCAAATCAGCATGGAAGTTAATGGACCAAAAGCCCTTCTGAATTTAACACTTTCCCATTTGATCTGAATTTACAGCTTTAAATCAGTACCGCAGTTTTCCTTTAGTGGTGCAGTGGTGGAAAGAAAAGTTGATAGCATAAATTACAGGCATATAATACAATAATTTTGAGCCAGCTTGTCTGTTTAAAGGTTTAGGATGAATGAGAGTGACTAAAATCTTTGGTAAAAGCCTATTCATGAAATATAAAAAAAAAAAAGAAATTGAAATTTAGGAGAAGATTTGAGTATGTATTGATTTGATACTCTGACCAGTCCATGTTTTACTCTTAATAGGTTAAACAGAAGAAAATGCACTGTACAAAAAAATTAAAAAATCTTTGGAGCTTTCACTCTTTGTTTGCAATTTAGGTATTACTTCTTTGCCTTTGCTAGATTTATCCTTAAAATATGCAGGACAAAATACGTTTCTTCTTTGCTTTTCTTCTTTGAAAGGGTTTGATAGTATTTTCCCTTAGGTGCACGTTTGGAAAAAGATGACGAAAATGCAACCTCCTGCATGTAACAAAGGCTGTGTGTTTGGCCATCCATTTAGTGCCGTGTCACATTAGTACTGCATTGTTAACACCTTTGGACAGGGCTAAAGGTTCCTTGCTGCTGTGTCTAGAGAGCTGCTTATGTCATCATAATGTTGCTGGATGCTTTTCTCAATAAATGTACTTTTCATTTAAAAGTAGGACTGGATTGTTTGCTTCTGAGATGTCAGGAGGGTGAATAAAAGGACTAATTGTTATTTACACTCTCATTTTATAAAGACTTCCTTTTCTCTATGTTACGTGGTCTTGAGAAAGTGCTGCTTTTAACTATTACATTTTATTTGCCTGAGTCTGTTTTTTTGTGGAGAACGTCCGAGATGATGAAAGAAAGATAAAGTTGGATCTCTATGGATAAAATGATGATAATGGAAACTTAAAAGCTTCTGTGTAGTTTTAGATGAATCATAATGTACGGACAGCAAAAATCCGACTTCTTTAAAAAATGCATGTGAAATAAGCCTTAACGGTATTAAGGTTATAGCCCTAACAAGCTAATAGACTTGCAGCCCTCTATTATTCCTGTCCTGTCTCTTCCTTCCTCAGCTCTTCTCCTTTTGCCTTCTCCCCACAAGCAATCAGGCATGCTTTCTGCATTTTTATGGGGAGCACTGTTATTCTCACAGGTAGACATTAAAACAATAAACTTACTAAACTTCACAAAATTCTCTAAGTGTTGATCCTAATGGAAAGCAAGAAAGCCAGTTCTCCAGCCGCTGTGTCACCATGGCTTCCCATAGCAACTCTACTGAAGTTACTTAGCCATCTTACTAGTGAAACAGTTCTCCATGCTGCATGCCATAAAATGGGTTTCTTCAGGAGTGGGAAATAGCAGCCTATCTGCTGTTCAGCGTTAATGATTGCACAAGAATAAGCTCCTGTATTCAGGGATGGGTGAGAAGAAATTCTGTAAGAAACACTGTAAGTGGATTCATAAAGAAACCTTTGCTGTTTGGCCCTCATGTTCTTGGAAATTTTAGAGGAGAAAGTCTCCTTGACCAATGTCAACAATTTGGTCGTTTTCTTTGCTTCTCCTCCTCCTCCCTTTAGGTAATATAGTCATATTTATTGTCAATTTATTTTCTGTAGATTCCTCCAGTCCACTGTGGTTGGAAGGGAGTTCTGGAGTGAGTGCATGGCAAGGTAAATTTGAGGTGGCAGTTGGTGGTGTGGGAGGGAGGGTTGGAAGAAGGAGGAGGTAGAGGGTACGAGAGTGCAGCTACAGTTTTAAACAACCTGGCAATTGTCCCCCTTCTTATTAAAATGGCAGCTTTCAAGCCAGGTCCCTGAACTGTTTAATTTGATTTACACTGTTAAGGCAAAGTTCCCTCATGCTTTTAATAAGGACTGAACAAATACCTTGCTCTCTCCCTTTTTTCCTTCCTTCTTCCTTCCTTTCCTCCTTCCTTCCGTCCGTCTTTTTTTTTCTTTCCACCACTACAATTCTAGTTGTGTCTCTTTCTGGTGTCTTTCTGTTGGTTTTAAACAAACTGCTGCATTGTGTCACCCTTCCCATTAAGTTTAGACATCCGACTTACAAAAAGCTTGAGATGGACAGAGGTTCGTTCGCAGAGGAGGATGCACTTGGTGGATCTAGTGCGGCTCCTTCTCCTGATTTTCAGCCAGTTCAATGTTACCATTAGGTTACAGTTGCAGTTGCATTAACGCTGAATGACCGGGTTCAAAGGTTGGACTTCAACTCTCTTTGTGGCCTGTCATTGTCATAACCCAAAATAAAATGAAGTTCACAATATGCAGGTGCCAAATGGCTACAGAATATCAGCCTGCCAGTTTCTTTGACTGTCTAGCTCCAGTGTATGAGGCAAAGTGAGGTCAGGCTCATGTCAGTACAGGACTTTGGAAATCCCTTGAAGCATTATGTGCTGCTTGTGCCTTCCAGGAAGCCCTAGGTACAGATTTGAAAGTCTCCAGAATGAAGTTGGCTCCTACATTTCAAAGGGTATATAACATCTGTATTTTAAAAGATTCTGATGTTATATTTAACATTGAAAGCAGGAGGAAAGGATGAATGTGTGTGTAGGAAGAGTGCATGATTTTCATAAAGAAATAAAAAAATTGTGTGTGAAAGAATTGCATGTGAGTCAGCTAGTGCAAAAAACTTGTGTGTCCTTTTAGAATTTTGGGGCAATTAAATGTTTTTAATAGTTTGGCTCATACATCTAATCTGGAAGTATACCACTTCCAGGGGTGTTTGGGGAGAAAATCAGAGCTTGGTTTTTCTCTCTCCTTATTTTTATCTGTATGAAACATCAAAGCGTGTGCCTAAGATAAATTGATCTACATTTTTAGACCCATTTATTAGGTAGAGTTCAATAAAGCAATACATGTGCATTGTAATTGTGGACTATTGTGCAGGTGACTTGTTCTTAATTTGAGAGGAAAATAGTCCTGTTGAATAGGAGGATATATGTAGCACTGAGGGTGGGTCATGCATTACTTCAGGAGAGTAATAGGTAAAAGTTGCTTCTCACCAGGCACCAAGTGCCTTGTGTCAGTCCGGTTTTCAGCAAATGAGTTTGATGCTTTTATTGATAGTCTTAGAAAAGAGGACAAGGACTGATTAAGTCCAGAGAGCACTGTTTGCCCTCACCTCCAAAGCTTTTATTACTAGCTTTTCTGCAGCTCCGGGTAGTAGGAGCATCACGGGGAAGTTTGTTCTTCCTCTGTCTTTGCAGTATAGTTGTGTGAATGAACAGAGGCTATGCTTGTCATTCGGCCTCCTTGCACAAGGCCCACATTCATGTGTGATCATAAGGCTCTGTCCAGCTCCTACTGAAAACAATTGTAAGTCTCTCATTGACTTAACTTGGGTGTTGGATTGGGCCCATTAAACGGGAAGAAAATAAAGTGGAAGCGTTGTTAATGATTCCTATTGATGCTTTTCCTGGTACAAAGTACCACAGATAATGGTTTTTAGATGAAATACAGTTGCATCTAAGTATTACATTTATTAGCTTTTTAAAGGAGGAATAACCAAACTGGACATATGGGGTGTTTGAAGTGTGACTGTGTGAGACTAAGATAATTTCAGGAGAATAGCTTAAGTCGCAGGATATGTGTGATGCCCTTTGTATACAAGATGTGGGATTGTGGAATTTATTTTGCATGCACTGGTTTTCACTGAGAAAGAATCCAGAATGCAAATACATAGTCATATTTAGAATATATAAGGAGTGCAGCCTCACTGCTGTAGACTTCAAGACCTACATTAATCAGGCCTGATAGTGATGTGATCTCTGGAAATGCTCCAGTTAAGTAGGTTTAATCCTTCTTAACAGTAAGTTGCTTGAAACCATTTTGAGTAAAGTCTGAGAAGGAATATGGTAGATTGAACACACAAATAAAGGCCAAACCTGTTAGGCTCTGAGTGGCTTTGACTTCTTTGAAATTCTGTAGGTTTTGGACTTGCTACAAGATCAGGACACTAACAAAATAATTTTCACCTTATCTTCATATTTTTCTGCTGTAATAGACAATGTCATTTCCACATTAAAATGGGGTACTACTCATGTTTTTGATATAATTTAGGTGTTGCCCCAGCCCTCCCCGTGACTTGGTTAGAACATGTGGGCAGATATTAAACAGTCCATTTTTCTTAAGCCTTATTCTGGAGTGTTCAAGTTAAATGATGTATGTGATTTGTCCACATCTTGGAATGTTTCCTGTTGACTTCAGTGTGATTTAGCTGTGTATGACTGTGATCCAGAGCCTTTTAAGAACAAGGAGATAGAAGAGGGCACTGCTTGTTTCACTGCTTTCTTCTCATTCATCAAGATGGTGGAGGGAAGGAATGAAGTGACAGAGCTTTTGTTGCTACTGTTTTTTGGGAAATGTGTTCAAAGAACTATTTTGGAAGACGATGGTGAAGTTGTTCCTACTATTTGCACTGCATTGCCAAAACATTGTGCTCTTGTATGAGGTAATAGCTGCGGTTTGTGGCGACATTATGAAAACATTGGTTTGTTATGATGATTGCAGAAAAAATCCCAGATACATGGTAACGTATTTGTAATATTTTGTTGAAGTGAAACATGGAAAATACAGCATAGCTTGGAGTCCCCTTGGACTGATTTAATGTTTCGGGAATGAAGAAGCAATTGTGCAAAGCTGAAATGGGCGTACATGACATCAATTAAATAATAGATTTTGGGCTATTTTAGTACAGTTTAGTCTTTTTTTTTTTTTTTTTTTTAGTATCACTATTATGTGTTACATTTGGTTGGTAGTAGGATGTATTTTACATTGCTAATAATCCAAATTAGAATGTATATTTTCTTTTTGTCCTGTGAAATGGAGGCAATATTAACTAAAAGATAACATTGCTGCTGGATGCTATTGTAGAATAAGGAGTGGGACATAGGTAATACCTTACAGGTTATATAGTATAGTCATTGAAGGCTATCTAAGTATCTAGATAGGCAAGAAGACCACAGACTCCTCTCAACATCTAATCTGGAGGTAAGAAACAGAAAGAGATTCATACTCTCCCTTTACACACTTCAGCTGGACAGGCTAAGTGCCTGGGTTTCCCAGCTATGCTGACTGAGAGGTTTAAATTAATTTTTGAACTTTTGATTACCTCTTTGTTTATGCAACCTATTTTTGTTTCTTCTTTAATTCCTTTTTAGTTAATGGGCATTACTAAGTCTGAAAGCTTGGATCATGGCTTTTTTTTTTTTTTTTTTTTTAGTTTATTAAGGGAATAGAATTAAAGCAACACAATATGGCCATGACGCTCCAAAGTTCTAGGTGTATAAAACTGCTGGTTATCCTATTTTGACAATTTTGTATGCCTGCTAGGTATGTGGGTCCTTCAGTTCAAAAACTCTGCTTCGTCTGCATTTGGTGTCTTCCATTGTGTTCAGCTAATCAAGCCAGAACCTCTAAATGTTTAGGAGTAGTCAGCTGCAAGAGAGCACCGGTGATAAATGTTATCAGATTGTATGAGAAACAAGTCCCAAAAGAGGTGTATTAGAACAGTATGTCACTATACCAGCAAACCAGCACTGTTGTTTGCTTCATCCTCTTTTTTCCTGTGACTGTTTTCATCTCCTTTTTATCACACATTGCAGAAGACTACTGTAACATATTTATCTTTTAGAGGGTTGAAACTTCTGCAGTTATTTTCGTAATGCCTGTTGTTATGACATGTATCCTCTAAAGCAGAGGAGGATCTAGAGCAGGAATGTAATGAATGACCACAGTCAATTACCGTGATGAACAATTGATTTCTGGTTTTTGAAAGTATACCCTTAAAAATTATTCATTTGACTGAACTACCCTATTCTTCTTTATATGAGTTGTGTACAGAAAGATAGAGGCATGATACATGTTATTACTCATATAGCTGTGTCAATAATGATACAAGCTATATAGATGTGACAAATGGACTAGAATAAATAATGGCAAAGAACTGAACTAAAATATTTTGCTTTAGGTAAATACTGGCTCTTTTTGGTGTGTTAAAAAAGCCAGACTATAAGGAAAAATACAATCTCAGAAAAATTATATCAAAAACATCTCTAAAGATGTTTTAGTCAAGTCAGTAGGGTACTTTTTCTGGGTATCTCTTTTTCTGCTTTATGTGATGATTCATCTAAATATGCAGCATTACACTTATTCTGTGCAAGAAAGAGATATTTAGGGTTATATCCTGTTTGTACAGGAATGTCCTTTTATAATGCAATAGGTAGTACGAGACTAACAAAGCAGAACAGTTAGACTCACAAGGTACGGGTTTATAGAAAATCACCACAAATGAATTAAAAAAGAGATAATAGTAATTTATTATCCTGATGTTGTAAAGCTCGAATGGAGTGCGCAAAGTTTCTGCTGGAATCGGTGGCAGCTGAAAATGCTGAGAACTTTGCGGGGTTAGGCATCCTCCTCACACGCTTCAGAAGGTGCTAAAGTCAAAAGGAGCTTTTAACTCTTTGAGGTGATACAACCTCACTATGAAACGCTTGTCTGCAGAACATCCACGATCTTGTGGTGGGGTGAAAAAGGGAATAGGAGGAGGAATGGCAAGGGAGGGAACAAGGGGAATACTTCTTACGTAAGTAAATTTATATGGGAGATACACCTAGCCGCCTTCTGTCCTACTTTTTGCATTGTAAACGGATGGTGGCTTGATATTGGGCACTCGCTTCTTGTTCTTGGATTTATTTTTTTTATTCCTTTTTTTTTTTTAAGTAGTGGCGGTGGGTCATTTGGAATTGCTTCATTTTGTTCTGTAACCAGTGTGAACAGGAGGGTTTCGTTGGCAATTTATAGGTTGGGGAGGGTGCAGCTGGAAATGTACAGAGTGGCAAAAAGGGAAACAAAGGTTGTTTTAGTCTTTTCTAAGGTGTGTGGCTATATGGGTTTTGGGATTCATCATCCAGTGGAAAAAAGTGAGAGACGGACCAAGGGAAGTTATCATGTTTATTTGACTAGGCCTTCCCTTGACTCAGTATGCTATAATCATCTTTATGCTGGTTGTCTTTCAAAGTATAATTAGCCTGGAAGTGAACATGGGTGGTGGGTGGTATGGAGAAGTATTTCTTCAGAAAGAAATAAATAAGAAAGAAATGGTCTGCTGAAGAAAAAAGTCTTGTGTAGCTTTCCAGTTTTTTGGTTTGGACAGTGTGTATGTAACTCCAGAAGCCAAAGACATCCTGAGTCGAAGTCCAGAGAGAGTTCACTAGAAACAGTCTAATTGGAACATGCCCCAATTTATTACAATGATGATAACACTTTGTACTTCTGTTGTGCCCTCTGTGCTAAGATCTCAAGGTGCTTTACAAATATTAAGGGATTAACTTGCACAATGCTGCTGACAAATAGGTATTATTACTGTCCCCTTTTACACGCCTGGGGAATTGAAGTACCGAGGAGTACAACAGCCTAGTTGTGCAATGCTTTTGCCTGGAGAGAAAAACTTACTTTAAGTCACCCCACTGCAGCCAGAGGTTTGAATATAGCAAGAGGAAAACTTAGTACCTGCGTCCTCCTGAGTGTTTGCTGCTTTCCACTTAGCTACATTCAGATTTGTTTTGGTAGACAAACTTGCAGCCTTAGAGGGACAGGAGGCAAAGTTGTAATTAATTCCTCCTTAATTGGCATAGCAGTAAGTAATTCTGCTTAATCCATTCCTTGCTGTGAGGATGAAGTAAGGCTAAACATTTGAATTGTGGAGAGGACAAGGGAAAGAGGGGGAGCAGGCAGTGAAAGATGGACAGAGACAGATTTTACTTATGCTGTTGTAGGCACACGTTAAGAAATACCTACATAAATAAGACACCTTTCTTTATTTTTCCCTCAGATTGCCTCTTGACTTAATTAGGTGAAATGCAAAGAAATAGACGACTCAGTTTGGAAAAATTCACTAAATTTTCCCTACCCCTTCTTGTCTTTCATTCAGTCCGTAAGAGTCTCTGGAGTGTGAAATGTGAAGACACCAAATTGGAATTAATTTTGCTTTTTCATTTAACAGATTGTGTTACATTAACACCACACTATTGCCAAGCAGCAAACCTTTCCTTTCCTCAGATGTTAGCTACTAATACAGACTAAAGACTGCTGAAAGAATGGTTATACTGAAATGCTTTATTTAAGTTTATCCTCCCTTATGGCTGGAGCGGGCCCTGATTCTGCTAAGATATATTCACATGAGCAGTCTCACTGAGTTCGCTTTTATTGCTTCCTGGCAAGTAAGCTGGATTCTATTTCATATAACATTGCCCAAGTTAGAATTTCAAAGCTCGCTCAATCCTCAGAGAGGCCTTTGCAAGACTCTCTTCTCCTGTATCTACACAGGCACTAAACACACTGAGGACACAATTGAATTAATCAGGACTACTCATGTACAGAAAATCAACCAAGATTCTATTTAGGAGATGACAACTTTGATATCATATTGTTCATTACCAGCCAAGGAATTGTTACTGCTTATGTAACCGGATTATTAAATTGTTTACTGATGATAAGTCTTGCTTCCAATATTAAGCACGCATTGAGAGTCTTAGTGTAGTTCTACTGAAAAGAACTAGCTATAAATGACATCACAGGATTTATTTTCTCTCCCTAAATTGTGTTTTGGTTGCACCTTTGAGTGCGTTTTTTAATTTTCAGTCCTACAAGTTTAGCCCGGGATCTGACAGTCAGGCTAAGTTCTCTCATGCTCTTGGATGGTGATCAACATTCAAATTCTGCAGGTTAAATTCTTCTCCTGAAGATACCTGCCTTTCTGCAAAATGTATATTTTGTGCCTCTCACAGTCAGGATAGATCTTGGAAGTAAGTTATGCAGATCCCAGGGGGGGTTAAATCTGATTCTGCAATTAGTACGTTATTCTGTGGTATGTGAGTAGAATGAAATGCTCTTCAGTGGCCTGTGGAGTAATTGGTTCTGCAGGACTTAGGAAAGTAGTAGTAAAGAGGCCTCAAATCAGAAAATGAAACAAACAAAAAAAAGATGTACATGACTCAGTGCATGCAACGCTCAGGACTGTTTAGTGAGGCGGTGTCATTTGACATTGCCTCTGGCTAGAACAGAATTGCACCTTAATAGCTTGGATCCCTTTGTTTTCTTTGCTGAAGATGGCAGTATTTAAAGCTCAGGCTCCCTCAAGAGCAGTGGCCCATTCATTGGCACTACCTCACTGAAGAAAATACAAGTCTATTCCCTTTGTTTTTAGCAGAATTGCATCTCATCTCTCTGTAAGAGACTATTCCATTTCAGGCTTCCTGCCCTTTGAACTAGAATTTTCATATACATTATTTAAAAGATTCTGTGCTACAATTGTACGCCTAAATTATATGAATTTGAGAGAACCTGAGCAAAACTGTCTTTGAGGGATGGGTCTTCTTTCAGCTGTGGTACTGTTGCGTTTTTCTATCTTTGCAACTGTAATCCCGTTGCATTTGGAATCATCAGGACTCAGTGTGGAGTCGCTGCCGATGGACCTGGGTCACAAACCCAGTGAGCAGTCAGTCCTCTGATGTGTACAAAACTCTTTTGCTCTGTGTGTTTGTATGTTAAAGATGACGTGGTTGCACATATGTAGAATTATCCTGCATTTCATCTATTACAAAAATATTACAGTGCTGCTGGGACTGCCATTCTCAAATGTAAAAGGCTTCGGCTGCTGCTGTGTTATACCTACAACCCGTGGTGGTGAGCACTTCTCCTGTTCATTTTTTTTTTTTTTACCTGTAAACCATTTTTAAAGAAAAATACAGTCACATGCTTTGTAATCATACAGTTTTTTTCAAGGATACTACATTTCCAAAAGTTTTCATTACCTGCCTGTGTCTTCCCTCTAATGTTAATTCTTTGCTTCCTTAAACTACGGTGTGTGTGACAATACACAATTAAGTAGTCGCCAGGCTTGCCGTTTATTGCTGTCATGGTTGGGTTTCCTGGTTGGTGAAATAGGTTCTTAAAATACGATTTGTCAGGTGTGTTTGATCCCACTGGAGATGCAAGGCACATGACATCCAGGGCTGCTCCAGGAAAGTTAACTGGCGACTACCCATTAAGTTCGATGGAGTTAAAATAGGAACTGTGAGAATGTCAGATGTCATACATTGTTCATATTATTGCCCAAAGTTCTGAAAATGGTGAGTAGTGTATCATGCCCAGCAATTCTGGAAAGCATTGGTCAAAAATTTATATCAAGGCTCAACTGCGTTTTGACAAGCAGTCTCTTGTACAAAAAAGTCCCCCTCTGTTTCTGTGCGACGTGGACCTGAGGGCAGCTAACTCTAATCTGCTTTACTTGCAGCTATCTCTTCCCGAGTTCTTTTTCACAAATGACGCATGGGAAGATCTTTCTAGATTTTTACTGTTAGATTGTAAGCATTCCCTTCTAGTGGAAGAAAATCAGAAAACTGCACAAGAGAAAATGAAGTTTCTGTACATCAGCTTGAGTTTGGCAGTACAGAACAATGTGTGCTTTATGAAGCGCAGTTGAATGGGTCTAAATTAATTGTAACTGCTACTATATGTGGGAAGGTATAGAATATAAAATATAACATTAATAATGAAAGCTTTCCTGTTGGTGGATAACTAATTTTTAAACTGCCTGGAAAATGGAGTTGCTGGACAGGATTCACTTAGCGAGGCTGCTGCCTGCTATGTAACTTTGCTGGTTTTAATAATGGCTGATTTCACAGGTGGCAATAACAACAATGGTAGATTTTCTGAGAAATGCATTATTTTCACAGTGCCGCTGATGGAAGAAACGCTTACTAGCAGCTGATAATTAATGATCAATTTGGAGATTATCACAAACAATTTACAAAGGTTGACTTTTCCTTTAGAAGTCCCTTTGGATAAACTGGATGGTAAATTACCTGCCTAAGGCTTTTACTTTACTTGTGCTAATAAGATGAAAATGAATGTGTTTGAAGAGCTCTGAACTGAACTTTTCAGACTGTCTGATAATCCATACAACTCTTCTTTAAACATCTTAAGTGAATGAGCAAATAGAGACTATAATAAAATTGAAAACCATCATATGGGCGCATGTTACCACCCGGTCTAAGTAATGGGGCATGACAAATAAGAGGCACTGCTGTAGAGTTCATATTTTCATTTTATGGCATACATTAAATATTTGATCATCAGCCAGCAGATAGAAACAATTGGGCTAAGAGTATCATTTGCAAATAGAAGAGTAAGATTTAGACTGTCATGGTCTGAGCACGGGATGGAGAACTTCTGTATCTTAATCCATGCTTCAATATCGTCTCTTTACATTGTGGTGTGCAGACCACTTAAAATCCTCTTCTGTATTTCCTCAGTCTGTAAAAAGGAGTTAGTAATCCGTATTTACTTCAGAGGGGATAATAATCCTTATTTACTTCACAGAAGGGATATGTGAAGAGTAATTAGTATTTGTAAGTGCTTTTAAGGATGAAAAGAGTAGTGCAAGCATAGAAAGCTCTCTAGTAAATTGTATAAAGGAAAGGAGAGAAGTAGGATGAGGTTTGTAGAGGTATGTAGGTGTTTAGAGACATAGATGGGCTCCTAGTCAGATTTTCAGAAGTGTGTAGGTATCTTAACATTGGAAGCATATTTGAAGATCTCTTACAGCAAGACAGAGTCCATGTTTTTGGCACTTTAATATCTTTATGAATCTGGCTTGTGCGTTGTATCCATGACATATGGGGTGGGGGTGGGGGGGTAGTAGGGAAAAGGGGGATAGGGGTGTAAAGGCCTGGTAACAGCTGTACTTTCTGATCTTCCCCCTCTAAAGCAAGGGTGGAGATGGGGGTGAGAAGAGAGGAGGAGAGAAAGGAAAAAACCTTTGTACCTCTGATGAGCTCTTTTACAAGGGGGGGTTTGCAGTCTCTTAAAAATGCCAGCCGGGAATCCCAGTGTACAGCTGTATGCTTGGTCCATCTTGCAACTAGATTAGTGGAACCAGAAGTATGCTGTTGGTTAAAAATGTTCCCCTAGCATTATTTTTATGGTTTTGAGACTTTATTTTATGGTTGACATTTTTAAAGCTTAAAATCTGGTACACCTGTGTGAGCCATTTAAAAGAGAGAAAAACTAAACAGAAGGATCTTTGCTTTGTTTGTGAATGAAGGGACGGGTGGCTAGATACAAGTTACAGTAATACAGAAAGTACCCTTTCTAGGGAGTTATGTCTTTTTAGTATGCCTTTATAATCAGTTATCCAGGGCAGAGGTTGGAACGGGGGGCTGGTTTTAGCTTTCCATCATTATCTTGATGGTGCGTTTGATGAATGCAGTGTGCCTCATTTTCATTGTACTGAGGAATTATCATCAGAGCTACTGCATAATAGAGGAAACTGGAAATCGGAGCTTGCGGCTTGCTGTCTGAATTTGGCCCTGATGTGCTGCGGGAGGGTGGGTTAGAGCTCTGACTTGCACTTGGGTGCCAGTACTAGGCAGTTCTGTGGGTGAACAAGAACCAAACTGGTGTCTGTAACAGTTCATCTGTGAAATGGGTGTTGCCATTAGTATTTCATGATGAAGGTATGTGAGATTCCTTTAAAGTAGTTTTTCTTAGTAAAAAGCGCTCAGTAATTGTAAATTACCATGGCATTACCTGGAAAGGGGTAAGTTTTCTTCTTGTGTGAAGGACAGAGAAGGGGATCCAGTGAAACTGGACAGTGTACTGAAAAAGATTCAGTGACATTCTCCTGCTAAATGCTGGTTTTTCGTTTAGGGTTTTTTGGTTGGGTTTTGGTTTTGGGGGTTTTGGTGATTTTTTTTTTTTTTTTTTTTTTCCTTTTGCTTTTGCATTATCACTGCCCAGAAAAGAAAGATGAATAGATTTTTACATAAATATAGTCAATAGGTAAAAAAAAAAAAAAATTATTATTAGGATCTGTTGGCAGGACTGTATGAAGAAACTTAGTTTTGCAGTTTCAAAATACAGTAGCTGAATAGAGTACTTAATTTTTGCCCTTGCTTATGTGTCAGTATGCGCCAAACCATCAGGTAAATTAACGATACAAGCAAGTAATACAAACAACGATCACCAATAAAATGTTTTCTTTAAAAAATCACAGCTTGCAGAGCTTTTTAGAACGGCATTTAAACGTTCTCATCTCTTATGTAGAAATAGAAAAACTGGGAGCCGGAAAGATTCAACAAATTATGTGGGGTCACAGGGGAATTTGCCATCTTCTGAATTCTTAATGTTGTGTCCTGGTTTCGTAGCCCATACGGAGGCAGAGAGGGTATTCAGCAGTAAACTACCTGGTCATAGTTTCAATGTTTGTGCTTTTTCGGCAATGCTCAGTGCCGAAGGATGTTGCTATACTGCAGAATTAAATTTCTGTGATGTATTTCAATCAGTCAACCAATCCTGTATCCTAGGTGTCATTCAAACAACTGTAGAGCTTGCCAGATGACTACTTACTCAAATCAAAAGCTATTTATTACCTTGTTGAAATTAAAAATTGGACAGCAGACCTTTCTTGTTGCATTTTGTATCCAGTTCAGGCTGGTAACCTTGAAAACATAGCTGATCATCAGCCTGTGATACGGAGGTGTTTGTTAATGTCTGACACAAATGAATCCATGATTTTTCTCAATGTCCTAGTTTAATGTGACTATAATTATTCCTAGTCAATTACTTCAGTTGTAGTAGGTAGCCCATGGAGTGACTGGGCATCCTTTTCCAATACAGAAGTGTTCTTTCAGTATCATCTTCAGATACATCAAAAGGCTTTCTGGGAGATCCACTTTCTGTTGCCTGTGCACTAACTTTTTATGGGGATTCACGCTTGGATTGTTCTCAGTGCCAAATCCACGTAGATAGAAAAAACAAAAAAGCGGTGTATGTGTGGGGAGTGTAGAATAAAAAAAGGAGTGGGAAGTAAGGAAGTTTGGTTGTTCATTTTTGTTTAACAGGTAAGTTAATTTTCTAAGATGCTCAGCACCTACACCTCTTACACCTGAAGGAATCTGAAGGTCGTCACTCCCTTCAGGGCCAGCGGTGCCCTTTGAATGCCTCGTTCTCCACGCCGTGGTCATTTTCCTCCTAATACTTGTGACATACGTTTTAGATCTGAACATCTGGATTCAGATTCACTTATAATATAATTAGGTGTATCCCCAGTGGGAAGAAGGGTTTTGATGGAAGAAGTCTTTTCAAGAAAGCTATTATACCACTTGTTATGGCAATAGCAGCCAGGTTTACTTTACTGTAATGTATATTTATTTTTTTCAGAAGACTATAGCTCTCATCTGAAGTTGGACCTCCATGGCAATATGTGCCTTAGACTGCTAAATTGTTTTAACACATCTCAGTAAAAACAGTTCTAGGCAAGAGCATTTTAATGGTGATTTTTTTTTTTTAAGTGTGTTTGAAGGCAGTGTGTGGACAGTGTGATGTAGGGGAAGAGCCAAATGTTTATTTTAAGATGTGTTTGAATGAATCTGCCTACATAAACTTGCCGGTGTTAAGAAAGAGGGGCTCTGCCCCTTTTAGATCACAAAGGCCTCTCAGTGGGGGATGGTTTTGGTAATGGAAAAAACAAAAAAGGTTCCAGTATGTGGTGGAGGAGGTAAAATAAACAAACAGCAATGGATGATTACTTCTCTCCATCAAGGCTTCTTTATCCTTGCGAGCTCAGTCAGTGGTCAGCATGTTAGACACCCCTCCCTGTTTTATCCATCCCTTAACTGTGTTCTTTGACAGCATTGGTTTATACAGCTGGGTCTTTGTGGAGCTGGATGGGAATCGCTGTTGAACAACAGACATGAAGGTAGACAAAGTACCTATGGAAGGGTGAACGGCAGACATCCTCCGAGTTTCCCTGGAGGGAAAGATACTGGTTTCAGGGGTTTTCTCCTCCTTTTCACCCCACCCCCCAACTCCCAAAGATTTTTGAAGTGGACATCTTTTTGCGATGGTGTTTCAGTGCCTGCCACTGCAGCCTTTCTAAAGTAAAATTTGAGACTCCTTATGGTCCTAAAGGTAGGTTGTCTGTTTAGAATGGTCTCTCATTTTCATATTTGTGGATTTGTTTTTACTTCGCATACCAATATGCATTTGTTTGTGCAAGGGTATACATGTGTTATATGACTAACAGCTCTATTTTTCTTAGCTAACAGCTCCAGCAATATCTAGGGTTAACGTTTGGTAAGCTGGGTAATTATCAGCTGTTTATGATTGTTCTTTCTCCTGAAATTTGACAGGCATTTCTTGAATCAGATAAAGCAAAAAATCAGCTTTTAGACAGTGGAGAGCTGAAGTCAATCCACTTACCTACATGCACCGTTACAGCGGTGAGGAAGCATGTTAGTATGTGCAAGCAACAGTTTTGAGAAGTGTTCAGTCACGCTCTAAACTGAACACGGATGTTCAGAAATCAGAAAATCACAGAAGTAAGTGGCTCGTACAGTACTACTGCGAGTGAATGGACATGTGCTATGATGGGCGATTACACCACACATTTGTTAATGTAGATTTTTAGTTCTTACGGTTTTATGAATAAAAACTGGGAAAACAATACAACAACTGTCAACCTTTCACAAGACGACCAAAGACTTCACAGTACAATAGGCACAGTGAGTGAAGCAGGAGCCCTCACATCATACCGTAAACTTTTTCTGTTTTATCCCTCATGCAGTCATCTGCAGAGAAGGCATGACCCTGCAGATAATCTGAAGTAGGAGACAGGAGTGCAAAACCACCTGAATGCTTGAAAAAAGTTAATCTTCTCTTTTGGAATATCAGTATATCTGAGTAAAATTATTTTTATTTAAACAATTTTTGGTTTACTCTATTTGTATTTCAGAGTAATTTTCAGAGGCAGCAATTTTCACTAGTTTCTGAAAGGCAACATCTGGGCTTTGGAACAATCTCTTTTCAGCTTTGAAAATTCTACCTCAAATTGCTTAGACATTATAAATGTTCAAAATTTTTTGTGTTTTTGTTTTTTTAACATAATAGAAAAGCAATAATGTATTTATTCACTGTCATTTTATCTTCAAGTTTGGTTTGATTTTTCTTTCTCAGGCTCTCCAGGATTATTTGTTCCTGGGCCAAGAATGCACCTGTCATGTATAAACCCTCCAAAAAGGGGGGAGCACACACATGCATATGAACGAAAAAAAAAAAATTCTAGGCAGCTGGAATTAACCTGTTGGAAAGAAAATGTTTACATCCATTAGAGACATTGCTCTGCCTAAGTATCTTTTTTCATACACACAGACACAAAAAATGTTTCACTGTGCCTGTAATTCTTAAAGGTACATACGGGTCCTCTGAGGCCCCAGTTCTTCTCCCACTAAAGTTACTTAGAGGCCCAATATTTCAGCGATGCGAGTTCAAGCTATGAATGGATATGCATACATACTTTACTAGCATGATCAGTTTTACCAGGAAACATATAGTATACGTATGGATGTATGTGCTTATGTGTTCCTGAGTTAATTTGCATTTTTTAATAAAGTGATAGACATGATGCAAATGTGTATGCGAGTGATGGTTGGAGCAGGAGTTTATATAATAATGGTAGAATGATACTGTAAGTTCAGATGCATAAGCATCAGTGGGTATCTTGAAAATTATTTTGTAAGTGTAATTCTATGTACGTGTATTAGAAGCAAACGTACATGCAATATAAACTTATTATTCTGAACTTACCAGTAGGGAAATTCAGAGTGAAGTGGGGAAAAAAAAGATACTTTTTTATTTAATTCCTTGTTTCTGGTTTGTTTGTGATTGTACACAAACTCTGGTGAGGGAATGTTGTGTTTTTTAAAAAAAAAAAAAAAAAAGAAAAATTCCATTTGTTGAGTTTGAAATGTAAGTAAGGAAAGAGGGGGAAAGGAGAGGGGGCTTGAAGCTCGATAGCTGTTTCCTTGGCACTCCCATTACTGAGCAGTGGCATGATGGAAGAGTGGGAAAAGCTGTGTCGTATTTTACTGAGAACTCAATCAAAAGAATGGCTTCTCGTACTGAAATCTTGGCATCTTTTGGGAGAGAATTCTTATTATTAATGTTGATTCTACTGAAAAAAATTAATCATTTAATAATGTTTAATGTTTGAAGAAAATTTTATGTCAGCTTGATTAGACAAAGACTATGAATGACCAAGAATAAGCTCCCTAAATTGCAAAAGTTTTAATATTAGCTAACTTTTCAGAATGAGCCCGTGCTTCCTCAGATTTCTTTGTAATAAGTAAGTCATTCATAATTGTCATAATTTTAAAGCTTTTTCAACTCCTTGCCTTCATTTCACTCAATGTCAATGGAAATTAGGTATGCACGTCTGTGTGTGATGTATGGCTTCCTTGTAGCATGCAGCACAGCTCTCCCACTCAGCGTCTGGAGACTGACTGACTTCTTTTCTGTCATTTTCAAGTATTAGTTTGTACAGTGAAATTTCAAGGCCTGAAACCTCTAATTATTTGACTAGATCCCTCTTTGTAGTTCAGCGGGCAGAAGAGTGATGATTACCTAATGTCATAGTGATTGCGATAGTACTTTGAGCAGTGAGCAGTTCCTAAAACTTTACATGAAAATAAACCCAAAACTCTGCCATTTCTGCTGTGACATGAGGACATATGTAAAATAATAATAAAAAGTAAAAAAGCAAGATGTATGAGGAGCTGAAGAGTGGGGGAGGGTACATTTCTGAAAGGTTGGGGGGTGGGGGGAAAGGAAGCCAGAGTTAATTTGAGGATGCACTGGAAAATAAATGAGCTTGTGGATTTAATTCAAAATCATCCAAGCAGAGTCTTTTGCATGAAAGAAGCCAGTGATCAGGCTCAGTTTACTTGAAACATCAACAATGACTGCATCCTGCTGTTTCAGAGTTTGTGCTGATAGATGCTCATCGTCTTTGACACTGCACCATTATGGTTGTATGTTGCCTGTACCGTAACCACATTTTCACTACGTGCCTCTTCTGGTTTTGAGAAATTCTCAAAAAATCCAGGTTTTGAAGTTTGATCTTTTAGAAACATACTTTTCAGCAGAAGTAGATCTGATCCTGTAGTTTCTGGTTTATAAACATACTGTTAGATTTTTGGCTCTTTTAGTTGACATACAGACTAGTGAAAAACAAAAGGCTTACGAGGTTGGAAGGTACCAAACAAAAATAGGATACGGATTCTCATGCTAAAGCTGATTTTGAATGTGTGTCTTTGGTTAAATCACTAAATGTTCCTGCTTGACACCTACTAGTTACTGTACAAAACAAGGACAATAATGCAGAGTCCTGTATGAGATCTACAAAAGAATTAGGTAATATTCTTTGCAGTAATAGAATATAGTATCTTGATAGGAGTTCCTTCATCACCTTACAAATTCTGGTTTGACTGAAGGTTGGTTTGTTTCAGGCTAGAGTATTTTATGGAACAACTTAGTCATGCACAAAGAATCTTTCCCAGTTACCTGCTTCAAAAGGTCAATGAAAATCTTTGCATAACGCACATTGGGAACATTCAATATTAACTTTTTTCCACAATGTATTTTTCCTAGACTTGATTTTACAGTGGTTTTTCATGCATAAATTCCTTGCAAATGCAAGAAAATGGAGATGATAAATTTTTAGTTGAGAGCACAGAGTTTATAGAAAAATGAAAAAAACCCAACTTTCTATGAAAAAAAGAAATTTTACAAGGTTTTTGTTAACATTTTATTGAAAGACAACAATTGTAACAACTGTCTTATTTGAGAGTTTCAAAACTTGTCAAAATGAAACCATTTACCACTGGAATTTTGAACAGTACCTTTATTCAAAAAACAGTTTCCACGATATGTGGAATACCAGGTTTGTCAGCCAAGCTGCTGATACTTTACTATACTATACTTTAAAATGCAAACTTTAAAACAGAGCATATTCCCTGCCCATTCTATATTCAGAATCTTCCAAACTGATGGACTAAAAAAAAAAATTGTTAAAGTCACCCTATACAGAGAGGAAATTTGGAAAGCAAAAGGGAGAAAGTGAGTTGGGTGAAATGGAAATTACTGGGTGTCCTTAACCATAGGATTACTTGTGGCAGCTATAATAATAGACAACTGCACAGAAATGTTACACAGGTTATGCCAGTGATCTTGGTTTGTATTAACAAAAGTGACTTGTTCACCAAAACCCTTTTCAAATAACACAACTTATTTGTAGCATATGTGCGTTTTAAAAGATGGCTGATTGATATGATCTTAGAAAGTAATAATTAACAGTTACTCCATCTCAGTGTGAGTGACAGATGAGAGCACGTTTCATGCACGTTTTTTATTGATTAGCAGATTAGAGATGTTTGCTTCTTTTTTCTTTTTTAATTGTAAAATTACTTGAGTAAAGAATTCCAAACCAGGCTGTAAATGACTCAAAGATATTGCCAAGTGAAGTCTGTTTTTAGTGGTATGTGTAGAAACAAGTCGGGCTTGCAGTTCCCAGTGGGACAGAGTGTGGGAGTCTGCCACCCTTACTCATGTTGAGTAATACCTTATAACACAAGTAATCCTGTCAAAATGAACAGAGTTGTTGTTTTAAAGGTACTAGTTATTCAGTGTACATAAATAATGAATGAATTTGGGGCCAAAATGGAATGGAGACAGTCATTAGTATTAACTAGCACCTTTTGCTTGGACTGTCTGTAGAGACATCATAGCTTCAATAAACCTGGGAATACGAACTGTTTTATTAGTACTAAACACGATCAGAGATGAGGCAGATGTATTGCTGACATTTTGGATAAGCTTATGTTTGTGCATCTATATGTGTGTGTGTGTGTATGCTTACACATTAAATATATGTAATATTGCTGCTGTCTGTAATCGTAAGTATTTCCTGTAGAAAAGCAGAGTCTGCAGATTTCCAACACGTACTTCAATTAGAGGGAAATATCCCTGCAGATCAGGAAGAGAGTCAGCCTGAGTCCCATTGAAGTTCGTGGGACTAGTTTAGCGTATAGCATTTGGTTTGGAATCAGGCCGTGTTAGCGAGTAAATTCCTGATGCTCTTGGTAGCTGGAATGACTCTCCACACTGCTGCTGGAGGATCAGATCTGCTCGTCTTGTCCTTGTGCATCTCTTCAGAGTGCAGCTCTGTGCCTGTCTCCGATGTATGGGGCCGAGTGATTTAAGCTCTACCCATGAGAAAGACTTAGTTTATAGCTGCCAGAGAAACTCAAGAGGTGAACATTTTCATGCCGATTCAGAAACTGGCTATGCGACTCCAGTCAGGCGCTGTCACGCCTAGTTATGGTGAGAAAACAACAATGCCTCTCTTGATAAGGGAAAAAAAGAAAGTCTTGCACAGTCAAAATTTTGACATACAGTTTAAATCATCTCTCTACATCCTGTGGACTTGGAGCTGTCAAAAAGGCGAAGCCTGTGTTTGAATGGAAAAGCTTTTTATTTCTTTAAAAAGTGTACGAACTATAATTATCCATAACTATGCAGGCCTGTTTTAATGCTGTTTTATAATTACAGGTCTTAATGCTAGATTATACAAAGTCATTTATAAATAGTCAGAACAGAGGGACTTTGGGAGTTTTTAACCTGTAGATTGCTGTAGGTTGTGGCAGCTGATGGGATTTTGCTTGTGTATGTATGGGGTGAGCTATGTAATGATTGATGAATCCCTTAATTAACTCCCAACTAGTTAAGATTTATGGCCTCATATCTTTTTCTCCTGACGCATCTGTGTTTGTCACTTTTGAAGACACGGATAAGCCATTTCTCCAAAAGCTTTTGTGGGTATCTGAAATGTTTCTGAGCTATTTTGTTTAATGTAACAAGATTAGAGTTTTATGACATAAAATTTATGAAATTTTATGGCACGAGCAATCAAATTGGGATGGATGCTGGTTGTGTGCTAGAGGGCACTATCTCCTTGAATACTGGATACCATTTCAGATTTATTTTGGGTATACAATCACGTATGAAATGAATCAAAACCCATGAACAAATGAAATGTAGTGGGGAACACTTAAGTTCTGTTAAAAATAATAATAATAAAAAAAAATAGAGCTGTGGAAGGATCACTTTTGTGAGGCACCGAACTCAAGGGGGAAAAAATCCAAACAAAATAATGTTATTTTGTAGCCTGAAATTATTTGGGTGGAACCAATACTTGTAGATGGCATGAGAAAACAATTCATGTGGACGCAGTGTAGCTCTTACTCTCTCCAGTGGGAAAATCCAGCCATGCTGAAGTCAGTCCAAAAACACTGAGATCAATAGACACAGGGTATCAGTTTAAGCCTACAAAGAGTCTGTTGTAAATTGAAGGGGAGTAAAGAAATACGTGGAGAAGCTATTGTAAGATGAATCGCATCAAATATTTGTGGGATAAGAGTGAGTTAGAAGAGTGAGATTTTACTTCCCCGAAAAAAACATTCTTGCTACCAGGAAAAGCATTTACTTAATGAAAATTTAACAAAAGGCATGTTTTTACTGCAATTTCTGCATATTAAGAAGCCTTTCCAAAAACAGAAAAAAGAGTCCCTTTACAAGAAATCGGGTTGAATTTGAATTCATCACCAAAACTAAATCTTCAGTTCCATCGTAACCACTGATAAAAATCAAGTATGGGGATACGTTTCATAACTCCAATGTGTCTCTACAGTGGGCTGAGTACTGCCTGTGTCCTACTGTGTCTGAACTTTGCAGATTTAGGTTGTCTAAAAAATTACTATTTAGCTATTTATATTCAGTAGAAATGATTAATGACAGTTCAAAATGCAACTGTTCTTGCAAGTCTTAAGTTGCAACGGATTTCACCTGCAGAGACACCCTTTCAGATTCAGAATCTGGTCCATGGTATTGCTACTTTTCTGAGTTATATCTTGAGGTTTTGTTGGGGGTTTTTTAATCCTATCCATAAGTTGATGTTTGAGGAAACTGATGTTTCCTCCCTCATTGTAAACCTTCTTTCAGAGGGGTGTAAATGAAAACCCTTCTGAGTTTAAACTAGTTTGAGGAAAAGATCTTGAAGTCATGTAAGTTGTAAACTGACATGTTATCATTGAGGGTAGATCCAGGATGTTTGCAGTCCTTTGTTAAGATGGGATAATTCCAGTCCTTCATTAGTCCTAGACCTGTTTAAAAGAGCTCAGTTTCAGATAACGTTGTTACTCAGAATTTAGCTGTTTCCCTTTACTTATTGTTTATAATGAGAACACTACTTGCATCTCGGATATGGAATCTCTTAAGACCTAGTATTAGCTCAGTAGGAAAATGAAGATGTATGAAAAGAAGAGAATTCAAGGATATGGGGTGTGGGAGCATTACAAATTCAGAAAAGGGACCAATAAAGCTGTAGAAATAATGAAAGACCATCTGTGAATGAATTTATCTTGTATCATGTTGTTTTCTGCTCGTGAACCTATCAGTGATTTGATCCTTTGCTGCTATAGGCTTTGATAGTTACTGTCCTTTTGGAAGACATTTCCAAAAGTAGATATGGATTTATTTATTTATTTAAATCTTGCATTGTCTTGTGGAAATTTCCCAGATGTTCATAAGGAGTAAGTAATTTCTGTGAAACTGTGATGTTTGTGTTTGATGCTAAAGGGGATGATGAGATTTCTGAAAGGCCAGATTATGCCTAACTCGTGTTGGCTATGGACAGAGCTGCCTGAAAACAAATGGCAGTCATTGCCTGAGCTGTGTGACCTTTACCTAGGGTTGTGCATCTGTTTCTTTGTGTGTCCTAGTCACTTGGAAGACTAATGCAGTTTAGATCTGTAACTTCACCACCTTAGCTATTTTAGCAATTTCTTAGCTTTCTAGCATTATGATGAGCACATGGCTTGTAATTGAAACTGGATGTTATAAGAGCTGTGTGAGGAAGGAAAAAGTTCCTTCTTCCCTCTCGAGTAGCACTGTAGGTTGGCCTACAGTCCAACCCATAGGTTTTCATTTTAGATCAAAACCATAATAATCTCTGTTATTCCTAGTGCATGGAGGTGGTCACCTCTATTGCCTTCCTTGCCTGTTTTTATAAATTCCCTGCAGAAAATGGTATCATCCCTGCTGGGAACAGTGACAAGCAGAAGGTGATGATGATCTGCAGCACGCTAACTGAACACAGTAGAGGAAACCGTATATTCACTTACAAAGTTAGCAGAAGAGCTTTACTTCAACATGATAGTCAAACTCTCCTTGTGAAGCAATGTGGCAGAATCTGGGTTATTCTGGGTTAACAGCAGTAGGAGTTTTTAACACAACTTGGGTATATAGTACATTACACAAATCATCAATACAAAGCAAGGCATCCTCTCTCTATATTGTATTGTCAAAGTGAATTGTAGTGGAGTTTTGTAGATGGTTTACAATATTTTCAGTCATCTCATCAAATATAAATGTCCTAACATATAGAACATTACTGTGGAATAATTGACTAATGATTTTGTGTCCCTCCCTTTTTGTTTGCCAAAATTGAGACAACCGCTTAGTGCTGATTTTCAGAAAGAGAGATTTTGTAAAAACCCAAGCTTCTATTAAGGCAGCGTTGGAATGAGTAACCAAAATGTTATACTCAGAATCAATAGCAAATGTGTATCTTGGTGCGGTGCAGTGCAGAATATGAATAATTCACATTAACTTCAGGAAGGGGTTGCATGCTTTCTGCAGAAGAAAAACTTGGGATCTGTCATGTCAAACATAGCTGTAAAATGCTGAATTCTGTGGGCTAGTAGAAAACTGCCAGTAAGAGTCTATCTGGTGATCTCTGTCTTTATACATATGCTTCGCTGCAGACACGTAGGTGGGAAAGCCTAGAAGACAGAATTCAGGTAGGATGTATGAAGTGTTAGTCTGTTGGACTAAGTCAAACATTAATAGAAAATACAGATTGCATCTCTGTGTACAGGCAATAGGTGGTGTTCAGAACAGACGATGTGCAGCTGAGTATAGGTTCTGGTAGGGATTTTTTTGTCTGAGAGGTTTTTTTGTTGTGGTTTTTTGGTGGTGGTTTGTTTTTTTTTTTAAATATAATCTAACTTGGCTCAGGAGGCAAACTCGAAATGAGATCATTAGAAACAAAGTAAGTCCTAACAAAGGGCTGTTTAAAGTCACTGTTTGTTTTCAGACCCAGTTGACTGCTGCTAAGAACCATTTCGTGCTCAATATGCCAAATCGTATGGACATGCTCCACCTCACAGCAGCCCCACACATGGTTCAAGAGGCTGCTGGGCTTTTGAAATGCAGTCCTTTAACTGTGAAGTGGAAAATCAAAATGGGGTAATTAGAATCATAAATACTAGATTTTTGAGGAGGAGCAGTATTCCTTCAACCCATCTTTTCAACTTTTACACACAGTAGTCTTCAGTTTCCTTGTTCATAACGTCTTATTTTCTGTTAAATATTTCTCTCTTTTTCTTTCTTTTCTTCTTTTGATTATGCCTATAGGATTTCTTATTTCTCATTCCACTCCTTATTACAGGTGCCCCTGCTTAGCACAGTGGCCCATTATGCCATCTATGCACATACCGTGATTTTCATGAACAATGTTGCTGTAATTAATCCCAGAAGTCATCTGCATTTTAATACTTCACTGGACCCCTCTATTTTGAAGACCAAGCTGAAAAAATGTTCTGGGTTCAGACTGTCCTGTATGATTTTCAGTAGTGCCTGGTTTGGATGAAAACTGGATTTTCCAATGGCATAAGGATTCTTTCAGTCTTTCTAAAAGTTGAAGATACACGCGTGCTACCAGAACAGTGATACCAGACAGTCTCAAAAATTTTGGAATGTGGGTCTGAATTTTAAGTCAAGATTTGTGTGTGATTTTTACAATGTGTACTCTATGTATCTTGCTTGTGTACCCTTTCTTATATAGATATAGATGTAAATTACATTTATATGTATTTTTTCCTGATCTGGCTATAGGAAGGAAGTATAGGGTATCTTGATAGCAAATCTTCGTTCGCTTAGTACAACCCTGAATTTGTGTTGTCAAAAAGTTTAGATTATTAATGTCTAAATGTTTAACTGCTTAACTATCCCAGATCTGCGAACCTGAAAAGATTCTTGCAACATGACTATAACACTTTGTTGTTCACGTGGGTGAAGTTTAATAAACACAGACATTTTGGCTTGCTAGCAAGTTTATTTTATTTTATTTTACTTTATTTTTTTATCAGTTACAGTTAAATACATGCGGATGATTATTCCTTAAAAGCTAAGCTGACAATAGCTTGTATCGGGAGACATTCTATCTTCTTACAGTCTCTTGCAAATGCAAAACCAGATGGGTATTTTTTTAAAGGAATTGCATTTCATTATACAGTCTTCTTAGGTGAATTTTCATGTTTAAGAAGCCCGAATACAAGAGAGTGCTATATTAGTGTATTATTCTCACAACAAACAAGCCACTGTTCTGTTGCTACCTGCTTGGCCATTGTTCCCAACTGTGTATGCTTTGCAGTGGTATTTGGATGGTTTCCTGCTCTCTGCCAGCACAAAAAAGGCATTTCTGTTACAATGGCCCCTAACCACACAATGACGGCATTAAGGATTTATTTGGAGGTTTCATTATTTCCTCCTCTTTTGTTCCTTCCAGGATGTCTTCCAAGCGACCAGCCTCTCCGTATGGGGAAGCAGATGGAGAGGTAGCCATGGTGACAAGCAGACAGAAAGTGGGAGAAGAGGAGAGTGACGGGCTCCCAGCCTTTCACCTTCCCTTGCATGTGAGTTTTCCCAACAAGCCTCACTCTGAGGAATTTCAGCCAGTTTCTCTGCTGACGCAAGAGAACTGTGGCCATAGGACTCCCACTTCTCAGCACAACACAATGGTAGGTTTGCTAATGGTCTATTGTGCTTACATCCATTCTTTGAATTCTGCCTCTACAGTAGTTTGGCATCCAGATCTGTACTTTATGGAGTATACAATGCACAGTTACACGTACAGAACATGCTACAATAATGTGAAAGCTTTGACCTAGCTGGACTGCCTTCACCCTCCACTACAAATGCTAAATCACTTGCAGTGCAAACTCCACTTTTCCTCACCTTTGCCTGCTGGCATTTAGGGTGCTAAAAATTTTTAGCTACAGTGATGTGAATTTGAAGTGTATGTGTTCAGCAAACAGTAAATGGTTTTGGAACACTGTAAGTGAGAGTCATGTTTGGCATGGTGTCTGAAATATCACCCCAATGCCAAGTTTATGCAATAGTAAGGCATGAAAGTCTGTATAAAGGGTAAAAAAAGCAACTTTGGATTTTGCTGGTTTTAAAAATTCACGTGTGATGTGTATTTCACATGCCACAGATACCTACAAGAAAGTTTGCTGTGCTTACGGAATTAAGTCAGCCTACCACTTTTTCATTTGTGAATTCCCACCTTTTTGTGCACTTTACAAATGACACAGTGCACTGAACTCATTATGTTTAGCAGCCCACTGAAAGTCCAGAACTGGCTTTATCTAAAAGCAAACAAACAAAAAGCAATGCTGTGTTCCTCACTAGTATTGTAGTGTCACTATTGTAACGTGACACGTTTGGGCCCTTCGTGCAGAGTACCGTGATACATTTTTATAAAGGTTGAAAGGTGCAGGGAAAGGCATTGAAACCCCAGGACTTAGGCACCTCAGCAAAGCTGTCTGTTGTGAACACACTTACACAGCTCTTGCCTGTTTACAAATTGACTGTAACTTTTCTGTTAGACCCCCACTTTGACAAGGGCAGTGACAATTTCACTTTAAGTGAAGATAATGAATGGACCTGCATATTTGAAGGCTTTTAAAAAGCCATTGCAAAATAGGTGATAGTGTATTCTCATAAAAGCCTGTAACAGCTCCATAGTGGTATTTAAGCCCTTACAGCTCATTACGCATATGTAACAAGCCCTAAGTAAAAAGCCTTAGAGATTATTATTTCTCATAGGACCAAGTCACCAGATATTCACTGAAGCTGCTCTCCTAGACAAAATAACTCACTGATCCAAATCCGTTTTTCTTCCTTTTTGGTCTAATGCTTAAGTTCAAACAGTGGTTTGGAATATTTAATTTTACTTTGCTATTGCAACTTTAAATGAAGAAAGAACGTCTTTGGAAAAATTACTCATGGGCAGATATGTCATTATCTTTTTCTAGCTTGTTTACTTCTCATCCTCTATCATATGTTTTATGGAGATGTAATTCATTAATATACAGTTCCAGCCAATGGGCTGTTAGGTTATGTAACTGGTGTACGAGCTTTGCTGTGTTTTGGCTTATTTTAAGAGAGTGTATTGAAGATAAGGGGTTATTCCTGACAACATTTAAGTCAATAGATAAACTTATGATGACACCAGTAGTGTAGAATCAGACCCTAGTGAAATAAAAACTCATTGTCTTCTAAGGAGCCCAGCAGGAGTATTTTAACTACACCTTATTGAAACACTTAACTGCTCTTTAAGTGATTTTAACTAACTTCTTTATTCATTTATAGTTTTTAAGACCAAGAAGTTTAGCTGATCATCTAGTGTGACTTCCTGCTATGAAGGCTATATTTAATGTGATGTCAAAACAGTGTGTTCTGTCTCTTTATAATACAAGATACTGAATTATTGCATGTTTCAGACAGTTTTGCTGTAGTAGTGAGATGCTGTAGGCTTATCTGAAGCATGTTTGGGAGGTTGTAGGGACTGGTTTTGTCTTCATACATATTTAAGAAAATTGCCAGTTTGTATGAATGTGTCATTTTCGTAATATGAGGAGTGTCTTGTAAAAATCATCATCCTGGTAGGTCAGAAAGGATGTGGCCTATGTGTCTCCAGAAAGAAGGAAGTGATCAGTGTAACTGAGTAAAATACACATAATCACTCCCTCTGCTGTTGTGGTATGTAATTATAAGAAGGAAGCAACTGAACCTAGTGCTTGGGATAACTTTTAGATTACTTCAGTTTGGGTGATTAGCAGTTATGAAAGTCATTCTCAAAGAGTACTCACTTTGGTAGCATTACAGAGGTAATTTTTTGTACTGTTTGAATTGACATTCTGTGCTATTTTATAGTCTGTGGGAAGCAAATCCAGGTGTGCGCACATGTGCATACACCACCACACAGTGCGGTCCAATACAGTTTTATTGATAAAGCTCCAGCAGTGTGCTTCACACTTCTTAATAGCTTGTCAGCTGTACTACTACACCTACTAACTGAGTCTGCAAGTGACTATGGAGTTCTCATTTTGCAGCCACATGCTGTCCTTAGCAGGGTACACCTTTACAGATCTCTCCAATGTCCAATAAGACAGGATCAGACATACAGCCGGTCTGAAATCATGTAGTGTGTCACTCTGCTGCACCCCTCTAAACCATACTGTTTTGTGCATGATTGTTGGCTAAGGCTCTTCTCTGAAGGGATTCTTACATGGACATGGTATAGATCCAGAGAGATCTTTCTGTGTTAGCTTACATGTACAACACCCATTTGGCTTAGGGAACAACCTCAGCAGAAGAGAACCACAGCCAAGGGATCTGGAAAAGGTATGGAATTACACAGCTTTGTCTCATCGGTAGGCTGCGTAGCTGAATTCTTCTTCTCACCACAGCTGTCCCTGTCTCCTCATACTCTGCCTCTCAGCACTGGGTCATGAAGGGACAGTTAGGAAAACAATTTCAACCTTGAGAATCAATTTCTTGGCCTCACTTTTCTAGCTGCTAATTGATCCTCTGTTTCATAGGTTACTTCCAGCTGTGCTTCCTTTCACAAGTCCTGCCAGCTGGGACATCCTAGGATCCTTAAGGTAAAGGGCTGATTGCAACAGAGTGATAACTCAACAGTTTACCCAATTTAGACTTTTGAAAATTTACCCTGTTGCACTTTACCAAGTTGTAACAACTGCCAACTTAGAGACACAGCTTGGAATGCTGGGTAAATTTTTATACAAGGAGGGCAAAATCCCTAGAAAGAAATCTTCAAACCTAACCAAAATTGGCAAAAAGCTGCAAAACCCATCTTCCCATCGAAATGACCAGGGTATTTCTGAGGATGCTGGAACTGCAGCTGGAGAAAGTTTCGTGCAATGGGCACAAACTGAAGCGCAGGAGACTCCATCTGAACATCAGGAAACGCTTTTTACTGTGAGGGTGACTGAGCACAGCAACAGGTTGCCCAGGGAGGTTGTGAGTCTCCATCCTTGGAGATATTCAAAAGCCGTCTGGACACGATCCTGGACAACTGGCTCTAGGTGGCCCTGCTTGAGCAGGGGATTGGACCAGATGACCTCCAGAGGTCCCTTCCAACCTCAACCGTTCTGTGGTTCTGTGAAAGTCAGGGGTAACTCTATCCCAAACTGTCTTCCTCTTGATAGAAGAAACTAGATACTTATTGTAAATAGGAAAGCTCTTCCACTGATAAGAAAAGAAACAATAATTTATCAGACTTAAACCAAAAGCTCAGAAGAAAATACAAGACAAATCATTTGACCTAGAATATATCTGAGGGTCCCCTTAGAATGTTTGTAGCAGGCCATAAGCTTAGCGGGGAAACACTTGAGGATTACAGTATCAGTCAATACCTCTTTTGAAGAAACCTGTTAAGGCTACAGTATTTGGATAGCACAGATAGTTGTTAGCTCATCTACGTTACGAGGGTTTGTTTTATTTATTTCTATTTGTCTGCCTTACCTTGTTGCTTTTGCCACCTCTCAAGACTACTGTTCTCACCGGCAGTGTCTGTGTGCTAATTTCTGAAAATAAGAGATGTCAAGGCTAAAAGCACTGATTGAAGTATACCACGGGCATGGTATACTGTGGTCAAATTTGACCATTCTTCCTAACTGTAGAATATCAATCAAATGCTGGATGAGATTAAAAAAAAATTAAGTTCTGACCAAAAGATCAGACTGGTAAGGTGTAATTTTGCCACTGTCCAGTTGTTCCAAACTGCGTGACTGCACTGCTAGCCCACATTTGTCCTGCACTTTCAGTGAGATTTAGAATTCATTATCAGCAATGCTTTAAATTGATAGGTAATATTACAGTGCACTGTTAAATAGCTTCATTGCTTCACGCTAAAAAATGTTGCATTTCTGTGGTGAATGAAGTTATTCCTCTGTAACTTGGGAATAATATACAGAAATTTTGGTCATATTAAGAATAACAGTACTACTGGTCAAAGAGCTTACCGACACATTGCTTCATGCTTTTCCTCCACTTGTCCAAAATAAAAGGTTGTTTAATGCTGCGTTTGAATGCTCTTACCACATACATCCTGGCCTGCACTTCACCAGTCGGTCTGGGGTCATCAGCACGTGAATAGTATTGGATCAGAACAACATGTGGCTAGAGAACTTAGCTACTATTCAGAAGTTGCAAAGAGAATGGAAATCTGAATGCATATAGCTTTTTAAAAAGTCAAATAGGACTCTAATTATACTGAGCTAAAGAATGCCTATTAAAAAAAAAAAACCACAGTGATTTTAGAGAAATTTTAATTTCCAGTGTACCTTTGTGCATCAAGCTTAGGATAAGTTATTGTGATGGTACAATGCACAGTGTTGTGAACACCAGTGCCGTTATTGTGCCAGCTCTAATAATGAGAATTTCATTGTTTGGGGAGAGCAGTCTCCTACACTCTAGACAAAAGTGTAATTACTTTTGAACGATGTGGAATGTGCTCAGTTTAATAGCACGGAGAATAGATTCACAAAGATTCAGATAAAGCTAGCTTGGAAGCCATATGTGCAATGTGGCAGTATGAAATTGTTAGCAGGCACCATAATTACAACACACACACACACACACACACACACACAATTTCACAGTTTAAACTATAAACTGTTGTTTTTGTAAGAGATAGACAGGCTTATCTGAACAAGACTAGTTCAATTAAAACAGCAGAAAAGGTGGTAAGTTTGCATTTGTCTTTTTTTGATGTTCTTTCCTTCCTCTCTTAATGGTAAATTGATATTTATAAGATGATGAAATTGCATTGTTACAAACATTGAATTATAAATGTTATCACAAAAGTAGCACATGAAAGCAGTTTCCACAGATATGATTTCAGGCTTGTATCAGAGTTTGATCTTTTCAATCTTTACACTTGCACCGTTTCAGAGAATGACTCTGCGGGCTATTAGGAAAGGGAACAAAAAAAGACGACTTAAACAGGACCCATCAAAAGCTGTAGAAGTTGCCTACTGCATCATTTAGTCCAGACCCTAGAAAACTCTATACAGTTATTGAGATCCAGTCACGATGGAGCCAGAAAAAGCTTTGATGCCTCTGGTATCTGCCTGACAAAATATCTTCCATTTAAGCTATTATAACCTGCCTGTCCGCCTTGTCATGATCTGTATTCTCCCGGCTCTCCAATCCTGTCCCATCTATGTATGTAAGTAATGCTTACGGTATTTAACAATTACTTGCAAACTACTTGTTGGGCAGGTTCTATACAGGGCAGGTAAACAAAAAAAAAAGTTTTCAGGTGAGGCAGGGATCAAAGCCATAGTGCAATTCAGGAGAAGTATGCTAGTTTATGAAAGTTCCCTTGGTTTGTTCTACCACTCTCTTTTGCTTACATGTGGCCATGGAGAACCAGAGTGGGTATATCATTCCAGCTGAAGTCAATGGGCAGAAAGACTGGCTGAAGTTTGAGGTGACCCGTTGGTGTTTTGATCAGACTCTGAAAGGTCCAAAGGTTGGTTAGGGGACAATAAATAAGTAATGAAGTAGGAAAACATTATTTTTTTCCCAAGCAGGAAGGTTAGAACTACATTTAAAACAATAAATTAACAAATCAAGACCAGACTTATCATCTATAAATTGCCTGAAATACAGGGTGCAGATGATGTAGTGTTTAAAGGCCACGAAGAGAAGTGGAAACAGCAGTTGTTTGTTTTTGCTGAAGATCATCTTACTGTGAAGCAGTCACGTTTTTAATGGATTCATTTGAATGCAGTTAAGCAGAAAATAATCAACAGAAAAGTAAACACCTTTGTTTTATAGAAGTGCTGGGAACTGTATGTATCCATTGTTTGCAAGTGATTATATGCCTAGGAATCAATTCATTGACTTCATACTGGAAAATACCTTCATTTAAGCTTCTTGCATAAATACTAGTAAAATCTAATTCAAGTGAATAGCTGAAAAATTCCACAGGAAAAAAGATAGGTAAAACCATAAAACCCACAGTCGGTAGGAATATTTGAACCAGATGGTCTCTCTTACGATGAAGAGAAAAGAACTATTAAGTGCACTATGAAAAAAAATACATAAGCCTTAAAAGGAAAAAACTTGGTTATCTTTCTCAGCAAAGTAATCTGCCCTAGGACATCCACAGTGGACACAGTTGTTTCATTCCAAATTAATATCTCAATCCAGGCTGCCTTCAGTAAGTAGCTCAGTTTGGGATTACACACATTTACTGAGATTTGCTAGGTAATTTCGCTGAGGATTGTATGTTTTTACTGCAAATAGTGCATTGGCGTCAGCTCTGCCAGGTCAGCCTAGTGGTATGTGCAGCTTTCATGGCTTGGAAGTGTAGCAGCGTGCCCGCAGCAGTACATTGCAGCCAGGATCCAGAAGACTGGGACAATGATGTCTTCCAGAGGGAGGTAGGAGATACAACAGATTTGGAACAAAATTTTGAAGCTACCAATTTGAGGAGTACTGATGAAGATGAAGACCTAGGGTATGAAGAAAGCCCCAGCAGGACTGCAAGATTAGTTTATAGCAACAATGTAAAGAGACTACATTTAAGTGTTCCTACTTCTTGATACGGCTTTTGCTTTCAGCAGTCAATCCCTAACTGTGACATAACCCAGGTAGGATGTGTGGTATCTCTCCATCCTATGGGAACTCAAACAGTAGCTGTGGAGTTCGTATAGTTTCTCCAGTCGAGGTCCATCACCTGTGGTACTCTGCCCAAATTTATTCTGAAACACTGCCTTTTCTTTGTTGATAGTGAATCTTTATGGTATTGTAGTGAGGCAGAAGTTCTGCTGCCAATGAAACATGGTTCTGGAAAGAGAAGGCAGCAGAAATCTAGTTCAGTTTTCATGCTTTCCCTTTCAACTGATGGGGTTATCTCCTTTGGCCAAGCTCCTGCACTGTTGAGAAGTTTGTGGCCTTGGGCTGGCAGTGTAACTACTATCAGAATAGAGAGCAGCATGCCAGACTTTCGTACTTATCTGACACATGCCTCAAGGCAAGGCACGTGGGAATCTAAGTTGATTATATTTTGCACCCTACGCAGTGCAGAATTTTACTTTTGCACACCACCTTGACTAATTTTTGCTTCAGTAGTTGCCCATTCATTTTAGAACTTCCAGAACATTTTCCCCGTGTGCTTTCTGTCTGCTGCATACGCTTTTCATATCCACCTTACTTCCTCCGAGCAGCTGGTGTGGCTTTCTCCCTTTCTTTTCACTGCAGGTGCGAAAGCCTTTTTCTCTATTTCCAGCTTTATAAGAACAATATTACTCTATCACTTTCTGTCTGCTTGCAGTTGTCCGCGGAAAACCTTTTTCTGCCTTGCCCATTTTCTTCCTTTGCTTGTAGTTATATTTAACTTAGTCATTTTTATTATTTAATCCATGCTAAAGCCTTTTAGTAAATAGCTCATATGAAGACATTGCACAGTAAGAGAAAGTATTGTGCTATTTGCTTGGACAGAATGTCAATAAACTAGAGGATGGTTGTTTTTTGATATGCAGCTCTACTTTCAGTAGAGATACACCAAAACTGAAATGCATTGTGAAGTATTGGTCATGGTTTCTTGAATTTCAGGGTTGCAAGGAATCTGTGATTAGCAGCTCTGGCTTCTAGAAGTGCCAGAACCTTCTGCTACACTCAATACTCACAGTCATGTTTTACAGTCTCTTCTCTCACTATCAAATGTTTGTGTCCGTAGCTAGGATGTTACCCATTGCAGTGACAATTTGAAGCATTTCTTTTCTGTCCTTTTAATGGCTGAGTGAAACGCTCCGTCATGTTTTTTGCCTTGTCTCTTTAAGTACGTTTTCTCAGGTTATACAAATTTAAGTTGGATTAGGCTGTGCCAAGGCCAGCTTTCTTTCTCTAATTTTCTTGCCACTGCTAGTGCTTTTGCAGATTCACCAAAAGTAATGATGGTTGGAGTGGTAATGAAAATGTGGCTTCAGGCAGTTGCTAGCATTTAAAGTGTCATGTCATACAGTCATGTTTTTTTTCTTTCATGAAACTAACTACTTCCTCTTGTCTTAAGTGTATCAGTGAAATATCACCACCTTCTCTACTGTAATAAAGGGGTTTATTAATTTTCTCTGGAGATTCATGGCTGGAGAAGGACCTGTGGTAAAACAGACTACAGATTTCAATGTGTTTGCTTAAGTATGGGCATCTAACAGAGGTGGGTTAACTCCTAAGGCATGTGCAGAAACCTCCCTAAGCGAGAAGATTGACATGTTGCAATGTTTCTGAACCAACCAATGTTCCAAAGTGTTTCAAGACAATTAAGCGGAGGAAACAAACTTTCTTAAGTAAAAGGAGTCCTTTATATCTGGGGTGGCAAGCTTGCCTGAAGAGTTTGGCCAGCCTCATTTCCAAATTCTCTTTAATACTGTTAAGTTCTTTGTTTCTTTTTCCAGTTTAGGTGCAGTTGCATGACCAGATAAGGCATTTCTGCTCTTTTCAAAGGAGAAGTAGACTCAATGAATCCTGTGAATTTAGCATCACTAGATAAACCAGCGGACGTAACTGAGTGGAGTTTGTGCTCAGTTTAACTAAGGATAATTTTTGCCAGAGCAGTGTAAACAAGACTGTGATTATGCATGGAAATAGTCTGCTTCAGCATCCTTTTTTTTTTATGCTTTTAAAACTGAATCCACCCCAAGGAAAAAAAGGGCTACAAAGATTAACTTTTTGTAGTTCATACAGGCAACAGGCAAATTATATAGATTGTCCGAAACACAGACCAATAAAATCTAACATCAGACTGTTATTATCTTTATTTATATGGTACCCAGAGCATGATTTATTTTTAGAGAGATGGAAAAAAGAAACATTCCTGCCCCAGAATGCTTAGCTTATGACCCTGTTCCTGCAAAATAATCTGGTTGATTGGAACCTAATGCTGATGGTAGCAAGAGGGAGGGAAGGGAGAGGTCACTGACTATAACTTCTTCTGCACATAGCTTTTTGTAGGATTGGAGTTTGATGACACAAAATAAGAAATATTATAGCAAAAGGTAAAATCATTCTGACATCTCAAGTCTGAATTACTGCGGTAGATTGTATGTGTATCTATACACCAAGTCGTGTCAGAAGTGGAAGCTTGCATTGCTTATTAATACTGCTAGCCAGAAATAATACAAAATATCTGTGCTTCAGACCCTCCTCTATGTTGATTTTCAAATTGAATTTAAAGTGTGTGTTTCATCTCTGAAACTGTAAGTGAAACTTCCCTCTTTCTCATTCTTTTCATTTTAAACTGCTGCAGTTGTAATCAGGAGAGTTGCTCAGGTTTGGATCCATCTGTGTTCAAAGGCAATAGCATTTGCTGAGGTTAACATCTAGCTGCCTAGGATCTGTGGGTCTCCGGAAAACAATCATATAGAAATGCAAAGCTTAGTGGATTTACGGCTCTGTAGGAGAGAGTTAGTTTCTTGTATAATTTTCAGTTATATCTATGGGGGTTTTTATGGTATATGACAGCAGTCTGAATAGTAAATTTATGTTGATTATGGGTCTGTTGGAACAGCAAGAGAACATTTTGGCTTTCTCTTATATAGGAAGGAAATTAGCATAAACGTGGTCACTAACACATAATGCATTGTCATGTCAATCACAGTGTCACTTTGGGGGTGGGGTTTCAAGGGCGAGGACTGGTCAGACTAAATGTTTACAAAGTGTATGTCCAGAGGTAAGCTAGTAACTTCAGGTCTAACTTTATGGTTAATGGAAGTAAATAGGAAATAGCAGAGTGTGATTCAGTTTGTCCTAACATAGCTTCTAAGTAGGTCAGAGAAATCACACCCTAGAATTGCCTATTTTTCTTCGTAGGTTACAACTGGAGCTTAGGGTGATAAGCTCAGCTGTTGATCCCTATAGTTTAGAAATCTGTAGTTAGATAACTTCAACCAAAAAAGCCTTGAGAGAGAGGTAATTGCCTGGCCAGAGAATTTGCTTTTTTGTAAATAAGTATTTGCTATATAGTGCTTAGCTCTGTTGGGAATATAAAGCATTCTGCATGTCAGAGCTCAAAACACTCAACTTACTTGAGTTTGTGTCCTGCGTCTGGCTGATGTTAGTGTGAGTCCATGGTATATTCTTTACTTTTATAAATATAAAATCTGCAAATACCCTTTTTTTTAATTATTCTTAAATTTTTATTGTCTTGACACAGACAGTAATGCACAGAGTGTGAGGGAGAACAGATTGATCATTCACGATAGTTAAATGTATAAGACGTTTAAATTCTTTTTAAACCAATTTGATAAATTCTATTGGAAAATGGTGTTCAGGATTTTATATATCTACAAGCAGAATTGAAAATAGAGTGATTCAATTCTGCAAAGAATACGTCTGTGGTAGATGATGTACTTTTCCTGTTTGCTTGTGGCCAGTGTAAACTTAGCTTTTGGGCAGAGACCATAGCTTCAGTTTTGAAGCTGTCAGCATGAATATTGGGTAATATATTGACACAGGGCCACAGTGAATTCCCTAGTTTTCCATGCAGATCAATTAATTTGACTGAAATCTTACTTTTATACTTAGGGCTTGTGTCTTTATTTTGCTCTGTAAAATACCACAAACAGTTGTTGGACTCCATACTTGTAATTTCATAAATATTAACAAAGATGGCAAGCTTTCAGTTTACTAGATGAATTTAGACTGTATTCCCAGCTTCCCAGTTGTTGATTTATCATTGGCGATTCACTTCTCTTGTCTGTGCCTTAATTTATACGCTAGTACAATGGAAATTATACTTGTCCTTCATCCATGATGGTCTATGGTCTATTAGTGCTTTCAAACTCACGGAGATTCTTGAATGCCATACAGTCAGATTGGGGTTCAGTTCACCAAAATTTAGGCACATAAAAGTTAGGTGTCTGGGCTGTCTTCACAGTTTATGGAAAAAGATAACCACCCTCCTAGAACAACCTTTCCAATCTTAAAATAAGCATCTAAGACAAGAAAGATGAATTACCCTCTGAAAGTGCTTGTCTATTGACTATAGAGGGAGACTTGATGACTAGTTTAGACTAGATGTCTAATTTGGGGCTAAAACTAGGTGAGAGTAGTCCCATTCACAGTACACGGTGGAGTTAAAGCAATAACACACGTTCCTATATAAATATTCTCTCATATTTTTGTAGAAGTAACCATGTTCAAGCTCATCTTTTTTTTTTTTTGGGGGGTGGTGGTGGTGGTGGTGTGGTGTGTGTGTGAATATTCTAGCAGACTTCTTTTTAACCAGCACTGATGGTATTTAGTGGGGTTTTAAGAGTTGAATATTTCCTAAAAGTAAACCTTTTGTTATATATCCAGATAGCAATGTTAAGTTCAAATAACAAATTTTACACTTACACATGTACAGTTTGAAATGTGTTGGTTAGCAACATGAATCGGAGAACAGAAGCAATCCAACACGCCTTTAAAAGGCTATTTTGAGGAGATTCTCTCGATATTGAAAAATGGCATTGATTCCAGTGGCTTTCCCCATTTTAAATTTAGGGAATCACTTCTTAATTACTATTAGAAACTTATGTGCTTAATAAAGCATTCATCATTCTTACTATCAGCTGCAACGAATGTCAGATTTTATTATTAATTTTAATTCATCAAAGAGAACACAGTGTGTGTAATCTGTTGTGTCTGAAAGATTTGATTTAGCCTTGCTTGGTCATTTTTATAGCAGTACTGACAAGTCCAAATGCCGTGCATAGGCTTAGTAGATAGACCTAGCAATATATTAGTTAAGAAACTGTAGTTTAGTTCCAGTCTTATTCTGTAGAAACCTGTCTGCTGTGCTTGTTTTAATTCTATTTATGTCCTCATCTATGTTTAATCCAGAAAGTGGGTATATATACATGTGCGCAGTTTCACATTTTGGCATCGTATTTGGTATATTGTGTGCTGTGACTTGTATCATGCCTGCAGGCCATAAGAAAACGACACAAATTAAATGTGAAATAGAGAGGAGACACAATTTAAAACTTGCATGTTCTAGAGATGCAGTATGGCATACGAGAGTTGCAACATATTGCAAAAAATTCACCCTATTTCCCCAACAAGAAGACCATGTTTTCAGCTGTGCAGGCTGCTGGAGACATAGGCAGCTTTCTTAGCTGTTCACTCGAAATAGCTGTCACTGCATTTTATTTGAGGCAGTATCACGACCACTGCTACACATGCTCTGTCTTCTCTTCATTCCTGTCTAACTACACAGGTCAGTGTTCTCCTCTGCCCTCTTCTGTGATTCTGTAATTATATTTATTTTACATAGACATGTGAGTTCCCTTTTCCCTTTTACATATGTTGTTTTGCTTCATGCTGAGAAAACTCCACAGCCTGACAGGGCGCCTTTTTTTTCCTTCATGAAAAACCCCCCAGCCTGGCAGGGCGCCTTTTTTTTCTTTTTTTTTTTTTTTTTTCTCTTTTTTAAGCACTCCGAATTCTATCCAGCTTTAAACTCTTATGTTTATAACCCTGAATATCTCTAAAATGTCTTTACCTAAAACACTTTATGGTTTTATTACCAGGTTTATGCCAGTAATAATATTCACATCAGCTTTCTTAGGGATAATCTTTAAGCAGAACCTAGCAAGAAAGGCTTTGAAAACTATCACTCCCAGGAACGCAAATCTTGGAACATGAAACATCGGTTTAATCGCCCTCTCTGACAACTTAACACGACAGATTGAAAAATACAAGCCGATATAGAAGTGGGATCAATGGATTATCAAAGTCCTAAACATCTTCTCTTGGGGGGGGGGGAGGGCTTTGGGGTCCATTGGCATGCGTAGGACATGAAGTTTGCATAGCTTACTGCAGATCCGATGCTGTCTGACTGGCAGGGAAGTTGAGAGGGAGAGAGAGAGATTTACATGAGGGAACTCAGGGGGCTTTGTCACGGCAATTGTATAAAGTGATATACAGTGCAAATCGACTCGAGCATGTCCCTGGATAGCAGGCGGTTTACAGCCTCTTCGAGCAGAGATTACTGCTTTATCTTGTCATACTAAATTAACGTGGCAGCACACTGTTAAACAGTGGTGACCTCTTCATCTGTGGAAATTGCTGCCTAGAGGAGAGATGGTATTTAAGACTCTCTTTCTCTCTCTCGTTCTCCCCTCCCCACTTTCTCTCCCTCTCCCCCTCCCTCCCTCCCTCTATCTTGTCTGTCTTTTCCTGTAGGGCCCTGAGGCATTTTTGGGTTAGGTTGTAACATTAAAGACAAAAAGAAAGAAAGAAGGGGGAGGGGAGAGGCTTTTAACATCAAGGTGACAACAGCTATGTGTTAATTGGGCCTTTGTTGTTTGATTAATAGCCACTTTGGTGTAGAATATTAAGACAGTTGTTTGGACAACTTTCTAAAAATGACATGTCCTTTCAGTAAACTGGGATTAAGCAATGTTCTCTGGTCTGCACATTTTAACTCCTTATTGTTATGCATTTAGTCCTAAGCTTACTGTTACTCAGGAGCGAGTGTGCCGTCCAGCTCTTCTGGCACCATCCTCAGCTGGCATACATTGACATAGCTCTCTCCAGTGGCACTCCAGTGAGCTGCTCTCATGCTGGTATTGCTGAGTGTCAAGGTCTTGAAGATACCACTGAAATGTAGTTGCAGTCTTGTGTTAGACTGTGTCACAGGATTTTTAGAATTAAATAATGACCCTACAAATACAGCTAAGCAGGATAAGGACCATAGCCCTTTCATTAGGCTGTCAGTGTGATATAGAAGAATGGGAAAAATAAATCTTGCGTTCCCATCTTTTTCAGTAAACTGAGGCAATGAAGGAGAGAATGACATCTCTTGCTTAGACCAGGTTTTCTGCTCCTGATTTTTCTGTTTACTATGCAGTGATTCATTGTGGGTTCAATCCAAAGCTCTTTGAAGTCAATATAAAGACTGCTTTGTCTTTAATAGGCTTTGGAACAAGGCCCACATGACCTTAGGCAAATTATTGCAAATCAGTGTTATGAAGTGCTTTGAAATTTGCAAGCATACATGTCCAAAGGACTAATTTTTGCTATAATTTTTTATAAGCAGTTGGGAGGCCGTGTGAAGTCAGGTTGGCCAGCCTAGCATTGGAGATAGCCATATGTGCTGAAAATGGTAATATTATGGCTGCATGTTTGGGTGGAGTCCTTCCCTACCTCTTCCTTTGCTGAATCTTTTAGTCTTTAGCAGGTTCTGTTCCTACGTTGTTGAGGTTATCAGTTGACAAGAGAAAATGCTTTTACGTCAAAAACTCAGCAGTGACTGTGGGATGCCATAGGACTTTCACTACTTCAGTCATATGAAAAAGGTTATGGAAATTTAAAGATCTGAGATGGAAAAGGACTTTAACATCATCTAGCTTGGATTTTTCCTTGCTGTAGACAATTGTTCCTTACTGTGAATTTCTTGAGCTGCCACCTACGCAGATTCATGCAAAATTCTGTGCATTTTGTATTGTACATTTTGTATGTAATGTTTTCAGAGGCAAGCTTTTATTCATTTCTCTGAGATGCCAGCAAAGCTTATTTTTGCAGTAGAATATTTGCCATTTGAGATGCAAAGTATCTGTGAACACCGATGTTGTTATTGTTTTCTTTGGATGAATTTTGAAGGCCGTTGAGCTAAGCACTTACACTACAGATACAGAAAGGACTGACTTCCTGATTTATTATTTTTAGAAATCAATGCATTTGATAATTTATGTACAGCTTACAGAGGCTGCATAAGTGGCTCATGAATCGATCAGCAGCCAGCAAAAATGAAAGCTAATGAGCTCATTTCAGTAGCAAGTTGCTCATTAGCAGGTAGGCTCACTGATCTTTCAGGTTTTCCAGTTCAAAGTCACATGGTCTTTCCATGTTCTTGGAAGAAGTAGTTTCCTTGAAAAGAACAAAACAGAAAAAGAAAGCACGGCAAGGTTTTGAACATTTTCTCATTGCTTTGACATATACATTTACAGTAAATGCTTGATATTGGGCTAGAGGGGCAGCCACCTAATGGTCTGCAGGGCCAAGTCTGTGCCCATCACTATAGTACCAACAACTTTCAGCAGATGAAATTGAATTTACTAGTGAATTTACAAGACGTATGGGGAGAGGAGTATGGAGGCCTCTTCTCTGCTTCTGCATAGAAATCGATATGTTCCCAGCACAGCACTTTTCCCAGCACAGCATTTTCAGCCCAGGTTTTCTCCAGCTCAACAGTCAGATGTGGGATGCTAGAAACTGCATTACTGTGCAGAGCTAGGCAGTATGTGCTTCCCCCCATTCACACTTGACACCGTGGCCCATCCTGGTTAGATAACACCAGGCCTATGTCCTCCTCTCTCCTAGTAATAATTAGTTGATTCCTTGTTTGAAACACTTTGGTGATTCCAGTAGGATTTTTGTAGGGTGTACACAAAAACTAGCTCGTTTGGCCCAGGTGTTATCCTTCTTGGTAGAGATACCAAGAGCTGAAGAAACATGGGAATTGACCTCCCCTTAAAAAGTACTCTAAGGGGCAGTACTAAGAAGTATTGTGGATTTTATGTGCTAGGGCTCATAAACCTGCCTGAGAGCAGGGTTTTAGCTTTGTGCATTAATAGAGTACATTGGTGTCCAGCGCTACCATTGATTTTTTTTCCTTTTAGTAAAGAAGCAGATTCGTTATTAATCTTTTTGAAAAGCAAACCCACTGCTTTAATTACCAAACCTTTGATAGAAAACTCTTGAATCCTTATGTTATTTATATATGTAAGTATATATGTAAAAATATGTAGGTGTATATATATATACAAACACACATACTTTAAGTATTTCCTATAGACATGAGAAATACACTGCTCCTAATCAGACTGGAAAAAACCAGATTCTTGACAGAGTTGCCTGAGGCCCCTGCAAAAGAGGGACTCTTGAAACATATTTTTAAAATAATTTAAAAAAAGACAGATTTTCCAAATCTCAGGAATAGATTTTCAACTGCCTGATTTGGCTCGAAATGAGTTGGCTGAGTCAGTTTCTTTTTCTTTTAAGTAAGTCTATAAAGTTTTGATGAATCTGGCTCATTGTTTAGCACTTATCTCATGAGTAAAGCTTGAGAGGTTTGGCTTGAAACTTACCAAATCACATCTTTGGAAAATGGCCCAAGCCTATTGATTTATTTGGGGGGAAAAAAGCACCAAAAAACAAAACAAAAAAACCCAAAGCAAAACACAACCAAAAAACCCTGATCCAGCTTAGTGAGTAAGTTGATGAATCTGGCTCATTGTTTAGCACTTATCTCATGAGTAAAGCTTGAGAGGTTTGGCTTGAAACTTACCAAATCACATCTTTGGAAAATGGCCCAAGCCTATTGATTTATTTGGGGGGAAAAAAGCACCAAAAAACAAAACAAAAAAACCCAAAGCAAAACACAACCAAAAAACCCTGATCCAGCTTAGTGAGTAAGTCCCTTACAGATCTATAGAGCCCCTACTGAATGAGCCCATCTATTTCTCGATGTATGAGCCCTGCACTTTATGGAATTGTAGGGCTGAGAGGGATTGCAAGCCAGTCCCAGCTTCAATCCAGGGATCAGCTGTACCAGTGTAATTTCTCTCAGATAATAGTCTAACTTCCTAAAGTTACTCAGTGCAGGAGACTTACAACATACTACTAGTCTGTCCCAGCGTATTGCTGTCTTTACCATTAGAAAGTTATTCCTAATGTGTAACTCAAATCTTTCCTGTTTCAGTTTTAGCTCATTAATTCTTGTCCTAGCCACTGCAGCAAGAGAAATGTCGTTCCTCTTTTCAGAAAACATTTTTGTATTTGAAGAATGATATCACATCCCCTCTTCCCAAACTTGTCTTTCGGTATGTGGAGTTCTTGTCTCCACCATATTTTTCTAAAAACTTTTTTACTGTATTTTGGTTCCCGGAAACTAGTGGTAGTGGAAACATTTACATTTTAACAGCTATGTCTCCTGCTTAACAACAGATGATTTTCCATTAACGACAACGATGTCTGCAGCAGGTGCGTCTGAGATGCTCCTGAAAAACTCGTGATTCCGAGTAAAAACAGACTCAGGGTGGCTCAGTCACGGTTTCATAAATGGTGCTGAGTGGTTTTGTTCAATCAACTTGCAGTTAAATCCTCTCTGGTACTAGTCTGTCTAGTTAACTGTGGTTAAATTTTCTAATGGAAGGAAGGCTTTGTGTGCCACTGTCTTTTGCTTAGTTCGCTGGCAGAAGACAAGTTTCGGGGCTGCTTAGCTTTGCAGAGCTCTGGCTGCATAGCTGTGGAATAGCAAAATGGATTATAGGGCCTCTTGCATATCAAAAGAATTGCCAGTGAAGTCTGACTACAGGATCTTTTCTTATAGGGAGGAGGAAGAAGAAACGTTGAGTCTCAGGTCCTAGAGTGAGTTTCCAAGACAAGGAGTTGGCAGGGTGGAAATCTTTTAAATTTAAGACATTTGATCTGGAAGTCAGTGGGAAAAAATAAACATCAGACCTCATGATATCAATTATCCGATTCATGTTCAAAAAGTACTCAGTCCTCTGAACATAATTATTTTCATATGTACAAGATAAAGTGTGCAACAGATTTAAAATCAAAATCCATTTCCTTTTATGATCTTTAAGGAATCCACTGTTTGTACAAGCTGAAATAAGGTAACTGATATAATGAGGGTTGTGCTTTTCTGTATTTTATGGATTTAATAAATCCTCTGTTAAAAGGAGTTATCAAGTCAATCTTCCCACTTTATTAGAAGACACTTAGTAGAAATTGACCTTGATATCCGTCAACAGTTCTCTTTTTACTGTGTTTTGGGCTACTTGATGAGAGAAAAGCCACATTCCCCTTAAAACGATTCTTTCTCCCTTGTCTCTCTATTTTTACATTTTGAGATTTTGCCTTGTGACCACCAGCAAGAAGGTATACATATGAGCCATCTGGAAATCATAGCTGTTTGTGCTCATGGAACTTGATGCATTTTTACAAAGCAGTGAAATAAGTACTGATCTTAAAGGAAGAGTGAAGACTAGGAAGATAGTTAATTTGCTGCACACCACTGCTGATTTTGGAGCTCTGCTGTGGTAACTACAACTCCACTGGTGAATGCTTAGTGATTTCTTCCCATCTGTGCATCTGAGAGAGGCTGGAGATCAGTCTAGGGTACAGTGGAATAAAGGGGTGTGCTTTACTGCCAAAGGAAAACCAGTATGCAAGACAAGATGCAATGATGGGTGAAATTTCCAGTTGATCATGAGTGAATCTTCATGTGGTGAAGCCCGTTTCTTTCCACTCTCCCTCCTGACACATTTTGGTGGAAGATTTTGAGCAAACTCTCCCTTTTTTGGAAGTGCAGAGTGCTACTGCAGTCAAAAAGTAAAAGTAATTGATGGCAGATGACAGCTGCTGATGAACAGCTCAACCTCATGCTTCAGTGAGGAATTCGGGTAGAATTTCACAACATAAGGATATTATAGAAGTCTTACAGAATTAACAAAATTTGAAGACCACATGGTTATAAACTACCATAGGTCCTGTAAGAAAACAAATAAAGTTTATATGGTGGTAGGAAGATGACGGTCAGCTCACCAAATAGGAATATTGTGAACAGGCGTGGTCCTTGTGCTGAAAGTAAAAGAACAAAATAGTAGGTATGACCAAACATGTCAGAACTCTTCTGAATTTTCTGCATGTGTTTCTGAGGAAAGTGTTTGAAGATGCCTATAAATACAGGATATTAGCATATATTATTTCCAAGAAAGAAGATGGAAATAAAAAAGAACAAAAAAGCTCTGAGATTTTGTCAAAACCAATGTGAATTAAGGGACAGTCCTTTAAAATGGATGGCTGTGTTAGAAAACTGACCGGAGGACTTGCCCCAGGAATTGTGGTAGGAAATAGCTCTTCATCACTGGCAGAGGATCAGCTTGTTCTGTTACAGTTTCATTTTTCGCTTCCAGATTTATCAGTTCTCTGTCGGGTACTCTTTTGAACTGTTTTGATAAATAATTGTACTTGTGAAGGTTAATGGAGTGTCAGTCCCTTATTTACTCTCAAGTCAAATGTGGTGCATGCTAGTCAGCAGCGTAGCTCATGCTTCATGACCAGCTGACCTTAACGCTTTAAAGTGTGGTTATAGTCAGATAAATGACTGTAAAAATGACATTAAAGGGTCCCATGTTTTCTGTCCTGCTGTGGCTTTAGAGATCAAATTTAGTTGCATAAAAATATGGTATTTTTATTAATTGCCTATAATGCTAACTTAACCTGGGGTTTAAAAATAAAGCTGTCCGCTTTTTGCCTCGCGTCATCCCTAGTAATAAACATTTTGCAAATGGTACTTAACTGACTATTTTGTTGATGATATGTCTGCAAAGCAGAGTCCAGTTCCTTCTTTTGTAGCTGTATTGACTCTTTAGTTCTAATGGCTGTTAAAAAAATTTAGTCAATAAAGCAAGCAGATAGACATGACTCAGAAAATACATGGGAAGCAAATATGTTGAATAAAGATGACATTTTAAAGCCACTGTTCTGTTTATGCCCATACATTGTTGGAGGTTCACCTGTTGCAGAAGTAGAACACAAATGCCTCCATGTAAACTTCTGCTAATCTGTGCCAATCTAAAATTAATGCAACCCTTGCAGTCACAAGAACAGCTAGCAATTTCCAAAGATGTTTGTTGCTGTCTATTTTCCAGTTTATTTTCAATAGTATCTTCACTGGATATTGTAAGAGAGTGTTTCTCTTCACCATTGCTTAAGCGAAAGAGTAAAACCTAAGGCAAACTACTAGTTCTTTTGAGAAATTTTCACAGCTAATTCTGGTCATATTTTATTAAGTGTACACTGTGCATAAGCTGACCTCTCTGGTACTAAGACTTATTCTGTTACTTCCAAGGAAGAAAGTTCTACTTTTTATTTAGGTGAATAATAGCTGCAATGAAAATTAATAAACTTGCACACAAAGGCTTAAAATAAAATGTGTTCTGGAAGTGAGATTTCCAGAACAGTTTAGTCTTCTGAACAAGTGATCCCATTGTTGCTGAAAATAACCTGTGGAGGTAAATGCAATTTGCTGATGGAGATCTTCTGAAACTCTTGCTAATCATTCAATATTCTGGCCAGCTTCTTCAGAGAATAAATACGTGCTGAAATCAGGAGAATCAGGCTTATAATTAGTATCTTAATGGAAAAACGTTTACAAAAGGATGTTGTTTAGACAGTCCTCAGAAATTCTCCATTTAGTCACTGAAAATATAACTGTGCATCCCTGTTCTGTTCTATGGGCCTTCCTAATCCCAGGTTTCCTCCTTTGAAGATGATGTTTTGGCTGATTTGGGTACCTGTGATTTATATATCATCTAATCTTTTCACATTACCAACTCCTTGTGTGATAACAGTATCTTGATTTGTATAAGCTTGAGGTGAATTTGAACCTACAATGTAAAGACTTCCTTATTTTATGAATCTGATTCCTAGATTATGAATCTGATTCCTATGAATCAAGGAAGACTAATGTCATGATAAAGTTGTGTAAAACCGGGTTGAAAGGCAGGGCAGCTGGCAGACTATGTGTGTGCTCCTTCCAGATTTTTTATTTTTTCTTTAACATGAGCCATGGATGGAAGGAGGAAGGTACCATACATTTCTATGAATGATGCAAACATGCTTTCCAATTAATACGTGATACTGATGAAAGAAACAAAACGGTCATATTATAACTATTGCTAATAGAAATAGCCATGAATGTGACTATGATGTACTACATTAACTGCTCAAGAAAGCAGTCAGTGGTCAGGTATGTCAGACGTTGCAGCAGGGTGTCATTGTAACATCTTCTTTCGGCCCTCTATTTTTAAAAGTTTCTTTGAAACTTGAGTTGTGAAACACTATGTAATGTTTGAATAACAGAAATGTAATACCAAAATGTATTGAGAAGAGCTTTATATAAATGTGTAAGTGCCACTTCCAGTACTGTCAAAGATACTGTAAGGAAGACTGGATGCCTTTCAGGCAGACCAGCCTTATGTGTCAGAAACTAGCTTTTGCCTGCTTGTACCTTGTACAATACAAATAAGCTCTCAGCGTAGTTCCTGTTTATAATACTGTTTGCATGTGATTTTCACTCTTGCTTCACATAATTGAATTCATTCAGGCAATTTATTTTTCAAATATGTAGTCTCCACACATGTGTATATCTGAAGATTAAAAAACTTAAATCAAGAAATTTTATGTAAGACTTTTGAGTATGTTTAAATATGTATACTGTAAGTGTTATCACTCATATTTCAGAATAGTATATAAAAAAAAAATGAAGTGCGACTCTTATAACCAAATACCTGTCTTGTGTTCACCCCCTGTCTGTGCTCAAGGTCTCTAGGTGCTCAATAGGAGCTTTTTAATTATTTTTCCCTGTTTGATGTTGCTAAGTATAATGAATGGACTGCAGAGAACTTTTTGTTAGAAACCTTCTGTACTTCAGCTAAGTGGTGGTAGGCACAGTGATACCTGTCTGGATCGCATCCTGAGACTCACTCTTGATCAATTTAAAGTCAGAAAAAGATTTTGTAAAACCATGCTCTATTAGTCAACCAATACTTCCTCGTCACAAAGTAGGTGAACATTCTTTCCAGCCAAAGTGGAGAAAATTGTGTCTTTCTTATCTGGGTGGGGCAATTCTGTGGGTTTTTCAGCATCACTTCATGATGACTGAAAACTACAGGGAATACTCAGTGATTCAAAGAGGAGCTTGGAGAAGAAAGGCTAATTACAGCAAAAGTTATTCATCCTCTGCTGATGGTGGGTAGTTGCCTATGACTGTAGAAGAATAGATGTTCTTTGGGGTTTTTTGTTTGTTTGTGAACATGACATACAACAGTGCACAAAATTAATTGTTAAGGAAAATATATAGTGGACTTAATCAGCTACAGGAATATGATTTCTTTAAAAAAAAAGGCATAAGAGAATGAGAATGAACTGCCTTAAAGCTAATAAAGATCATTTGTATTACTCGGAATAATTTAGGTAAGTGATGAGAAAGGGGAGGAAAACTAGCATTTCTGTACAGTTTGCTTACTGTGTAATTCTTAATCAGGAGTGTCACAACATCCCTTGATATTATCTTTTCACAAAGGTCTCTTCGTAGTAGGCAATGTATGCTACTGACTGCAGTTTAAAGGAACAGAAGAAAGAATAACTGATCTGTAGAGTGAGAACAACTGTGAATCTGTCATAAATTAGAATCCACTGGGGTTTTTGCATCACTCAACCACAGTCTAAACTGGCTTCTGTGTGCGGGGTCTATGTGCATTTTAAATCTTGTTTAAGCTCTGCTTGAATGAGCTTTAGAATGGGACTTAAATGATAAAATGACATCATGCTGCTCCCCTGAGCAGAACATAATGTTACCATTTGAGGTGTACTAAGACCCAGAAGAGTGAACAGAGAATTGGTTCTCGGGAACCCTTGGGTGCTGCATGTGCTCTGCCATTACGTTGCTTTAGAAGCTGGCAAGTCAGTTCATGTCATTTCCTAATTTGCCCTATATGCAGTATCACAAAGGGATTTTGTGGGGATTAATTAACAAATTTTTGAGTAGCTCTAACACATACTACACTTATGTGTCAATGTTATGTGGATTGACTTTTGTCATACTAATTTTTATTAATTATTCTGATACATTTGGCATTCTCTGATCAAACACCATCCTCTGTTTGTAGTGCATAAGATCCAAATAAGATTGATTCCTACTCTGTAAACATCTGTGGAACTGACTTTCTGTGAATGTATTTATTCTGTGTTGATAAACATGGAATATATGTATGTATTTTTTTTTTTTTATTATTTCCTGTGCAGTCTTTCCTCCGAAGTTGAGAAGACTGCTTTGGTTTATACCAGAATTCCAAATTCTGTTTCACTAAAATTGTGGAACAGTTGTTGATAGAAGGAAAATCAAGTTATAAAAGACATAAAGAGAAGAGCAAGTGAAATAAATTTTGGAGGGAAAATAGGTCTTTTAATAACTCTTAAAGGGGATGAAAACAGTTACTGCTTGGAAAAATCCTATAAATTATTGTTTGTGTAGCCATTACTTAAGAAGTGTAAAAGAGTAAGTAGTAGACAGGAAGTAATTGGTGAAGTCTACAAAAAGAAGGTAAAATAGAGAACTTAGATAAAAGCAGATCCATGAGTCCCACATGCTAGATGATACACATTTCAAAAATAAATGAATGAGAGAAACATATTTCTGAAGCATTAGAATTCATTTTGAAAAATTCATATTCTAAATGTGGTATCATGCTACAGTTAACTCCAGTGGAGACAATGGGGCTATTTCTCAAGTAGCTATTCCATTTTAGTAAAGCAATGTTTTCTGGCCCTTCTAGAAAATGAGAACTTCCAGAAGATTGCTTTCAGAAAAAGAAATAAAGTGATACTAATGTCTATGGAGGCAAAGATGATTTTGACAGTTATCATCCTGTAAGTCTAGTTGTAATCTTTTGAAAAGCAAGAGAACAAATACACGGTAAAAGTAAATAAATAGATGTGAAATCAGAAGGCTCATGAACAATATACAACATATATAAAGCAGAAAACGATTATTTTAAGTGTCGTGGATTTAGCCACACACCTACCCTCATGTAGGATATGTGCAAGATTCCTAATATTAAATGCGTGGGATAAGTTCTTCAAAAGTATAAAGAACAAATAATTCCAAAAGAGTTGATTATTGGAAGTTGCATGGAATTCAGTCCGTAAGTATGCAGGCATTGCAAGGCGCTTCCTTCATACGGTGTTTCGTGCATCTCATTTGAAGGTTCCAGGTAAAGTAACTATAAAAAAAAAAGAAAAATAGTAATGCATTAAGTTGTTGAGAGGAGGGCAGAATGATGTTGTACAGTATGATTTTATTTAACTAGTAGAAAGAGGCAGATACACTGAATGTCAGAAAAAGATGGGCACCTCATTTGAAAAGCCACAATGGCAGAGATCGACAGAGGGATTCCTTCAGTAGAAATGAGGAAAAAATTCCTAGGGCAGTATACTCTGCACAGGTGTCCTTCATTATAGTACCTGTTTGCTTACCCTGGCCTGTCAGAGCCTTCAGAGCCTCCTAATTATGTAGCAACACCTATCTCTTGCGTTATTCTGAGGTGGCTGGAAAAAAATGCAGGCTGAAGGGAATATGGCCATGGTAGTCCTTTGCCTGCTGTAAGCTGTCTCGTTCTTGGTACAGGTTTCATAGGACAGTGAGCGCCTGTAGTGACATTTTAGAAATATGGAGACGTAAATACATTGTTATAGAAGTTTGAACAAGTGAATTACAATACACTCATTAAAGTTGCCAGTGGTGCACCAGGGAGAATAGAACTGTAATATCAAAGGAATCAAGGGGAGACTGCATGGCAGGGAATAATCAAATGTAAAATTACAAACTGATACAGCTGGATAAAGTAATCCGAAACACAGATAATCAATGGGAGTAACAATGGGGAAAACAGTAATGCTGAAAAAGATTTAGGTGTGTTAAAACAAATTAGATACGAGCTAGTCATGCAGCAAGGCAGCAAAAAAGGCGGTAACAAGGAGGTAATTGTCCTTCTCCTCATAACTTTGCTAAGATTGCATGTGAAATAATGTGTTCAATTCTGGCCACGTTAGAGAAGTCAGCAAATTGGAGGGATTTCAGATGCAAGCAACAAATGATTAAAGAGTTGTAGGAGCTGATTTGTGAGGGAAGACTGAAAGAGGAAAGGCTAAATATGGGCCAGTAATAACGAAGTAAATATATGCTAACTGTCCAAAAAGGTGTGGATGGTACAAGCTCTAACATGGAAGAGGAATAGTCCAGAGCGCTGGAAGAAGCAGCTGTATTAACAAGAGTTTTAGGCTGAAAGGAAGCAAATATGAGGCAATGTTTCAGAGCAATGAGGGTTTTTTAACTGTGTAGAATATTCATAGTGGGATGGGGAACCCCACTGTCTGTTTGAGAAATTTTGCTAATCTAAATGAAACAACCGGGACCACACCAGGGGGCTGTGCGCCCTTTTGTTACACACCTGCTTTAGGTACGTGGCAGAATCACACTGCCTTGGGAGAAGTACGAACATGAGCACAGGCCCTTATGGGTGCAGGTTATTTTCTCTTTTTTTTTGTTCCCCAGTTTGGAGGGTTGTTCTCTCCAGACAAGTTATCCTCCAAATTGTCCTCAACACAGAGGATGCAGATTTGGCCAAATCGTATGTGGCTTGTGAGCAGAGTTCTTTACTCCACTCTCCTCTTAGCCACCCAAAGAATGAGGTGAAGTATGTCTATGTGGTACGATTTTCTGTAGGCTACCAGAGAACAGACGAGGTGATCTTACATCCCTTTCCCATCTGAAAACTGTGGTGAATCGTAATATGAAAGCTGGGTAGCTGGGAACAGCCCTGGAGCCATTGCTAGCCTTTGGCATTCCTTTTATTATATCACTAAATTCTGTTCAGACGGTCCTCTCCTGTTCTCTCAAGGAGTTAGCACAGACAATGGGTTTGTTTCATAGTAAGAAAGCTGGTGATGAAACTGTTTTTGACACTTAACATAAGTTTTATAACACAATACCAGAGTTGTTGTATGTGGTTAGTATGCTTGTATTTTTACAGAGATAATCGTTTTATACTGCATGATTTCCAAACTATTAGAAGGATTTAATGTATGCTGAAGACTCTACCAAGCTGTTTTGATAAGTAGTCTTATTTTTTGTTTAGCAAGGTCTTAAGGGTGATCTTTAGTCCCCCAGGGAAGAGATCATAAAAGTCTTAAAAGTGCTTTTGCAGAGTTTTATTTATTATTTTTAAGCATGAAGATTACTAGCATGAAGATAACAAGGCTGTTATAGTACAACATGTTCTTTGTTTTTGCAGGTTATAGCTAACATATTAGGAGTTCTCAAAATGCCAGATTTGTTTGTTAAGTATTTTGAGAGCAAATAGTTGTAATCCTGTATTACATTCTTAAAATGGGTTTTGCTGGAGAAAGAAGCAGTAGGAGAGATCTGGTCTGAGGATGGGTGTCAGGAATTATGTCACATTTACCCAATACAAAGTAGTTGTTACTATTTTACTATATTTAATATCTATATTCTGTAGAAAGATTTGCAATTTACTTTTATATATGGAGGAACACTTCATTGCAAGAAATGGGACAAAGAAGTGGGCTAAAAATAAAACCAAAATCTGTAGCACAAAAGAAAATAATTTTTAAAAAACCCTGTTAGACATCCAATATAAAAAGGTTCTAAAATTTCACTCACAGCATTTTCTCATATATTTTTTACTACAATCAGATCCACAGTTTGCATATAATTCTTTGATTTGTAATAAATCAAGTAGAAATGGTGGGATGAGCAGTAAGAAATACTAAACTTGTCCTGTATGTTTGGGGATGGGCTGGAATGCAGAACAGCCAGAGGAGAAGAAATGTTTGTCTTAAAGCATGGGTTATCAGATTGTGCTCTGTACTGTAGATAGTCTGATAATGGTCTGTTGAAGAAGCGCAGAGAGTCAGCCAGTTGCACTGTGCTGGTTCCAACTCTATATTTTCAGGGACCTATAATGAAATCAGTGGGAATTAAATTAACATATATTGTTGTTGTGCATTTTCAAAAATCCCACTAGGCACCTCCTTATATCCTTAGATACTTTAAATCCTTGAAAAATCTGCTTCTATGTTCTGTAAATCACAGAGGATAAAGCTAGAAATCAATGCAAAATGGATTGTAAGATATTCCTTTTGTGTGAATGCAACTAAACAGTTTCTTACAACTCATCTCCAAACGTTGGAAATGCTTGAAATTTTCTCTTGCTCATGCAGTTATGGCAGCAGTCTGAGTATCATGGTATTTGGAAAAAATCAAAGTACACTTCAGTGTTACTGTCAGATGCTGGGGGGGGAGGGCGCTTGATATATGGGAGAGTTCCCCGTTTCCGGTTTCAGATGATTGGGCTGTAGTGCACCACAGAGTAATGTAAGAGCTGAGTATTTATTGCATCAATAAAAATGAAAATACAACCGCCATGAGGCTTTTGTCCAATAATCTCTAGGCTTTTTACATCAATTATATAAAATGCCCTAAGCTGCAGGAAATATTTATTATTGTCTCAGTTTTACATATGGAGGAAAAAGGTAGAAGAAAGGAAAGTGTCTTATGTAGCAGAGTTCACAGAGAATGAGTAGAATTTAATATAAAAAAAAAAAAAAAAACACCCCCCCCCCCGCCATGAGGCTTTTGTCCAATATCTCTAGGCTTTTTACATCAATTATATAAAATGCCCTAAGCTGCAGGAAAAAGGAAGAAAGGAAAGTGTCTTATGTAGCAGAGTAGTCAGAGCAGATGGTCTTCTTTTTGAGCTTCAAATAATTTTCAACCAGGTTCATGGATGTCAAACATTGGAAATACCTGTTACTCTTCCCATTGAAACCTCTGCCAGTATATCTTCTGCTTTGTCAAAAAGAGGTCATTAATTAGATACAGCACTTGATTGTCCAATAATCTCTAGGCTTTTTACATCAATTATATAAAATGCCCTAAGCTGCAGGAAATATTTATTATTGTCTCAGTTTTACATATGGAGGAAAAAGGTAGAAGAAAGGAAAGTGTCTTATGTAGCAGAGTTCACAGAGCAGATGGTCTTCTTTTTGAGCTTCAAATAATTTTCAACCAGGTTCATGGATGTCAAACATTGGAAATACCTGTTACTCTTCCCATTGAAACCTCTGCCAGTATATCTTCTGCTTTGTCAAAAAGAGGTCATTAATTAGATACAGCACTTGACGTCAAATAAATACAACCTGAAGGACAGGAGATAGTAATGATTGCCAAAAAAAAATTAAAGAAAAAAATCCAGTACCAAGCAAAGTATTAACATTTTAGAGGGACAGCTAGATATGATCAGGATTCTCTAAGTCTGATAATTGGTAATACATCCAAAATATGGGTCATGGAGTCCTAAATACATCATCTCAGCAAAGCCAAAACAAAATTTGACTTGAATCTATTTCGCTTGACTGTAGCATGATCATAGGAAAAACAAAAAAATGTGCATCTCTATTTACTGTCTTTAGTTCACCTAATTTAGGTAAAATTCTTACTTCTCTGACATGATGACCTCTTTAGCTGACTCTTCAGATCCATTCATCAACTTCTTTACTCTCCATTACATTTCAGTACCTTGTCATCATTAAACCCACAGTCCTAGAAAAAAAATCTGTGTAAGAATAGCTGTTGTTTTGCAGAACCATAGCCTATCGATATACATCTTTCTAAGTTTGTTTATGTGACACCCTTCAACATCTCTTTTATCCCTCCTTGGATTACGTGTTCTTGTCAGTTCTTACTTCCTAATGGTGTATTTATCCTCTTCCACTTTTCTTTACCTCTATGCCCTTTTACATAGTCTCCCTTTTTCTCACTGTATCCTCCACTGTTTCTTTTAAATCTCCTTGGGATCATTCCTTTCCACCACTGATGAACAGCTTTGCTCCTTGAAGGAAACCTATTTAAATGTAAGATAGAAGCAAAGAAATTCTAACGTGTAAAAAGAACGATATCTACTGGGAAGCCTTGTGGAATATGTATTTCATCTTCCCGAAGGTGCCAGGTTGACAGCCACCATAAACCATACAGGTTTATGGTAATATCTGCCCTACAGCCCCTATGACATAGAATGTAGAAGGAATTTTCTAAATCACTTAAGTGAGTTGAAGATACAGTTCCCATTGAAAGCTGATGGCACTGATGCTCCTAAAGTAAGTTAATTACATTAATTAAGGCAAAGATTGTAAATGAAAGGTTAAGAAAAAATAAAAGATCATTCTTGCTTTGTGAATATTGTGTGTATATTTTGTTTCTTTTAAACCTTAAAAAATACTGGAAATGTCAAGTTTGGTTTTTCTCATAGTTGCTGGTGGATCTCCGGTGAGCATTGGGAGTGTTTTCATAGCTTTCAGATTTTCACTTGGAGTATCTATGCTGTTGAATCTTAAACATAGATATTAATTTCCTAAAAGTTTATTAGGTAAAATAAATAGCAAACAGTACTAAACTGCTTAAGAATCGTTTGTCTTCAGAAGTGTGAAGTATTCTGTTTTCTGATTATCTCTGACGTCATACTGTTACCAGCTTCCTGGTCACTATGGAGACTATAAAATAGATAGGCCTACATGTCTAATATAGAAAGTAGAGCAAAAAATTTGCTTTCGTATATTCTTTACACATTCTAAAAGAGCAAAGTATGGGCAAAATTCCAGCTTTGACAAAAGAACCTGTTGGGTTGCTTTTAGGATCACAGGCTTCTTAAAATCAGACAGTATCAGTGCTTGTTTTAAAGACACAAGTATTTTATTACAGGTGTTTTTGGCTGCAAAGCCAGAAGCTTGATTCTCATAGTAATTTATTGTGCTGCAGATGCAGCCTCCTTGCATACCATATGGTGGTAATTAACAGTTTCGACTTAGTTCTGAGTTTTCTTCTGCTTCGATTATTGGTTGGTTTGGGACAAAATTTTAATGTCACAGAAACAGTTTTCTGTCTGAGTTTAACTGCAGATAGGAATAATGTGCATCTTTAGATGAAGAAGGAGAAGATGAGATCTATTTAGAGCACTAAGAGATGTTTTGGAAATCTCACCAAGTACAACCTGTTTCTTTTCATTAAGTGTTTCACTGTCCCTCTGTAGAACTGAAATAGGCCTCGGTTGGACCCTGGAAGTGGAGAGAGACAATTTGAAAGATACAGTTGGAATGAATAGTTTCTTTTAACAGCAAAATGTTTGCGCTTTTTATGAGAGCAAGGGTAACATTGTGTAATCTTTAAAAAAGATATTGCTCAGTGAGGATAAGTCCATTGTCCAGTGACATGACTTTTCCTGTCAATCACAAAGGTGACAAGGGGGCTAGATTAAGTAAAGCTTGCCCAAGATTAACAAAGGAAGATTATTGACCTCATCCTGAAAGGGCAGAAGCCTGTTTTATCATTAAACCTTGGAAGAGGTATTTCCTCCATAGGTGGAAAGCTGTTTGGCAATATAGAGGCAACTTTCTTGTAAGTGAACAAATCTACTTGTGGATTCTAGCTTGGAACAGAAGCAGAAGACGCAAAACGTGGGCCAGTCCTTTTTTTGTTGCTGTTGTTGTGGGGGAAAGAAGGGCCTAGGGTGTTTGATTCAGCAGGATCTCTGTAGGTCCTTGTCTGCCTTTCCGAAGTGGGAAAAGCAAGAAGCAGCAGCATCAGGTGTTGGTGAGTACAATCCCAGCTCAGAGTTCGATGGAATGTTGTGCCAGCACACATTAGCAGAGCAATTCGCAGTGCAAACGAACAATAGAGCCCCATCCATGACGCAGCTGCTAACTGCATAAAACTGTTACCAGGATTAACAGTGCCAGAGGCTGGAATGTAATCAAACTTGAACAGGTGAAATGGTTATGCAGCTGAGAGAGACTGTTCTCCGGTAAAAGAGTGTCTCTTTTTCTACTGTTTTGATGACTGAGGGATAGGTCTTACGTGTGGCTTGATGGACTTCATTTTAAAAAGTCAGTAGTAGATATTTAGGTTCTTTAATACCATGCTTCAGTGTTGTTGCTTTTCTCTCAGTTAACTAAAAAAAGTCATGTGAATTTGTCCTTTCAAAAAAGGAACCTGCTAAATCTCACTCGTTGGGAGGGAACTTCCTTCTCAGGGGATTAGTTTTAAACTGTTGCTGACATATCTTTCTTGCCATTAAGGATTTCTCTGGGTGTTTTCAGGGGAATAGTTAAACTCTCGTACATAGTATCAGAGGAGTTTCTTTGCTAAAAGTTTTTTAGCTCTATACAACCATTGACATGAGTAGGTTTTATGTGGAAGTATCCTTTCTTTTTACATGGTTAGAGTAAAAATCCAGAACCATTGAAAGTTCTTTTTCACTTTCCCCAGTAATGACAAAAGAAAGAGCAAAATAAAACAGAGGGATGTAAAGCGAAAGCCAAGATAACAGTTGAGCATTTCAGGTTGTTGTTCTGAATGACAGAATAAAAAGATCACGGACAAACGTGGAAGGCAGATTCTCGAGCTGGTGCGCTAGAGGATGTATGTAGAACTCTCATCAACAGCAGTAGCTGATGTGTGCGCTCATCCGCTGGTATGGAAAGGAGAGGATTCCTCTTAGATTGCAAATCACGCAATGGATGTGTGATTGCTACAGATCTTTTTGAATGAATAATTCACTGGTGTACTGTAATTTAGCCCACTGAGATGTGATTGCAGCTGTTCCCCTACTGTATATGTGTTTTGATTAAGTGGAGCGTATCTTAAACCCCACAAGTGTATAAATAGCCCATGTATGTGATATGCAAACACTGCATACATGCACACATAACAAGAGCAGTCTAAGGAAACATTTTGTTTTGGGGATGATTACTTAGATGTATATTTTAATATATAATTCATCTCTCAAAAAAAAAATCTGTGTAGAACACTTCCCTTTCCTTTTGTCTGGCTATGAAGTCGTCTTAACTGTGGTACCATATAAATGCTTTCAGCCAACATTGTAGTATCAGGGTGTCTCTGTGTTATTAATGAGTTTATCATTCCAAGACCTCTCCAATATAAGAAATTACTTCTTTTGTGCCTATTTTACAGGTAGGAAACAGAAATGCAGAAACAAAGGTGACTTTTTCTATGGTTATGCAGAACATGTAAAAGAACAAAGAATCCAGATTGAGTATCTGGATTGAATCCAAATTGAGTATCCAGAGTCCTTTCATGATGCTTTACCCACAAACTACTCTCTTGTCCTCTCCCCCTCACACACACTTCCTTTCCCCAGAAAAAGGGGCAGGGAAATTGTAATAGTTTTGAAAATAGTTGTGGGTTCCATTTGAACACCAAGCAATTTGTGATTTTGAAAATCACCTTGTTATTACCTTACATATCATTCAATCTTGTGTTCTTATGCTTCTTCTCTTATAACAAACTTGTATACTCAGAATATATTTATATATATAAAAACACTTGCCTCTACCCAAAATGTACATGGAAGCAGCAATGATGATTCCTGAGGTTTAGGCAGCTGTTGCAAGTACTCTGTGTCTGTGACCAATGTGTGACATACACAGAAACACAAGTGAGTGTCTTTGGGGCCCACTTTGGAATAAAAACAAGAAACTAGTTCCTGGTAAAATTAGGAAAGATATTGTTCCTATGCATAATTGATGGTCTAGGTGGATTTAAGAACTGTAACCAAGGATGATATTTGGCTTATCTGTCTTCAAAGTGTGAATAAGAAAGCAATTTTCAAGATATCTCCTCTTTTGACCTTGTTTGTAGGAAAAAAATTACCACTTGGTGATAATACATTTGAATGTCAGATAAAATCTGAACTGATGATGAAGTTAACTATTTTGCTCGTCTAGATTAGTGTTAAAAAACAGTTTATTCAGGTCTGTATTTGTGAAAAAAATTACATTTGGCTCCAACTCATTTTTTAAGTCCAGTGTTAGCAAATAGTAATTTTCCAAGCGGAGAACAAAAATGGAGGGAGTTGCAAGAAAAAAAAAGGAGCATTTCTGTTGACTAGAGTTGGAAAATTTTTTAGGGCTTGGTCAAAAGCTCATTGACGTCAGTAGAAAGTCTCTCATTAACATCACTGGGTTTGGCTTTTGGGGCATACGATGGCCCAGATTGTAATCTCAGTTAAATCCCATTCTGTTAGGGAATTTATTCACTAGTATAACACGTTCAAGCTGCTCAAAACTGTTTGCACTAAAAGTTTTCTTAACCAAAGGTAATCTTTTTGCCAAAATGAAGTAGTCTGTGAAAACAAATACATTCTTTACTTCATATCTTCCGTGTTGCTTTATTCAAACTCTGTTGAGATCACTTTTAGCAATTTATGTTCTATTTATGAAAAGACACATTTTTTTTCTGAAATATTGGGGTTTATTAAACCAGAGACACCAAAAATTACTCAGGAAAAAAAAGATAAAATTATAACACAAATCACTAAAAACAGTATATGTGTCGCTGTAATACCCTATAAAATGAAAACAAGTTAAAAATTATTAGGATTTTTTCGACCAAATCTGTAACTCAGATCACAAGATGGTTCAGTGACTTTTTTAGAAATAATATTCATTAAACATCTGGAATACAAAAATGTAAGGAAATAGGATAATGAAAAAGAAAAAAAGCTCTGGAGAATCTGATCAAAATAAAAACTGTTCATGTTAGCAGCGTTATATTATGCAGTATATGTACTCTGCAGCAGGCTGTGTTCGGAGACATTGACCTAAGTTTTGCAAGGTATAGATGGCATATGTTAGCAGAGGAAAAAGAGGCTTTCAGAGGTGTGTATAAAAGGGGAGAGGAATATATGCAGAGAACATTGCTTTATGTTGGAGGAGGCGTGGAGGAGAAGGCTCTGACATTAATGAAGGCAAGTTTTGAAGATGCTGGAACCGGTTTTGGTTTCCATTAAAATTAATGAGTAGACCTCTATGGACTCTCACTTGAGGAGGACTGTGTGTATGTTCCAGGAAGTCACAGAGTTTTGCCATTGTGCCACCAGTGAAAGTCATTAGGACCACCTTTGTGAAAAATATTGTCTCTACAAGAAATGAAGGTATGAGATGGAAGAGGAGAATAGAAAGAGAATTAGAAAACAGGAAACAATTGCTTCATCCCTTATAGATGGGAGAACTACTTGAACTGTTAGTTAAGATAAGTCATGTGGCAAAGGGTATTTAATATTTGGTTACTATTTAATTTCTTACAACAACTTGCCATCACGGCATTAAGTACTTTATAAAGTCAGGAAATTAATGGTCCTTGTAAAAATAAAAATTGAAGATTTTTTCAAAAGAAAGCTGTAAAAGAACAAACATTTAAAGGTAATCAATACCATTGTTATTAGGAAACCTATGAGTACAACACTTCTTCTCAATTAGGGAAAAACTGTATTTTATGTTTCTCTCTTGCAAGCTGATCTTTGTTCACTTCAGCCTGTAATCTTGGTTTATGCTTTACGGATAGGCTTTGTTCTGGGTGTTTTTGAAGCATTGCATGCCTTTTTAAAGGTTTCAACAGAAGTACAAACAGCAATGAACTCAAAGAACAAAGGATTGTTCTTTCTTTCCATCTTTATTTTTTTCTTCTTTAAGAAAAGAAATGTTTCATCTCATTTTTCTCCCCTTTCAGGAAGTTGATGGCAATAAAGTGATGTCTTCATTTGCCCCGCACAACTCATCTACCTCACCCTTGAAGGCAGAAGAAGGTGGGCGTCAGAGTGGAGAATCATTGTCCAGCACAGCTCTGGGAACCCCTGAAAGGCGCAAAGGGAGCCTAGCGGATGTTGTAGACACCCTTAAGCAAAGAAAAATGGAAGAGCTCATCAAAAATGAGCCAGAAGGTAAGGCCTGGGAAACTGGCCAAAATTTTCTGTTTTCTTTTCTTTTCTCCAGATTCTTTGGATACGTATACTTTTTAATCTTCCCATTTTGTGCTCCATTTGCTTTTTCTTGCTAGCAAAATCGAAGTAAAGAGCTCCTAGTTCTTGTCTACATTAGAGATAAATTTCAGCAATATCCTATTACAGCTAACATTTTTAGCTTTTCCCAAATGAGAGCCTTTGTCTGACATAACGGTCTTTTTGTCACAGTTGCAATAGACACAGCAATCCTCCTCAACATGGGTACAATGAACACTGTAATTTTAACAGCCTGGGGGTCATTTACACCACTGCTCCCCCCTCCCCCATTTCTAGAGCAAAAAGCAGTGTTATCAGCAATGTCAATTTTTTTGTGAAATTATTTAGTAGGCATGTCATTATTTGAAAGGTAAGAAGTTAAATTTGGAATTCATGAAAGCTTTTGTCTGGAGCATGTCCTATCATGTCATCCTCTATTTATCTGTAGTGCAGGTACTATACAAACAGATACAGTACAGGCTTTCTCTGCATTATATCTGGCCAGCAAGTTTCAACCTTGGCATATAGGTGTCATCTCTCGAGAATCAGTTTCTTTTGAGACTGTCTGTCCAGTCAGTGACAATGCCACTTCTGCTCTGTGGGCTGAGACTAAGACCAAACATCTCGCCTCTGAGAAGCCACAGAACAGCTTTCCTTTAAGTAATTTTCAATTCCTGCCTATTTGGGGCAGAGTTAAACCCCTGACTGGAAGGTGAGGTTCTCACTATGTTCTCCATAGGTATCCAGCATGCATATTTACAGCTAGATTTCCAGGGGACTGTGAGCCAGTTGATGTGTGAACTGAGCCTTATTCCCTAATGCGCAGTAATAAGACTTCATTTTCATTTACACCCCCCTATCCTGTTGTAGAAATCTATTTCAAATGTTTAAAAGCATGGCCCTCAGAGCCCACCTCAGTGTTGAAGCATGAATTGATAGCACGTACAAGAAAATTTTAGGACGACCTGCATACTGGAATGAAAATACGGATGCAAACACAGTCGCACTGTCACATACATGAGCATGACAGGATTGTAAATTAGTCTTCTTTTCTGGACTGGAGCACACAGTAAGGGTCTGCTGGGAAACAAATTCTTTGTCTAAGCATTTTTTGGAATGTTACGTATAATCATAGCATTTCATTCTGCATTTACGTTGCCTTAATGGTCAGTGCCATGACCTACCTTGTGCCTTTGAATGGAAAAGATCTTTCCTGTGTATGGTATGGGGTGGGGGGGAAGCAGACCAGACTTTTATGTAAGAGAAAGGAAAGAACAGGGGGTTCTGGGCAATGTATAAATACTCTGTTGAGTATGAGGTTGTACAAACTGCACAGACTCCATTAAGGAAAGGCCACAGATAGACATGAGAATGGTTACAGAGCCTGTGCATTATCTCAGCTCTACTAAAATGAAAATATACAGTACAAACAAAAGATCTACAGCTTTGTGAAGAGATTGGGAGAGAGAGGAGGGGGAGCAAGCGAATGTTGGGCTTTGCAAATGCATGCAACAGAAAATCTTTTCTTCCCTCTAGCCATTGTTCTATTGTCTTTCAAAGGCCATTAAAATGAACAGCAGGTTGTGATGAAAATTTCATTAAGCCCTCGTTAAATCATTATGAGGGTGCCATATTCATGTCTCTGCTTACTCCCCATCCAGGAAAAAATGAATAGGAAAGGGGTTTTTTTTCCCCTTTCTCCTTAAAAGCGAACTAACAAAAGTTCAGAAGTTAGAAGAGAATGGGAAATGGGACATGAAACAAAAGGAGGCCAGAGAGGTGAGCTGGCTAGGAAGAAAATTAGACTTGCATAAGAGCATTGAAAGGTGGTGAAGGACAAATACATCATTTTGACAAGTCTCCCTCCCCCTTCCCTTCAGCCAACATGATTGTTTTTAGAGTGGCTAATTAAAAAATATATATTTCTGGGTGCAGGTGGCAAGACTGTTCTTAGAGATCCTCCACAAATATGAATCTGTTTCCCTAAAAGAAGTATGTACTACTGCAAGCACAATGTCTTCTCTGTTTGAACTCCAGCAGAAAATCTACTTATTGTCATGTCTTCTTCATGTAGTGGTAAAGTTGTCAGTCATCACTGGTTGCTAGTCATGTAATTAGCATATATTTTTTTACGCTGAGGGTGGTGAAACACTGGCACAGGTTGCCCAGAGAGGTGGTGGATGTCCCATCCCTGGAAACGTTCAAGGTCAGGTTGGACGGGGCTCTGAGCAACCTGATCTGGTTGAAGATGTCCCTGCCCACGGCAGGGGCGTTGAACTAGATGACCTTCAGAGGTCCCTTCCAACCCAAACTATTCTATTCTATGATTCTATGATATGAGGTTGGAAGGGACGTCAAGGATCATCTGGTCCAACCTTTCTTGGCAAAAGCACAGTCTAGACAAGATGGCCCAGCACCCTGTCCAGCTAAACCTTAAAAGTGTCCAATGTTGGGGAATCCACCACTTCCCTGGAGAGATTATTCCAATGGCTGATTGTTCTCATTGCGAAAAATTTTCCTCTTGTGTCCAATCGAAATCTCCCCAGGAGTAACTTGTAGCCATTACCCGTAGTCTTCTCCATGTGACTCCTTGTAAGAAGGGAGTTTCCATCTTCTTTGTAGCCACATGGAACATGGTGATAAGGTCTCCCTTAAGCCTTCATTTCTCAAGGCTGAGCAAACGCAGTTCTCTCAGCCTTTCCTCATAAGGCAGGCTTCCCAGCCCTTTGATCATCTTTGTGGCCCTTCTCTGGACCCTCTCCAGCCTGTCCGCATCATTTTTGCATAGCAGGGACTAAAACTGAACACAGTATTCCAGGTGTGGCCTTGGGATAATGACTTCTTTATCTCTGCTGGTGATGTCCTTGTTGATGCAACCCAGCATCCTGTTGGCTTTCTTTGCCACAGCAGGACACTGTTCACTCATATTGAGCTTCTTGTCCACCAAGACAGGACCTTGTCCCAGGTCCTTTTACACAGAGCTGCTCCCCAGCTAGGTAGATCCCAGCCTGTGCTGGACTCCTGGATTATGTTTTCCCAGGTGCAAGACCTTACACTTGTCCTTGTTGAACTTCATAAGGTTCTTGTTAGCCCCCTCTTCCAGCCTATCCAGGTCAAATTAATTTCCCCATGAATAAGAAAAGTTACAAGTGGGAATCTTTGGTAGTACATGTAGGTAACAGTTCAACAATGCATGATCACTGTGTATTTCAGTAATAATTTTTAGTCTTGCTAGTTTGTGGAGCTTTGTAGGAGAAGACCAAGAATCTTGGTTAAGCTTTGCTGCATTATGTCAAAACAATAATATAATACTTTAATTCTCTTTGGGAAGAAAGGGAAACATTTGCACCAGTAGCTGAGGTTTAATTAGATCAATTTCCTCTGAATCTTTCGAAGACCAGATATGAGCCATATTCCTATTTCTCTATGTACTCAAAAGTTTATATATTATTTAACTTGTACAATGGGCTGTGTTTGCTCTGGTTTTATTGTTTGAAATTGTCTTCTGAATTACTGTGGGAAATGTGCTTTTGAAGCATTCTTTCAAATGGCCTGTTTCTTCAAAACCAGAAAAAAGACAAGGGCTGGGTAGACAACTTTAGGTCTTGATCCAAACCTCATATCAGTCAGGGAAAGGACTTCTCTTTTCTTAAATGGTTTTTGAGGACAAGTGAGATATTCCAAAATATTGATAACAGGTCTGACTGTTTTTAAGAAACTTTATCGATATAAGGTAAATGGTTTTCTTAAATTATGTTTGTTAGAAAGTAAGAGTTAATACTTTGCAAATTTTGTCAGTAAAGGACAAAGATTTTTACAGTGTTACGAAACATACTGCTCAGAGTGCACGAATGCACGCATGTATGTATGCATATATGTAAGCACATACATGTACCCACACGTGCTGACAAGGGAAGCGTCACTGTTCATATAAATGGTTTCCATGTTGATTTGTTGTATGTATGCCTTTGGTTAATGTCCCCTGTAGGAAGCCATGCTACCTGCTCATTCCTGAGAAGTTTCCAAAAGCTTGTCACTCTTTTCCTCCTTGCATATGTGTATGGTTTTGGTTTTCATAGGGGTTTATACTTACCTCTAAAGCGCCGTGCTCTTTTTTTTTCCCCTCTAAACTTGCCATTTTACTCTTGCTGTATGAAAGTATGTGACTGACAGTGAGTCATGCTGACACAGAAACAGAGTGTTTCAGTGAATCTAAAACTTGTGGAATTTTACTCATTGCTAATACAGTGCTCATTTTTCTTCTCTCAAATTCTGCAGAAAATCCTTATATACAGCTTTAGTATTAGGCCCCCAAAGGCATAAACCTATTACTGAAGTCACACAATGTTATTTTACATGAAACATTCTGTCCTTTCTAACTTGAACTTCAGAAGAGGAGTCAGTCCCCTTTTATTCCTGGTATACAATAATGAAGATAATGGAGTGGGTTTGGAGAAGCCTTATATACTGTGACAGACCTCAAGCCCTTGCCCTGAGGGTCGTCTGCCGACCATGGGATTCCTTTTGCAGCTAAAATCATTAGGCGAATGAGATACAGGCATGTTTTTCTTCTGTTTTCTTAAGGCATCAGAGGATGGCAGAGACTCTCTGTCTGTCTGTTCTCTTCATTTGCAGAAATGAAATGGAAATCTCTTTGAAGTCACTGAGCTTGACACAAGTTCATGAAAGCAAAGACCAAAGCAGCCACTTAGCTTTTTCTTGCACTATTAATGGGATTGGATTGCTGTATTTTAATTTATGGCCTGTGCTTGTGGAAAATTAAATCTCTGAAATCTGTGTAGCCTTTCCTCTACACGTATGGCTTGGCTTCTGGAAAAAAAATAGGCAAACAAGTAAATTCTCTCCTATTTTTAGAATAAGCCAGAGTACTCACCAGCTTTTTACATCTCCTAACTTTTAATTAAGAATCAATCTTCTTTTTCCATTTTGGTAGTATATGTTTGTAACAGGTGATGTATCTGTCTGTTTATCTTTAAAACTTAAATACTGTATCTTCTGAGGCCAGATCTATGTTATTGTACATAATTTGTAGGAATTCTGGATAAAAGGGATCGTATGGGCATCTACCTGACCACAGAGACTGCGCATATGAGCTTGTGCACATGTGGGTACACTCATTCATCTGCATGGCTCGTTCTTCTTAATAAGGACCTCTGAAACTCAGTTTGCTTTGGCCGTTTAAATGAATACTTTGAATTTTATATAAATACATGTACACAGATATATATAAAGTGCATGTATTAGATATATATATGTAGACATAAATATATATAAACATGCACACACAAGAATTATGTATATATATAGTGTTTAATATTGTTCCTACTCCAAAATTTCAATCTACTAGTCCTTAGGTCTCCTGAGCAGGAACAATTAATCTCAAGTGTTTAGTAAGCAGGTAATAGATATGTTTGCAGGGCTTTAACAGGCAATGTGAGTACTAGAGCCTCATGTATTAGAGTATGCTGCAATACTGTAAGTAATTACTTTGTCAGAAAGAAAGGGATGAAAAAAGTCTCTCGGGCATGATTTTTGTCTTCTGAACATCCCCCAAAGGCTATTTGTGTTTGATGTTTAAGTTTACATTATAAATCACAATGCCTGTTCTTGTGGTAATTTAAATGGCTGTTGTTTAAGCAGTTCTGTAGTCTATAAAAGTGAACCATATTGAATTCAGGTTCTCTAGTTGAAATAAGATCCCGGAATATCTCCTAATATTATCAAACTTCTAATCAACATATCCTGTAAAGAAATCAAGAGGTCTCCTTCTTCTTAAGCTATAAATTCCAAAGCAGACCAATAATGGGCACAAGAAGGGTGGCCTTTGAAATGCAGACTCTTGTTTTTAAATCACAACTGATGAGATGGGAAGAAATAAAGTGAACAGATTCGGGAAAAGCCTAAGGATACTCTAATTAGTTGAGGTTTGAATTTCTTTTATTTGGTTCTTCACTGTCCCTTTGACAAAGTACATGTTGAAGAGGCTTTGTAATGCTGTTCTACTGAAGGACAAACAAGGATACTTTGCAGTTGAGTACTTTTAAGTTTTGTTCGTACACTCCTGCTGCTGTGGAAGGATGCTTCAAGTGCGTTGTGGTTCCGTGTTCATCTATGCGGTCTGTCATGAGAAAATGTGTCTTTTCTTGTAGAGCAAGCCAGCATCAAAATTCCATGCACTTCTTCAAAGACCCCACCATATGGAATTGTGCATTCATATACTGCTGATAAAAATACAAAATAATTTAAAAAAATTTAAAAGATTAAGTTTATGAAATAGGCCTATGTGAAGAGAAGGAACTGTTAAATGCTGCAGTGGCTTAAACCTTTATTAACAAGTGCTTTAACTCTAGAACAGAGGTAGCCTAGTTTGAAGCCCTGCCAGCTCTTACTTGCTTAAAGTGAAGTTTATTCATTTGTCACCTTCAGTTTTTAAGTGTTTTCCTTCCTAATAGTTTAGCCCGATAGTCACGGTTTATTTCAATGGATGTCTTCACAATTTGCTTAGATTCCCTTCCAAGTCTCTCTTGCTTACATCCTCAAAGGTTTGTAGCTTTTGGATTTTTCTTTTCTCTTTTGATAAAGGCATCTGAGGTGCTGATACAGCATCTTAAATATAGAAGAAAGCATTATGGTCAAGTGAGATTCAGGAAACTTGTGCTTTTGGAGAGAAGATGTAGTCCCTCTCCCCCTCCCTGTTTTAGAATGGAAGTCTTCTCTGATGGATCTCTGTAATTAAAATTTCCTTCCAGGGTACATTCACTCCATAATATTGGACAAGCAGCAGCCAAAGCAAAATGCTTGATCTCTTACTTCCCATCTTTTACAGTGCAGCATATAAGTGGTTCACCAAGACCAAAATAATTATTTGGGCTCCTGTCTGCCCCTAATTCCCCATGTAACTAGACTCTTCAATAGCTGTGATTAATTTCAATAGGGGTTTTCAAAACTTGCTGCTGCTCTTATCCCTGGATCATTTTGGTGTGCCTGTTGTCCCCAATGTATTCCAGCTAGATGACTTTGCAGTCTGCCTTCATTTTTTGCTCTCTTTTTTTTTTTCTTTTTTTTTTTTAATTTCCCCCTCCCCCAGAAAAGCCATTAGCTTTCTGAGCTTCATTTCAGTCCTTGGATCACTGCTGGAGAAACCTCTGACCCAGACTGGTAATATACAAATATACATTAGGGAGTGTGCCAGCTCCTTCTGTATGCTTATGTGCCACAGCTTTTGGGGATGTCATTTATTCAAGAGTGAAGAGCGAGCCACCTGTTTCTTAGGCCTCTTGTACCTCATATTAAAGGTTCAAGCCCTTGCTGAATAGTAACATCTTAATCTGGGCAACATACACAACGTTTAGCTGAAACCTATTTGTCGAGCTAGCAGGGTTTGTGGTATTTTTTTCCCTTCTCTCTTACCCCCGAGGCGCTTGTCACGACCGTGCATATTAAAATTAATCAGACCTCCCAGGCTTGTGTGACTGTGTGGTTTAACATGAAGAAGTGGATATCAAGCATTTGCCCTAATTAAATAGGCCTGCTTGGTTTTGTTCTAGTGGATACTCGGTCTTCTTTTTAATAAAAGCTGCTTATGGAGGAGGCACGGCCAGCTCTAGAGTTAGTGGAGAGCTCACTTCAAAGTTTTCCCCACCACCTGCGCCCAGGATGCTGAGACCTGAAGGGCTCCCCGTGTTCTTTCTTAACAGCACAATTTGCGGGAAGTAAGTGGAGGGGGAAGGGGAAAATACAGCCAAATGAGCGCGAGAGCAATCAGGGAAGGAGAGGCGAGGAGCTGGGACGAGCATGTGGATTGGCTTTTTGAAGTTGATTAAGATGACCTATCATCCTGTCTGATTAGCTTTAGATCTCAGTCTGTGCCATGAGCTATTCACAAGGCTGTCTTGTGTCTTCTGTTTACCAGAAGCAAGGGAAAGCCTCTAGTATGGCAAGGAGCAACATTTGCAGCAACTCCCACTTGCTTGTTTAGCTAATGAAGTAGCCTTGTAAAAACACTCTTAAGTTTGAAGCTGTTGCTTACTTTTATTAGTTAGGTATCTGTTTAATGTTGATATTTTTAAGGTGGTTTGAACATCGCCAGTTTTACACAAATGTATACGTCTCTCGCATTGTAAATAAGCTGCACTGGGAAGATAGAACTCCTTTCATCATCTTTTCTTCTCATACAGTTTCATTGTATTCTGGTTTCTGCATTACCTCAGGAGAAAACATGCTATATGTGTGTGATTTCTATACTGTAATATATCAATTCAAAAAGCACCCAAAACAGAGTAAAGGAGAGTTGGGGAGGGAACCGTAGAACCTGTTAAATGGTAATTAAGGACTGATACCGTTTAGCAATTCAACAAGTTAATTTTAGCCAAAAATAGTAGAAAATTTGGAACGGTCAACATTTTTAGACAAAATGTTTCATTGGAAATGATATTTTTTGTTTTTAGATGTTTAAGATGATTAATCTGAAAGAGAAATGAAAACATTTCAATTCGGGTTAAATAAAACATTTTGGGTCAGGTGGAAACAGCTTTTCCCCTGACTCGGTTTGGCAGCTGAAATGAAAAAATTCAAACTAGACAAACGAAAATGAGTTTCAAAACCTGGAAAGGTTTCGGGAGTGTTTTTGTATCTAATGACCTGAGGAGGACAAATGAGCAGTTGTTATAGACACTTAAATGGTGTTCATAACACTGAATGTTATGCGCTGTGGTTTTGAGGGGTAAACTGCAATATTTTAGTCAGCAAAGCTTTCAAAATTTGATTTTTCTCCAAATGTGCAAATTTCTATGTCTTCTGAAGCCTCAGTCAGAAAAGTTTTGCAGCACCTAGGGCATTTTATTTTGAAACAGATTTTGGAATTTCATCATACTTCATATGTTAGACATACTTGGCATGTCTTTGCAGCAGAAACCTATGAGTCTATTCTAGAGGGCCTAAAAGTTGTTACACCCCCAGAATTTGATTTTGCTTTCTATTAAAATTCTTGCAATCCAGTACGCAGGCAAAAAGCAAAGCTTTATTTATCTGTTTCCATAATAGTTCAAATTGTTGAAGTAAAACCCAGCAGGTAGGACGATACTCCATTGATTTAAAAATTTATTGCATGTCCGTGCACTAACTCATTGCCATCTTTCTCTGTCTCTCAAAGTATTATTATTATTATTCCTATTTTATTTTTCATTTCAAACCTTGGCACAACCCAAATGTAAAGAACCATATTGACACTGCCAAGCATCTGTCTGGTGCTTGACAGCATCATAGAAACCCTTCCACTGTTTCATCTGGGTTGCTATTGGTTATTTAACAACACAATGTAAACGGTGCAGTGTGGGTGTATATGAAATGGAAAGAAAGGTTGAGGTGGGGGGAAGGAGCCCTGTACAAGTAAATACGTCTTTCATCATATCTTTTGTTTGGTCTGTTTGCTGTGTGCTATTCAGTAGTCAATAGAAGTTGTTTGACGGTTCTGCAAAAGGGTAAGAAACCTCCTCTTAAACTTTTATTCTCCTGCGTTTGTCTCAGTCCAGAAAGTTTTCTGCTTTTGTTTTTCTTGCCTCGCTTTGTTGTCACCTGTCTGTTGTTGAAGGGGTTTTGTCGTTGCTGTTTAGCTGATGTGACATAAGCTGATACTTATGAAACGCTCCTTATTGAGCAGTGATCTTGTACAGGTGAAGTGGACATTTTGAGAGCTTATGAAAGGTTTGCCGTGACGGTCTTTGGAGCAATAGAGTTCTTTCAAGCTTGAGTTTTAATTTATTTATTTAGGTAGGGGATGAAAGTGAAAAGTGAACGAAGAGAAAAATCAGTCTGTGCTTTCTGCTGAAGAATGCCCTGTTAGCATTTGTGCGACTCGGTAAGGCTTTCTGAGATGTTTAGCCTTGATTTAATTCGTATTTAAGATCTCTCCTCCCAGCACATTAATATAATGTCAATGTAGAATGCATTGCATGGTGTAATTACTGAAGAGAGCAGTAGTTGGGAAAACAGACGGTAATTGAACACATGGCTGTTTATTACAACAGGACAGTGCTCCTACGCTGGTATTTAGGGCATTAATAGGGAAGAATTGATTTGTTGTTTTAAGATGAATTCAATCACTGTTGCTTAGGTCTTTGTTTGTTCAGGCCGAGTTATGCTTTGTTTGTGTTATGTGCCCAAGAGGTTTACACACCACAGCGTGGCATTAGTCATGCAGAGGGCTTGGGAGCAGAGAGCCATTTAAATGAACAAAGGACATTTTTCTTTTTGGCTCTGTTTATCTTCCTCTCTAGTTTTGTTACCCTCTAATCTATCTCCATCTCTCTCTCCCTCTTTCTCCCCCCTCCTTTCCGCCCCAAACATTTTTGATCAATGCAGAGGTCCTCCCGCTTTCTTCCTTCCCCCTCCTCTTTATTCACCCTCCTGAAGACAAATGGAGCTCTGATTGACAGGTGGCAACACGGGGTGGCGGCACGATGTAAATAGGAATGGTTGCTCCCAAGTTTGTGCAAGGGAGAATGGAGGGGGGGCAGGGGGGAGGAGCGTTCAACTTGGAGGAAAATGGTTAATTTCAAAGCGAACAGAGCAGGAGTGAGATGTACCACTGCACGTCTCAACTCTGGTGTTTTTGAAAGAGCGAATGTGCGCACCTTTCGTGGCTCCCGCTGGCTTGCACTCTGGTTGGGCCCTGTGCAGTCCGTGTCGTGGGATTTAATGAGCCTTCTACCCTCTCCTCCTTTTTACTGATCCGAGTCGGAGGGAGGAAGAGAGAACCGTATGACTGAAGTTGAATTCCTGGTCTCCCCGTTGTGAGCAGTATGGTTTATACTTTAGGCTCATTGTGCTTGAGAGGAATCTCGTCTTGATTTATTTCTGAGTGTGGGAGAGTTAGTAGACACTTAAGAACAATGTGGGCCAAATTCTGCTCTCAGATGTAAGTTCACAACTCCAGCTGAATATGGCAAGAGCTTTAAGAAGGCAACATTTGACCCAATACAGGATTTGTAAAGAACCCAGCGTGAATTGGTTTTTTTAATCACTATACAGACAGGGAACTATGCCTGTTCCTAGAAGGAGCATTATTAAGAGAACTGAAAGGTAACAACAACAAAGTCTGTGCAGTCAGTAATTGCTAGAAACTTAGATTTCCTAGATGATGAGATACTTGTATCTAAGTAATATAGTGCATGATGAATTAGCACCCAGACTTGCCTTTTGTATAGAAAGTATAGTATAGTATAGTATAGAAAGTACTAGCTTACACAGCACAAGGAGAGAGAGCCACAGATGTGTGACATGGAGAGCCAGATTCCTCCTCTCAGGGAGAAATAACAATTCAGGACACATGTTCATACACTGCAACATGGAAGGAAGGATATGAACCTCAGTTGTTCATCTGAGCCTTTTAGCCATAATTATATATTAACATATAATTAATTAAATTATTGAATCTCTGAATAAATAATAGAAGCACAGGAGATGACAACGAGAAGAGGATCTGAAGTCCAACAAGTGTTTTTATCCATGCCTGCAATTGGTTGTGTGTGGGACATGCTACTTGGCCATTACTCATAAATGTTTTCTAAATACCTAGGTAGTGTAATTGCAAAGGCCCAACCCATATGCCCAAGGGGAATTTTCCTTCCCACCTCAAAAAAATCCAAAAAACAGTTATTGTATTGCTCTGCCAACAAGCAAGAATGATCATGGCTAAAGATTTATATAGCCCTGAAGTTACAATTGGTGTCCAAGTACTTTATCAGAGAGGAAAGTGTCTCTCCCGACTTGGAAGTGGTTATCCAAGTGTCCTGTTTATCCAGTACAGTTTGGAATGTTGCATTAGTTTTGTACTGTAGATTAGCCCACACAATCTCAAGGTAAATAGTCTAGAGACAAAGATCACATGGAAGAAGAAAAAACCTCTCAGTTTTGTATGCATCCTTTTATCTTCTTTTGCTAAACCTTCCCCGCAAAAAAGTCAACAACTAAGCAGAAAAATGGTTTCAACTGTAGTCATTACTGTGTATTCACTCAAATCCTGTAAGATCACTGTCTTGTTGCAAAGCGTAAAGCACATAAATGTATTTTTGCTGGGATGTCAATACACTAGACTTAAATAAAGCAATGTATTTCCAAATAGTTCCTTTTCCTTGTATGTGAAATTAATATGTGAAGATGAAACTAGAGGACAGCAGGCCTTCTCTAATGATTTTCAGCTGCAACAATTCTGGATTCCACACTGAGCTCATGTACAGCCTTAATCAGCAATGCTGCTTAACTAAATATGGAGACATTTCACTGAAGATTATTTTATTTTAAGTCTTTTTTATGCATTTCCTCTTGCTGTGTCATCTAATTGATTCACAGCTCCTGTGAAGCTTTGGGGTATGGGATGCACATCCAGGCAAAATGCATTCTTCCTTTACAAGTTTGGCCAAGCCAGTCCTATCTGAGTTCAGAGGAATTAAGAAGCTGTCATTGGGAATCGTTCTGTAACTAACCATAAAATTATTAGATGAATAATACACATGACATAGGGGTTTAGGCTATAACCTGTTCTTTCTGCTGCAAAAAAAAATGCGGTCCTTTTGAGATGATCGTGTTATTACATTACTATTTTTACCTGTATGTTGTTGCTAGACTGGTTACTGAAAGGGGGAACACAGTACTCAGTGGATGTTACATGGTATGCATGACCCAATATTTTAAAGTAACGGGGCCCACAGAAGACAAAAAGACAACAAAATTAGAGGTGCTTTCTTATGTTGCCAGACTGCAAAATTTTCCCAGTTTTTCTAATGCAAACTCTTTTTGTTGGTCATTGGTTTTGTCCTGGCCTTATGCCTTAAATATTGCATGGAACAAACTGCCGTTGAAGTGCTAGAGAGAGAGTGAGTTCAGCTCCTTGGTTTCTCACGTCTTTGCTCCTAATTGATCTGCTTATATTGGACATTATAAATGTTCACCAGAAATCAGGCTAAATCTACCAACCACCACACTCCTAAGTATTTTCAGGAGCAAACGAGATGCAGTGTATGGCCATTTTTTAACTCATCTGCTTCAGCTCTTTTAGTAGACAGGTCCCTGTAGACATAAAGACAGGTGAAAAAGCATCAAGAGGGGAAGAATGAAGATGCCTTCTGCATTTGCATAAACAGGCACCATTGTGGGAGAATGAAATGGGGAGACAATTTTTGTAAGCTTTCCAGTGAGGCTCTTCAAGGGGAGGTTAAAAGATGCACTGTACTATTCTTCAGACCTTCTATTCTTCCTTAGGATGCACCCTTGCAATCTGATTAATCTTGGGATAGGGGAAATACTAGCGGGGATTTGTTTGTTTGATCAATTTCTTCTTCTTTTTGCAAAATCTTGTTCCTAGTAGAAGGGGACGTTGGGATTGTTTAGGCAATCCCAGGTAGCTTTCCTCCCAGGCTGAATGCATTCCATAAAGCTGTCAGTTCTTTAGCTTAATACTGGGTCTTACTGTATTAATTCAAGGCTTTCAGTGATCTAGGACACAACATGTGCCAGGAGTAGGAACTAAAATTAGAGGCAGACTTTTGGCTGTGAGAGCTGCTTGAGGCTACTTGGGGTGAAAGAGGAGGAAAGAGGCCTGACATCAGTCACAGCCCAAGGACTGCGAGATGTTCCAAGCATCCCCTCAGATACAGGTTTTTCTGCAACACACACTGTAGCGAATGACCCTTCCTTTTTTGTCTCATCCCACTCACTGATACAGCACTCGGTGGTTTGTTTCACACACCAACTCCTTGTTGAAAGCTCTCATAGTTCACTTGTTACAGCGAAGTCCAATTCTTGGTATACTGGGATTGTGATTTTTTTTTTTTTCCCCTTCACTCTAAAAGAGAAATGAAAACTTAAATAGTAGCTAATCTTTGGTAACATGCACCTAAAAAAAGTGAAAACATTGTGAAACAAAGTGAAATCCTTATGAGGGATTCTAAGTTTTCAATCATAGAAAATAGCTTTTGGTGATATAACCTAATGGTAAAAAAAGGATTAGGCAAAATAGGGCTGAACGACAGGAAAATTGCTTCTTCCCCCTTCACTTCAGTGAACGTATTTTATTATGTAACATTTTATGCTCTTGGCTGTATGCAAGAATCGTTTCATTGTAATTTTTTTTAATATATCATAATTCTGTTAAGGACTATGAATGAGGAATAATTAGGCATTATTGTTTGGTTATGTAGATTCTCTTGTGATCCTTTCTTGTTTACTTCATTTAAACTGTCGATACTGTTCTTGCCATGTAGAAATAATGACTGTGTTACTTCATGAATATGAGATTACAGGGGCCTTGTTTTAAATTGCTGTAACACTTGTTCCTCCTCTGTGATCATTTCAGGCCTTCTGAAACATACTCTTTCTTCATGAAAAGATAAATACTCAGAAACACAAGTTCATAGACGTTCAGTATTTACTAAAAGATCTTCAGTCTTTACCTTATCCTGGCTTGTCTCTTTCTAATAAAGTTATAAGGCTGCACATTGGCATTGGTGTGGGATTCACATAAGCATAAGAGGGAGTCCTGGTCTAAGTAAGATGATACGTAGAGGCCATTCTGCAATACAAGAGTTTTGCCTTATAGTCCAACATAGAAAGATTTGTAAGGTTTTATTGTTAGGGAAAAAACCGTCTCCTCTGAAATCTGTACTGTGAATCTAAACTCTGATATTTTGCTCCTGTTCATGTACAGCACTTTCTTTGATGACTGTTGGAGTTCTGATCTCACAGGGAGAGGAGAATATTGGAGTTGAGATTTCTTGAACAGAGCTTAGGGGATAATATTGTGTTTAGTTTGTTTCACTAGATGCAAGCTAATCAGAGAATAATTAACAGTCAAAATGCCAAGGTCCTTATTCATGTAAGGGATCTGGTATTGAAGTCCTCAATAAAGTAACACTCACATTGAATTCAGTGAGACTTTAAACTGAACAAATGCTTCAGGATTTGTCCCCAGCTATTTTCTCCCTGTCAGTTTTTAATGAGCATCCCATAAAAGTGTTTAACAATTGTACTGACTTTGATTTTTCAAGGTTTTGGAGAAAATTGCTTTCTCAGGTTGTGAAAAAAAAAGTAGAAACAAAAAAAGCACATTTTTCCATCGTGATGTCTAACATATTGTAAGCAGATTCAAAGACTGTCTCACCTCATGCTTTCTGATAGGCAGTATGTTAAGGATGTTACAAAGAGTATTGTATAGAAATTGCCGGGAGGAAGAATTACAGCTGATAGATGGAGGTATTTTAGACCTCATCTTAAATTCTTGGGATTGAGATGAAATTTAGATAGAGAGGTAGTTATAGATGCCAGTACTTTGTTTGTTTGTTTTGTAAATGAAAGGGGGAAAAAATGCCACCGCTAAGATCGCCATACAGAACCTGGTGTTTAAATGCCATGATTTTGTGTCAGAAGAAGCAGCTAGTGTATCTGGATTCATCCTTTGCCTTGCTTTCCTCGGTTGTCACTGAGAGCTCCCAGGCTGAGACAGATGGCTGCTGGTTTAGTTGTGTGCGTGGGAGACAGGAACTTCCACATGTGATTTTTTACCATTTGGTAGTAATTAGTTTGTTGTATAAATTAACATTAACTGAACCATTCTTCAGGCATTGTTTGCAATTATCTTCTTTGAGCCTCTGAGTTGTGTAAAGAAATAAAAAGCGGGGAAGAAAAGGGGGAAAAAATGCCACCGCTAAGATCGCCATACAGAACCTGGTGTTTAAATGCCATGATTTTGTGTCAGAAGAAGCAGCTAGTGTATCTGGATTCATCCTTTGCCTTGCTTTCCTCGGTTGTCACTGAGAGCTCCCAGGCTGAGACAGATGGCTGCTGGTTTAGTTGTGTGCGTGGGAGACAGGAACTTCCACATGTGATTTTTTACCATTTGGTAGTAATTAGTTTGTTGTATAAATTAACATTAACTGAACCATTCTTCAGGCATTGTTTGCAATTATCTTCTTTGAGCCTCTGAGTTGTGTAAAGAAATAAAAAGCGGGGAAGAAACTGCTTCTTATTTTGTACAGGGAAAGGACTCTATCATTAAGCAGAACAGAGCAGCAATTATCATCGCATGCCCAGTAGACTGAAAACTTCGGGGAAAAAACCCTTAAAAAGCAAGAATTTTTTTTCTGTAAATATTAATGGAAATTAATGATTTAGAAAAGCAGATAGATTTTATAAAATTTGTAAGAATGAATTATGAATACAAGCAATGTTGATCATGCCTTCCTGACATCATCATCATCATCATCATCATTATTACTGCTACTCCAACTACCACTGCTGCTACTTTATTTGATGTGTCTTTATAAGGAGTAGAGGGTTTCTTTATTTTTAAAAATATATGTTCTCTCAATTTTATTCCAGTTTTTTTCCCCCATCTTTGAAATATTTCCTGGTGGTTTTTTGGGTTGGTTTTTTTTTTTTTTTTTATGGTAGACAGTAAGGATCTTGTGTCTGCATATCGGGCAATGAACTATTGTTAGTGCTGGTTTTCTCTGGGGATTTCTGTCACTTCCAGCAACCAGCCAAATTGGAATTGTCAGGAGAACAGCCTCTCGCATGTTCCTTGGCACTTCTGTTTCCAGACTTGGCCTGAATCCAGACATGCAGAGGTTCGTGGACGTGAAAAATAACAGGGAAAATGCTCTCTGGTATTGGCCCACTATTTTAGTAATGTATTGGGAATCTCTAGGTTCATTTGCTGGAAAAGTTCAATGCTTCAGCAAGCAAAAGAAGAAAGTTTTATATCTCATTAGACTGAAGTTCTTCCCTTTCCTGCCCAGGAGTAGGTGAGAACTGGTGTTGGTGTCCGTCTTTTCGTGTAGCTCTCCTGCCCCGGATACAAAGCTGGCAAGATGGGCAACACGGCACTGTGCAGTAAATCCTCTCGCGTATAGGCTAGGTTGCAGCAGTAAATCTCAGGTACAGTCTCAGTCCATCACAAGGCACTCCACAGCTTCATTAAAATTAATTTAGTATCCGAAGTGTACCCTCTAGAGAAAGGTTCACGTGACTCGAGTTTTAAAGTGTCTTGGCATTTTCTTGTGAAACAAAATGAAGACAATTTTAGACCCCGACTTGAACTTGTCTAGGTAAATCGGTGCTGATTGTGGTTTTACCTAAATTCGTTGCATACAGGGCCCACACCCGAGAGGTGCATTTGTGTCTTTCTCCTGTCAGAATTGCCATTAATATTTACATTTGTCCAGATAAATAGTTTTACCTGAACAATAAATGCTAAAAGAGGACTTGAAATTCTGAAACGAGTAAATATAGATGCAGCTTAGTTAAGAATTGTTCTGTTTTTCTTGGCACGATGAATTAGCCTATATGAAGCTCTGTGCTGTTTGGGGAAGAGGAAGGTGGGAGGGAGCGTGTGGGAGCTTTAGTGGCTGGAAACGCAAAGAGAATACGAGCTGAGTACGCTGAAACCTGCAGCGAAAAGAAAGCTACCGTGGATGGTTTTCTTTCTCTTCTTCTTTCTGGCAAGGGTTAATGCTGTAACCAAGAATATCTGTGATTCTCCGGCTTTTGATATCAATGAATCAAACATTTTCTGAACCATTCTATTGAACACTTTTTTTCTTTTTTCAACTATGAAAACTGAAGGTGCCAACCATGCTTTGATATTGATGTGACAGTGCGGTGGGTAGGCTTGCAGTTAGCTGAAGTGAGCACGTGAGCTTTTGAGTTCACCTTCGTCCTGCTGAAGGGTTATAGAACAAGAAGGAAGAGCTGAACACAGCCTTTTGTTTTATGAACTGTACAGCTGCAGCATCATCGTACCAACTGTAGGGCTATTTTTTTCATCCCTGGAGGAATACAAGGAGGAAAGATTGGTTCTGTGGCTAAAAGCACAGAGCAGAGTCAGAAAATACAATTTCTTCTGGGTTTTGTTTTGTGTTTTTTTTTTTTTCACAGATTTTCCACGTGAACTTCATTCTCTGTGTCCAAGTTCTGTGTTTTTTAAAGCATGGTTGATAATAGTAACTGTGTACTTCTTCACAGTGGTGAAATTTAATTACTGCTTGGGAGATGCAGCCTGACAGTGGTCCTACTTACAAGACAGGACTAGACATAGGTCTGAGGAAACAAGCTGGCTGGAAATACGTGTCTGTTACAAGTCAGACCTATTTGTCTGCCCAACCAGAAATGAGATTGCAGGTTGAGTTTGGAAGCCTTTGGCGTGAATTCAGTAGCTTCTTCACAGAAAATACTTCTTCTGGGTTTTGTTTTGTGTTTTTTTTTTTTCACAGATTTTCCACGTGAACTTCATTCTCTGTGTCCAAGTTCTGTGTTTTTTAAAGCATGGTTGATAATAGTAACTGTGTACTTCTTCACAGTGGTGAAATTTAATTACTGCTTGGGAGATGCAGCCTGACAGTGGTCCTACTTACAAGACAGGACTAGACATAGGTCTGAGGAAACAAGCTGGCTGGAAATACGTGTCTGTTACAAGTCAGACCTATTTGTCTGCCCAACCAGAAATGAGATTGCAGGTTGAGTTTGGAAGCCTTTGGCGTGAATTCAGTAGCTTCCTCACAGGCAGAGCTCACTTTTGCCTCAGTGGGATTTCTGCAAGTGGAGCAGCTGCAGAGTTGGGCCTGTAGGGTTGTTGTGCAACGCGAAGTTGGCACTGTAGCTTTGTGCGATGGTTATACTACTAGGAAAAGATTTGGGTTCCATACTTCCTCCTAAATTCTCCTTTCCTGGCCCAGACAATTCTCCTTGTTGAATCTCTTGGTGCTCTTACCTGGAGCAAGGGCTGTGCTGGGACATCAAGCTGTGGTCCTCCGGGCTTGCAGTCCTCGTGGCGCAGGACGCCACGCACATGCACCAGAGTAGAGGATCGTAACCATAGAGGCAAACATAAAATCATCCCCTCCTTGCCTGCCACATAAAAAATTTCTTGCCGTTTCACACGCTTTTCCTCACATGCCTTGTAGAATCTATTTATTTATTTTATGGACACACGAGTTACAAGCTTTGGCATGGCAAGAAGGTGAGGAATTTTTTGTTTTGTTTTTAGTTTGGGGAGGAGGCGGGTGGGAGGGAGCGTGTGGGAGCTTTAGTGACTCGGAGCTCAAAGAGAATGCATTAATTAACCCAGGAGGATCGCTGGGATGCGGGAGTGAGAAACTGCAGCTTTAAAATCGGTGATCTTTATCCATTGTTGGGTTTGGGTCAAAGACCTTGGATAAGAGAAGGGGGGAAGAAGGGTGAGCAGGAGGGTGGGCACAATGGGAACCAGATGTTTCAAGCTGATGGGGGTTGGCCTCTCTGTTATTGTGTGACAAGCCACCGATCTCCCCCGCACACCCAGCCTTCAAAAGTATGTCATTCTTTTCTGAAGTTCTTCTGTCCTCCGCAGAGGGAGGGGGAGGCACACACATGCATGCGCATACATGCATGCACATGCATACATGCACACATACATGCGCGCACACATGCTCACAGAGGCAGCCCTGGCTGTGCTTTTTTCCTTTGGCCTACCTTGTCGAATGGCCCTGGAAGACTAAACAGGTGTTATCTACTTTTGATTTCAGTGCATTTAAATTAATCCTGTCAGCTCAGCTGTTAAAACAACTGTCATCTCCAGCTGTTAGTAATTTTCGACTGGGCACTTTTACAGGTTGCCAAGTTCTGAGCCTGCATTGTGAATCTCTCGCTCCCTTTCTCTCAAAGCGCTATAGTAACAATTTGTATTTTTTTTAAAGGGGACTTGCATTGCACTGTTTTTATATCAAACCCTGTTTATTATATATTGAAATAATAATATCACAAAACCCAACATCATCATGCCAGACTTTGGAATAAAGAGCTAAACCATGTGTGGAGTGCAGTGCATATCAATCTTCTGTGGGTTTGTTGCAGCCTCTCTGTGCATTTTAAATTTGAATGAGAGATGAATCAACCTGAGGGTTTGGGAGGGAGGGAAAGGGGGGCTCTAAATTTTTATTGCCAAAAATAAAGCCTCCTTTTTAGAAGCACTGGTCTCTTTTTTCCCTTTTGCCTCAATATACGTTTAATTTTCATAACTAGTATTAACAGGAGGGACCTTGTAATGAAAATACTTAAAATACCTTTCAATTGTTAGATTAATGACATACACGTGGTAGCCTTAAGAATTGTTGGGGGAAAAATCATAAATTGGATACATGTTATTGATTTCAGTAGACACTCTCTAATGTGACTTATTCCTATGTGGTCAGGATCTATAGTCCATTACCAGTGCTTCAGAGTCAGATAGCACTTGTGGATTACACAGATCTGAATCCTGACAAGGAAGGCTTTCTGTGCCTTTAAGGTTTCCACTCATTACAGTTGTCTGGCCAGATTTTCAACTGGTATAGCACTGAGGCTGCTCCCTTGACTTATGTTGCAAGCCGTCCTTAAAACACTGGAAAAGATTATTCAGGCATTCTTTTGCACGTTCCTAGGAAAAGGATGTACTTAAAAAGTGGCTATAGGTAATCTTTTTTCTCGGCAGACCACAGGTGATTTCAAGTGTCAGGTAGCCAAATAAAAGCGATCCTTTAAAAAAAATAATGCTTTGTATTATCTGTCTCCTACATAAATAAGGGCACTGTTTCTATATCTTGTAGTAAAAGAAAGACTTCAAATTTGAAACCTCATTTCTTAAGATTTTCATTATCTTTTGGTTTTTAATTTCTTCAAGAAAATTCTGTTAAAATAGGAAATACTCCCCAAATAATAGCAGTACAATTCGCTTCCTTTCACTCTTCATTCTTATGCTTGGATGAAGAATTGTATTATTTAAGAAAAGAAGCCAAAATTTTTAGTAATTATATGAAAGATAAAAAGGATATGTCAGATGCTGAAGTACCATCTAATTCAGCAGGGCAGGTGCTGATCCCATTTCCACCTTTAAAATGTATCTTTGCTTTTTGGCATGTTCAGCCTGTAATACAGAATTGCAGCTATCTGAGCAGCATCCTAAATTCCAGTACAGTTGTGGCTGTTTTTGAAGGCCCCTACATTAATGTCTTCCTAGAGAAGTTTTGAATTCTTTATGAAATAACTGTATTCATACGCATCAGTCTTTGGGTGAGCCATCATTATTATCTTTCTTCTCAAACAGTGCTACCATTTAAGTAGGACATGAAGCAACTTCCTCAGATTTCCCATCCCTTACTAAACAATTGTAGTATTTTTCAGTTAAATGTGAAATGATTCCTGAAGGTCCCATTTAGTATTAAAATCTGGAATGCCAGTTATGAAGTATGCATCTGTGAACAGAAGGCTGTGGATATGTAGGACCGAATTATATACATACATACACACAACTACTATTGCTACTAGCACTAGCAGGAGCTGTGGTTGCTTATCTTGAATTTTGTTTCATCTGCATGGATAAATACTGGAACTACAGTGGTATACCAGCCACGTTTTAGTAGAGAATTTAACATAATTTCCTTAATGTAAGAATTTAATCAAAATATATTAATCTAAAATTCTGATTTCACAGAAGCTGCTACTGGGCAGGAATGTCGTTAGATCAAAGCAAGTACTTCCTGTAAAATACTGCTTTTTTGCAAAACAAACTGAAGTGATTGAAAATTCAAATAAAGAAAAGATACACTATTATGGAAATCTTTTTCTGCCCAAAATCCAAGCATTTTGTTTTAGGGAGATTAAAGAGTTCATACTCTGATGCAGTTTCATTTGGTGATTTATAGTGTATGTGATATGTCATTGTTTAAACCTGCATCAAGCCCTGCTGGAAGATGCATTGTCAAATGTTCCTGCTTACAAGGATTTATCAATATAGGTTTAGTTTCTCCTTTGCAAGATGTCCCTAGTTGTTTGAAAAACAACTGAACTTCGAAGCCAGATTTGCCTATGGTTCCCGAGGTGGACTGCTGCTTCTTTACTCCTTCCATCTCCACATCTTGTCCCCACTACCTTTCGCACCAGAGCTGAGGTTTGACTCATGGCTTCTGCAACAAGCTGTCACTATCTCCTTGGTGCCGAATACTGTGAGAGGTACGGCATTTCTGAAAATTAGGCAGTGGTTAACTTAATGCTGCAAAGGCTAATTTACACATATTGTTCTTCTTGTCTTTTCTCTTTTGCCATTTCCTTTCCTTGCAGATACATAGCTTGAATCTCATTTGGCGTGGCACCATTTTAAAAGACAGGTAATTCCAGTGACATCAATGAAATTATCTATGTGTCAAATTGAAGTAAGTGAGGCTGAATCAGGGCCCAGTGCCTTCAACGTACAAATGTGTGTCTACTTTGCTTACTCAAATTAAAAGGTACTTCCAAACCTTTGAGGGTTTTGTGCAACTTGAAGGGTTCCATTAATCTTATCTATATGTGGTAAAACCTTGTCAATTCACACTAATGATTCTGGGAGTTAACAGGTAAGCACATTTTTCAGCTGGCTTCCACTTGGGTGAGGGACTGAACCTAAACTCTTGACCCTACACATCTAAATTTAGGGGGTATTCAAAATCTGAATTTTGCAACTCGAGTCAATATTTAAATTTATTTGACTTTGCATTTAGTAGTTTTGGCCAACTGATTTATGTTTGACAATCCAAAGGTGTAAGAGATATCTACATGCGCTATTATCTCTCAGAAGATAGAGCCCATATACAAAGGGTGGGGGCTGTGGAATGCTCTAGCTTGGCTGAGGAGGAGTCTGCAGGCACACAGATATTCGTGCTGCCGAATTCATAAAACCTGTCCTCATCCTTAGGGACCAAGGAGGCCCTTTAGCGGCCCAGAACTCAAGGGACCAGTGATACTTACAAGAGCGTTTGTCCATCTGTCTGTTTCTTTCTTGTGTGGCTGGAGTAAGTAGAGGAAGATTTGCCTGAAGTCTGGTTTTTGAGAGGAGAGGAAAGATTGCTCCATCGCTTTCTTTTTCACCATTGACAGAAAAAAAAGTATAACGTGGAAAAACAGGCTCTGGTTATTTATTACTCTTTTCATTCAGTTTTCATCTTTCAGTTCCATATCTTATTTTCCCTTTCTTCTTACATTCTTTTCCGATCTTTCCACTTGTATTCTTGAAAGAGCTCATTAACACCCATTAACTAGATTTGACGAGCATGAACAAGCATCTCCAAGGCAAGCAAGAAAAGCGACAGTAATAGCAAAAATAATAGTGAAAATTTTATATCAACAGGACATGACTATGTAAAGTGCACTGCAATGTCAATATAGTGTAGAATATTGCTAGGCTCTTAATTAAGCAGCTATTGCTGTTAGATGAGATATTAAATGCAATTCTTGACTGTTCTTTATGGATCTCTAGCCCCAATATATAGTAAGCTATGCTTCTGAAGTTCCTATATTCATAAAACCAAAAGTGCAAATTTAAAATTATCAGTATATTGCCATGACCTGCTGTGTGGTTGTTCTTATTTTGGTGGAAGAGTGACATTTTCAGTTTAGTTCGTTGTCTAGGAAGGACTATAAACTAAGCTGAAAAAAGACTCATTTGCATTCAAAGCTATAATGGTAAATGTATTGCTTAAATTGATAAAACTTCCCCAAGTAAACAAGCAAAAAATTCTGTGTCCTGCTAACTATTGCTAAATATCTTTGATAGATATACCTGAAAGTAAGCGCATTCAGATAGCTGCACCTGTTTTCTGTGGTACCAACGTGATTTGCTTCCAACATGAGAAAAGAGGTGGTTTTTTGCTTTCCAGAATAAAGTGGTTGTTTTGGTACCTTTGAGCAAAACTTTCTTTATCCACTGTAGATGGGTGTCCTGGATGACGTTCAGTATTTCTCTCCTGTCCAGGTGGACTGTCAGTGGTGATGTGTCTAGATTTTTCTGATTCCGTCTAGGTCATGGAAGATGACATTTTTCAGCGCTTTCAGAAAAAAACAGGAGATAAGCACATTTATGTGGCATTGGTAGGCTGTCACAACAAAGTCAACAGCGCTAAGATTAGGACTGTATATTTCTCTGCGTGTGTGTACACATATGCATGTGTTTACGTTCCTGTAAGAAGCTAATGTAAACTGACGCCTATTTCTGCTTTTCTGTGGAGGACAGGAAAGACAACGCCCCACATTTACACTATTTTTTTGAAACTTGATATGTTATAAACTCATTGAGGCAGAGACCATGCTTACTTTGTGTTTTCTTTACCAGCAACTATAATGTTAGTATTGTAAAAAAATAGCTCGCCTCACATAATGCACGCTAGTAAAGGTAATATTTCTTTGTGATTTCCTTCAAAATTTTGCTTTAGAATTTCCAAAATCTTAACGTTTTCTGACCAATTGATGTGACAAATCAAAAATGGATTTCTACCTTAGATTGTCTTTTTAAGTGGATTTTATTTTCAAGTTGTGAAGAAGCCACAAAATATATAATTGTAAGTGACTTTTCTCCCACCCCATTTCTGTCCACCTTTTTACCCAGTCAAAAACTCTGGACTTATCCGTAGAATATTTTTCAATAAGAGAAATGCCTGTAAGTACTTCACCTCAAGTTAAAACAATTAGAGCACACACTTTTATGCTAAGCTAGAAGAGTAAGTGCAGCTTTTTCCCTGTTGAGCAAAACCACTTGAAAACAAGTTTAATGTATAATTATTACATTTTTCTGCAGTTTCAGATTATGAGCAAGTTATCATGAGGTAAACTAAAGATAAGAATTTGCAACTTGTCAACTACTTCTAGTTATTCCCTGCATGATTTGTCTTTACCTATTGTAAACTGCTGTAGCATTGTCGTCTTTCATCGATTGTAAGTTAGCATGTATACTGTGGAATAAGAGCAGGTGTACAAGCAGTTACCGATGAGTGGCCAGTGTTCTGCAAGGTCGTATTGCAGCCTGTCTTACAAGAAGATGTTCAGATGGTTTTTAATTTGGACAGGGTCCATGTCTGCTTTAGGGGTATTTCCTTTTGAGGTTGCTGTGTCATACTAATACAAGCTGTTATCCTAGCAAGTCAACCATATGAACCTTTTAGAATTAATGCTACTCTTCTTCAGTGCACAGTATTCAGTTCATTTTTTTCCTGTTAGAGAACCAGTCGATTAGATTGGTTCTTTTGTATAAATTATTTCCTTTCATTGGTACTTTTTACAGTTGCCACATCTTTGTTTTTAAATGTGAACGTTGAACATTCTGAGAACGTTTTCATGTTCTTACAACTATAGGGACTGTGGCTAGAAAACAGTTTTAGGAGGCTTAGTTAATTCACCAGGTTAGAGATCTCCACCAGTGCTCTTGAGGAGTGTCAGTGGAAGGAAAACTCGTGTGAACAAGAGGGCTCATGTGCAACTATGAAGTACAGGAAACATAAACAGTAAAATGTAGGAATTTGACTTTGATCGTATTCCCAGAACTGTATAACAGTTTGCAAACTATCTACTCAGAACCCCCTCCCCACTTTTTTGGACTTAGCTGAAAGAAATTTAATAGTAAATAAAAAAAGTTAATTGCAAGCCTTTTGCTAGACCCAAGTTCCTTCCTGTAGAACTGCCCCTGCCTTGTACCTTCTCTCTTTTCCCCACTTCCATTATATTGAATCAAAGTATTGGTAACAGCTTCTGTGGTTCAGGAGAAGCCATTTAACCCCTTCCCTGAAGCATAAAAATCTGTATTACAAGGTGAAGATACTTCATGGAAAAATTCCGACTTCTTATTTCTCTTCCATGTTTTAGGAAGGATATTTATACTGCTAGGTATCTAACTTAGGTTCAAGCTCTGAGAGCACCTGCCCCGCTTCATCAACTCCGTGGGAAACCTAACCCTTAACCACCCAGCTTGAAATACCTTGAAACCAGTTTAGATGCATGAAGGAGTCGAAAGTAAAGGGCCTAAACACACTTCTCCCTGTCCAGCCAACCGTTATGTATCATAACTGTAATTCTACACTTTAAATTTGTCCTACATATGTATGGCAAATGCGGATTGTATCACGCAGACTAGATAATCTTGGCCAAGAGAAAATGAAACATCTTGAAGCGTTTTCAGAGTCAGTGTAATGCATTGTGCCATGACATTTCATTGTGATACGATGAGACAATATTATGACGCAGGCAGTTTGACTTTTAAGTTTTGTCTGCAGGGCAAATTCAACATGGTACAACTTCCCCTCCCACATATCTAATGGTAGTTGCAGGACACAGTCACCCAAACTCCTTAAAGCCAAAGGCTACGTTGGCGGTGCTCCAGAAACCAGAGCACTGCAGCTAATGCTCGGATCTCCAGGCTGTACTGTGAGTGCTAAAGCATCTGACTTTTGGGTTGGATTCCTAGGCTTTCTTCTTTCCTAACCCTACCTTTCCATGGAGATTGTGACGTGAAGTTAATATTTGAGGGACGTGTTGAGACTATTGAGACTCTTGATAGAAAATGGTAGCAGAGAATCCAGAAATTTTCTTTCATTTCAGTATGTGTGTGAACATGAACAATATTGTCTTTTATCTTCTGTGATAGGTGATTTCAGCTCATTTGTTGACTATTAATAGGGTTAAAAGAACCACAGAAGATTAAATAGACCTGTCCTTGAGTTACCAGAGGGCATAGGAAGTTGGTTGCATTGACTTTCTGTGGATCCTTTCTTTTTTTAGGAGAGCAGTGGCTACTTCAGGAGGGGGTTTTTTTGTTTTGGTTTGGGGTTTTTACAGTGGCTACTTTAGGAGGGTTTTTTTTTGTTTTGGTTTGGGGTTTTTTGTATTTTTTTATAGAGTCATTGGTGACAAAGAAACGGATGAGCCATAGACTGACTGTATCACATTGAATGACGGCATCATGCTGGCTTATGGCACTAAAAGAAGTAACCATATTAAATAAAACCTTAACAATCCAGCCTATTTGGCACACTTGTTGGCAAACTCAGCAGAAAAGGGGAAGAAGAAAATGAGCTAGGGAATACTGTGTTGTGTCCTCCCCTAGTTGCTACCCTTCAAAGATGCTCGCTGCCTGAAACGACACTGGTGTTAGGTTGGTTCTTCTGGGTGAATAAAATGGAGAATTGAATTCTCTAACACTTTCAAGAATTCAGCAAAACAAAATTCATTAACTGTGATCTTATTTAGTGATTGTCTAAGCCTACTGAAGTCAATGGAAGTCAGTGAACTTTGGATCAGAAGCCCAGAATATCTCCTGCTGAAACTCTTGTGTTGCATGAAGGGCTCCAGTATCATTGAAACCGTTCAAGCTTTTTCCCCTCTTTGGAAGTGTCTTCTCTGTGTCAGGGTAGAGCCTTCAGCCAGTGCATAGCTCATGGAGTAATTGTATTATACCTGTGTAAAGCCTGCTGTGGGAAGCTCTTGTTTGGTGAGGGGTGATGTTAAGACATAATACTCAATAGTAAAAATAATACTGTGCATAAATTTTCAACCTGACCAGTTCCAGCCAGTAGAGTTCTGAGGCAATTTCTGGACAACTGCACTTTGGAAAAATACATAAACGCAAATAATGTGTTAGGCAAGACCTTGAGCAAGAAAGCTTTGAAAGGAACGGTAGTGTGTAATTTTAGTTGTAAACAACATGGGCTAATTTTGCCTTGACAGGATTCAGCCAAAATGAGTTGTAGTTAAAAGGATTTGGTGTGCCGTTCGGTACAGATAGCTAACGGTTTGGTGGTTTGCAAGGTTTCCTTTAATGTGGTTATGGTCAGACTGTATATCGGACAGCTTCAGACTGTTAAATTACACTCTTCTTGCTAGCACTCACTTCTCAGCTTCTAGAATATTTTCCTTTCTGTTTGTGTATTAGTTAAAAACCGTCTCAGCAATTTGGATGCCAAAGTGAACCTTTTTCCAGAATGATTTCAGGAAGGGGGAAACTTTAACCCAGTGGTATGTCACAAGTAGTTCAATGTTTCATTTTGATTTTTCTTGAGAATTTTTGTTCTGTTTGGTCCCTGTCTATTTGTGCAGTGCAGAAAGTCCCAATGGCACATATGTTGAGGCTCATACATTCTTTGCTCAGTATCTGCCAGTAGCAAAACTTCCAGGTCTGATCCACTTTATCCTGCCCATACTGGAAGCAACGGAGCCCACACGTTGAATGGCCACCTTCTCCTTTCAAGCAGTTCTGGGAAAGAAAATTGGACAATGCTGGTTTCCTGTAAGACCGTTCCCTTGTTTGAACATTAAATCATCAGGACAGCTTATAAAGCCCTACATTCTCCCAGCACTGTTGTGCAGACACATGCACGTTGTGGGACTGTGTTGACATAGTGCTGCTCCATGCAGGCACAGAAAGACTCATCATCAGTTTGCAGCAGAGTAACATTTCCACCTGAAAGCACAAAGGGTATAATGCTAATAGCTTGTTTTCACCCTCAGAGAAAAGAAAAAAAAAGAAAGAAAAACCACCCGCAAAAACCACCTAGAACCCCACAGATAAGAAAAAAACCCCTAAGGTGATGTTGATTAAGTTTTTCGGAAGGGGTTAATGATTTAAAAGGCTGTGTCTGGTTTTCAGATGAGGCTGATGGGTATAATGAAGCCCTTTCAACTTTCAGTGCAACTCAGAACCAGGAGTATCTACTTTACCTTAAAATTGGACTTGGTCTCCCATGTGATTTAAATGTTCAAATGTTACATTCTAATAGTTCTTCAGTATTTATTTCAAGCAAAGTGCAACCCTGCGTGTCTTTCACTTATATTAGAAAAATAAAGAAAACAAATGTTAAATGTCTATTTTTAAAAAAGCTATAAAATCAGCACTACTCTAGAAAAATGGTTCTGTCACTTTACTAATTAGCCAGTAATAGCATATATTCTGGACTACTGCAGTGTTTCAGGTCTACAGTATTCCTTCTCGTGGAGGAGACACCTGTCACCTAAGCCCAGCATTGTCAGTATTTTTATTTAATGCCAGGTGCAGTAACCCTGTGAGGTGCAAACTCAGACTGGGATCCTGTGTGCTAGGTTTTGTATTGGCAAACTGTAAAAGCATTTCTTGCCTCGGAGACCACAGACTAAAAGTATTCTGACAGTAAATGTGAGCCGGGGGACAGAACAGAGTGGGGACCTGAATTTGGATCACCTCAACCTCACTCCCGTATTCTAGCCGACACAGTGCATTTCCAGATACAGATTTGAACCTCGCAGCTTGGGCCCCCACCTAATTAAGTTTGAATGTGGCAGAGTGAATTAGTGTGTGGGTGTATACAGTCACGTGCGTACCAGGGGCATCGCTCCATGCTACGCTAATTAACCACGTTTTTGTGAGAGGTGGCAAAAACCAACTCTGGTATTTCTGTCTTTGGTGCGGTTGGAATCTAAGTGAGAAGAGTAAGACAGTAATGCACATTGAATAATTTAATACCAGACTTACTTTTAGTTGTGGATCACATTTTCCTTCTAAAATCCCTTTGTCTGTGGTATTTGGTTAATGAAGCCAGAGTTGAACTGTGGCATTATGGGTATAAATAGCACATATCAATTCTGCTCTTGTTTACTGCAGTAGTCCCATTTGGAGTCAACAGAAGGGAGTATTTAACAAAAAAAAAGCAGAATTTGCCCCACTTCCTAATATGATGGACTGGAAAACCTGTTCATATCCTTTTTCTCTCTTTTTAATTTTATTTTTTATTTCCGTAAATTAAGATTTAGCTTTTTGAAGAGAGTTTATTTAAATTCCCCAAATCCTTCTCCACAAATATACAACACTTTTAGAAGAGACGCTTCTTAAAATACTAAAATGGTGCTTTTCACACTTTTGTAATAACCAGATTTGATCAGTGTTTTTGTTTTTTAAAAAAACACTTTTTATGACAGTATTAGCTTAGCATAAAATTCACTTAAACTGGAGGCACTTAGGCCATGCTTTACAAAGGTGGATTTAAGCAAATATTTTAAATTAAGCACATACTAAATGACTTTCTGAATTGGGGCTACATATACTCAGCAATAAGAAGAGTGGTGGTAGCTGTTTTCATATGGTGTAGATAATGCTGAAGAATTAAAACCTGAGCTGTTTAACTTTGAAATATGCAATATCCCTGTTTCAACTGCTACATTAAAAGAAGGACTTTGTTGGATTTATTTTAATTTTGAAAACAGTAGATTTGCCGTATTAAAATTGGTTATCTTTTACTTGTTGTCTTTTGCCTCTGGTAATATCTAATAACTGGAGATGGGCAGGGAGATCTTCCAAAGAAGAAAAATGGAGGGGAAAAGAAGATAATGAAATAAATGCTTAATGCACCTACATAGACATATATACACTGTTTTGTGTTAGTGGGAGGAAATCCAACCTGTTCTTTGAAAGGAATCACTTTATGTCTAAAACACATGACTTGAACGCTTTTAGCTTAGCACACATACCCCCAAATATTATTCTTGGCCATAAAAGTTCCTGGATCCTTTGGGTAGCCTCACAGCTGCAATGTTTTACTTCGTAATATCTTGTCAGTAGAAACAAGGTTGTAGTGCCCAACAACCTGGGCGAGGAAGTAAAAAGCTGAAGTTGAAATTCATACGCAAAATTAAAAGCTGCACCCAAGATGCCTGCACTCTGTACAAATTTTGCCGTTTGTGTTATAAAACAGATTAAGGCCTATGTGTCAAGTTTAAATTTGCAAACTTCTCGTGGTTTGTGTGTAAACACCAAAGTAACATTAGCATTACTTTAAACATGGTTTTGTTTGCTTTAATATCCTATAAATTTTACTCTGACATTAAATGTGTGATTGAGTGTGATGAAGCTGGAGGGTAATATCTCACTCAAGTGCAATTTTTGTCATTGTTCAAAACTATGGTAATGCATTTGATGATTCTTATCTGTTCTTCAATGTATGTGGTTATCTTTCTTATTTTCATTCTCGTACATATCTATATCGCTGTCTAGATCTGGAAGATTTGATTTGCTGTATGTGTTGAAAGAATAGAAAAACTGATCCTCTGTTTTTATTATATTTTTCTGCAATCTTACAGACCTTGAAATTGAAGCTGGCACATTTGTAAATACGATTTTCTTTCTTGGATCTTTTGAAAGTTGATTTTCTCCATAGGTAAATTAACCTGTGATTCTAACAGTGACTGCGGCAAAATCAACACAGTGGGGTACAGATACAAGAATTCTTCAGAGTTCTGTGTTAATAATGCCACTCCGCTCCCGTACGTGAATCTATCACTCAGCTAATTGTATTTAATGGAACTGACAAAGAGCAAGCTTTGCTTGCTAGGAGAAATTCTGACAGAGGATTCAATGTTTTGGTGGGAACTGAATGAATACTCAACCCATTCCTGATATGTGAGTTTAATTGATCACCTGCCTGTCTATCTCTAGGAGTTTTTTACTCCATTATAAAGTCAGGTAGTGGTGTGGTTTAACCTCAGTCGGCAACGGAGCACCACACAGCTGCTCGCTCACTCCCCCCCCGCCCCGGTGGGATGGGGGAGAGAATCGGAAGAGTGAAAGTGAGAAAACTCATGGGTTGAGAAGACAGTTTAATAATTGAAATAAAATACTACTAATAATAATAATAGTAATAAGAAGAATATACAAAGCAAGTGATGCACAATGCAATCGCTCACCACCCGCCAACCGATGCCCAGCCAGTCCCTGAACAGCAGCCCCCCCGGCCAGCTTTCCCCCAGTTTATGTACTGAGCATGACATCACATGGTATGGAATGTCCCTTTGGCCAGTTTGGCTGTGCCCCCTCCCAGCTTCTTGTGCACCTGCAGCCTTCTCAGTCGGTAGAGCATGGGAAGCTGAAAAGTCCTTGACTAGTGTAAGCAACAACTTACTTAGCAACAACTAAACCATCGGTGTGTTATCAACATTATTCTCATGCTAAATCCAAAACACAGCACTGCACCAGCCTCTAGGAAGAAAATTAACTCTATCCCAGCCAAAACCAGGACAGGCAGAATAATTCCACAAAGCCACAAAAGAGTATTTTCAGTCCTTTTTTTTTTTCTTTCTTCCCAAAATGCTTCCTTGTTCAAAGCAATATGCTCTATTTGCCGTGCTTGAATTTTGAAGTCATTGTAAGAGTAGAAAGTTTTTTCCATATACATACACGTGTACATAGTTAGTGATGCCCTTTAGAGTCTCAGTGTATGAAAAAAACTATAAAATGTTTCTTTTACCAAAAAACCCCATTTTTCCCTCTTGTGCACATGGAATGATTATTACTGTACTGCAAGGGGTGGGTGTGTCATATTTATTAAACTCTTCATGTTAGAATAGAAGTACAGGTTAGCGTTATTTGTCATACTTACACTTTCCTTATTCTTGGAAGTAAATGTTAATAATCTGTTGGAAGTGTGTATGCAAATTTTGGACAGAAGAACAGCACGAACCCTTTTGAAAATGAATAAACTTAGGAGTGAATAGTAAAAAGCTTCTGCATTAGACTACGCATTGATTTTGTTGCTGCTTGTTATCCTAACAGCATAGCCACATGTTAGAATAAAGCCAGAGGTAGTAACGTTTTCTATGTGAAAATTGATTTCTGTCCCTCAGGTATTTTCACACGCATGTTGTTAAGAGTTGAGCCATGCTATGCAATCGCAGGATGGTCATCAGGCATTGGGTCTAATTAAATTCAAAATTTGAGGTACATGTGTCCTGTCAGGTTAATTCAAGGCTTAAGATAACACTTGAGCCAAACTCCCTAGCTCTCTGTATTAACTGATTGCTGTTTATCCCCTTCATTCTATTATGGAGCAAACCAACTTCCTCTCCAAACGTGTCAAGGGTAGGGCACGCTTACTGAAATAACTGTTGCTGTTGACAGTTCACATACAACTGGACCTAAGTCTGTGAGACCTGAGCCCAGATTTGAGCACTAAAGAAAAGCAAGAAGAAGCCTCAGATACCGTAATAATTTACTGGGCATATTTCTGCTTGGTTGCAGTGGAATTATGTAAAAATGCTACAGAAATAGGGACTTTCCATAAAAATCCAGTGACCACCTTTCTTCCATCCTCAGCTCACTGTACCTTAGTTTTGCTTGTTCTTTATCCTTGTATGCAGAACATTTTACTAGTTGTGCCACCTCCCCCCAACAAATTCCTGGTACCTTTCTGTTCCCCCAGTAACGGCTTTGGCCTGACAGCCCTGTGTGTTTCTTTTGTAGCTTATACCTTGTGTTTTAGGATTTGGAATGCATCTTCATTTGTTTTGGGAAAGCGTCCAACCTTTTCTTTGTGTTACCACAGTTAAAAATACTAGGTAAAAACAAATGCTAAAAATTGCTGCCCATACCTTGTTAGACAGCTGTGCACCGCATCCAAAGTTCTCCAAACAGGACAGAGACTGGAAACTAACCTTTTGCTGTGATAACATGAATAATAGTTATTGGTAGTGATTTCTATTTTGTTTTGGTTTTAATTGCAATATGCAGTTCATGAAAGTACATTTTATAGTTTAGTAGAAAAATGGCAGTGGAGGGTTTTTTTCTGAACTATTTTATTTCCTAGCTGAGTCTTCCCTTTTTTAATAATTTTCAATTGCTACCTTAGCTTTTTTTCAAAAGTTCCCTACGTAAGGGATAATAATGTGTCTGGTGAGCTTAGTTTCAGGAAGCGGTGTTTGTCAGCTACAGGAATTGTGCTCAGAAGCAAATACAGGACAAATTCTGCCTGTGGACTCAACTGTTGGTCGTCTAGTAAGCCAAATTCATCACTGGAATAACTTAGAAGTTAAGAAATGCTATCCCAAATTCTGCCTGTTTTCAGGAGACATAGGCAAGCATCAGTTTTTATTGGACAAGGCAGTGGCCCTAAAACAAGAAAGACTGGCTATGAATAAAAAGTGATCTGGAAATGAGAAGATTTTTAATCATTAGAACAGTGGGGTTCTGGAGCACCATGTTGGAGCAGAAAAAAACCCAAGCTATTTTTACAGAAGAGCTCTATAAGTGAATGAAAAGCATCACATGACATGCTGACTGTAGTATCAGAGGGACAAACCTGATGACCTAGAAGGCCCCTTGCAGTGCTGTAGTGCTATGTAATATTTGTATGCAGTTATGAAGAGAAAAAAATCAACAAGCCATAAGATTTACTGTGTGTGCTTCCAAAGGGCTGTTACAAATCCCAGGGATTAATAAGAATATAGATTATTAAAATATGTATTACAAATATTAAAGTGTCACAGCTGTCTGCGTTCTTCTAACTTTCTCTAAAGACAATAGTGAAAGAGGTCTGTACTCATCTAATCTTCACTTGACAAAATTTTGCATTCTTGTGCAGTATAGCTGTCTTTTACAGAAGAGTTGAAGGAAGTTAGACGCTAAAATCCAATGCAAATTTTGCTTAGAAATGGCAGCTTAAACTGTCAGATAGCAAGAAAGTAATATTGCCCTTGTTACTCCTCTGTTTTCATTTTTTCCCTAGCTCGGAGGCTAAGCATTTTAGTGTGGACAGTCGAAGTTTGTGAAGTTAAAAGCAATCGAAAACAGAAGGACAGAAGGGGAATTTTAGGCAGTCCAATTAGTATGAATTATTTTCAGCATCTTGTGTGGCATAAATTATGTTTTTCTTTTGTTGGCACTTGCGAAAAAATAACAGCTATTGATTAGGCCTGTCAAGCCCTTGTGGCCTGACAAGATATCTTTACTGTAGTCATATGGGCACAAGCTAGAAATGATGCTGGGAGAGTGAGATCCTCTACAATCATCTCCTCTCATTGTTATTTTTAGTGGGCTTTTTTTTAGATGTACTGTATACAGTAGAACCTTATTAAAGCCTCACTTAAGATCCTCAGATAATCACCCTCACCAGGCTGCTTCTAAGAAGTTTTCAGCAAACCATTTTTAAACACAGCAATATATTGATTTCTGAGGGGGGGCAAGTGGGAGGTTGCTAATCTGGGCACTTGGGTCAAAGCTAGTGTTCGTGTCCCCGATTCCTTATTTTAGTGGGAGTGGGCAGCAAGTGTAGGCGCATCTCTGTCACTGATTAGAACTTCGTTGTTAGTTTTTGGTGCTGGCAGTCTGAAAAACTGTGAATGTTGTCTCTTAAATGTAGAACAGATGTAGATTTTTACTCTGATGAAATGAAATGGGGGACCAACACTGACAGCGGTATGAAGAAGAATGTCAAAGGTGGCAGTGAGAGGATATAGTGGTTTGTTTTCATTTTCAGATCTGAGCTGAGGAATAAATACTGTAATGCTTGCGGAGAGCCTGTATTTTGGGGCTGAGTATAAGCATATTAGGGTGAGATGGGCAAGTCTTTAGACTTCATGTTGTCAGGCGAAACAGGTGGGAGGGACAGGGTTTTGGACAACTTGGTTTCCTGAAATTTTCTTGTGCCTCTTAGTTTAGTTATCAAGATGTGGAATGAGAGGGAATGCTCCTTGCCTTGCTTTTTGAGGATCTTTTTACCAGCATAGTCCATGTTTAGATCTAGCAGCAGCCTTTGATACTTGAGCAGCAAACACTGTTAAATCATCTGTGATCCCTTCCCAAGGTGGATGGTATGGCTCTTGGGTGCTCCTCTATTTTCTTTTCTAAATAATCCCAGACAGTTGCAGTCACTTGTTCATTTGGCCAGAGAGGCCATGAATTTCCTCACTGTTACCTATTCAAAATTCCTGGGAAACCATTTGGAGATAGGTAGTGTGTGATAAAAACCACAATATGTAGACAGATGTCATCAACATATCGGTGGATGGGAAAATTCATTATATTTCTCCTGCTTTTCTTCATTGGAGTTCAAAATACTGTCAGGAATGATGACTTGAGTCAGAGAGAGGTTGAGTTCCAGTGAAAGGACAGCTAGCTCTGGCTGCTGGACATCTTTGTCTTTGGTCAAGTAGCGTATGGAGTTAAGAACAAACCCCCCCAAAAACAGTTCAGATGAGAGAGTGGTGTCAGACATTAGGAGAAGATTTAGGTGTGATGAAGGGTGATTCCAGTCCCCCTCCCTCATTCATGATAGTCTTTTTCTCTCCTTTGCCAAGAAGTTCATGCTTGGGACTGTCTCTGATCTGCCATCTACTCCTGGAGTTTCAGGTGGCTTTAGTAGCTAAAAATTCCCTTTGCTTGTTTGTGTTTGGCTGGAAGATTGCAGCCTTGCCTTTCATATCTGGACCTTACCATCCTTGTCACTGTGATTTGTAACTGAGATTATTACAACACATTGTGCGGAGGGCTGATACTTAGACACTACAAAGAAGATAATCACTCCTGCAGAATGCCTTTCTGATTTCTTATGGATAACATTAGCCATAGGGGACACACTGGACCTGCTTTTTGACACCTTCATTGGCTTCTCGTTCATTTCCAGGTGCAGCTCAACCAGGTGCTAGAAAGCGACAGAAAGCCCTGATTATTTTGGCACCTGGTTCAGCTTTAGAATAGAATACGTTGGCTCTGCCACTGGGCCTTCTTGGGTGACTTTGGGCAAGCTATTTCTTTTTCTGCCTTGTTTTCCCCGCTTGGGAATAATGATGTCTTTCCAGGTAAAGCTGGAAAATTACACAACCGTTAGGGCGTACAAAGTCATCATCAGATTTGACACGGGCAAGCAAACATTGGCAATATCAGCTGATCTAATGAAGTTCTCTGCTTTTCCCCACAAATCTTACTTCAGCCATATACCCATAGACTAGGCAGCTACAACACTACTACTGTAATGATAATGACCTCTTTTGTAAAGCACTGAGATCTAATGATGAAAAGCACTATACTAAACTGCCTGGTCAGTTCTAATTGGGACCCTCGGAGTAACAGCCCTCGAAGTAATTGCCTTGGACCTGCCAGGAGGAAATTTTGACATGTGCTGGTTTACATCTCCCGGCTTCTCTAAGTCTGAGTTTGCTGATTATTCAAGGTATAGTGCAAGGCCTAATTCTTAAGTTTTCATATCAGGAGAGTGATTGGAGTGTATCAGTTTGCTTTATAGGTTTTTAGAGGTATAGTAAGATACTGAGCTGGAATCCTAGGACTTACATAGTGCAACAGTTAAAATACATTTATCGCTAACACTCTTGGTTTAATTGCTGTTGCTATTCCGTATAAGACTTGTATCCTTTCTGTCCTTACAACCACTTCCTTAAAATACTGTATCCATAACTCTCCTGCTGAGATTTTTTGGTATGCCTCCTTTATTCCTCTCCCCTGTTGATTTTCAAATTCTTCCAAGGACTAGATTTAAACCAAAGGGCCTGTCTTTGACTTTAATAAGCTTTTAATAAAACCTGAAAAAAATGCCACCAACACCCCTACAAGAGCAGTTTTTATGAGGGTTTGCCTCCCTGCTCCAACCCCACAAGACCCCATGTTCGGTGAGTACTGCATCCCTACACACCTGGCCATAATTAAGTAGTCTGTTTTTCTTTCAGTCTTTAGCCTTGTTTTACCAAACATGGTGTAATGCAGTATTGGGGGGAGCTTATAAAAGAATTAACTTCAAGTAAAGTCAAGTCTGTCTGCCTGGTAAACATGCCACCCAGTAAGAGACTTACTTATTTCAAGGCAAGTTTTAAAATTTTGACTGTTTTGAAGTCTTGGTTATCTCCCTTTACAGTAGGATCATTAATTTTCTTTTCCTTTTTTGTTTTGTGTCATGTTCCCCATCCTGATTTTTTTGTTTGTTTAATGGAAAGTTACAAGTAGGTGACTAGGTAAAGGATTTTCTCAGAGTCCTAGAAACCTGGCTGTGTCAAGTTGAACAGCAGATAAACTTGTTAATAAGAACAGATCCCCCAAATTAAAGCACTTCAATGGGGTTTGGATTGAAAAGGAAAACATAAAAGAGAAAATGAAGGGAATGCAATATGGACATCACGCGTGATCTTGCTTTTCAGGTAGGAGCTAGCGCAGCAGTTTTTAACAATCAGCCCTTGTGTGTTTGTGTATTTTCCATCCCTCCATGTTGTTTCACAGTTATCTGTTAGTAACAGCAGTATTATTACACACAGATTAAAAGACAGGCAGCTTTTAGGCTCCCTGACAGTTGGCCAGAGCAGAGATTAGAGATAAAAGTTAATCCCGTGAGGTAATAGCAAAAAAAGAGTACAAAGACATGAGATGAGCCGATAATGGTTTGTTTAGGTAAGAAGGCTTCCCTTGCCTTGGTGATTGGCTCTTGCTCAGTGGTGCTCTGAGTGATAGCTTCCCAAATCCTTTCTAAGGTTTATAACAGTTAGCAGTGGGCTGGGGAGAGAGCTAGGGGAAAAATATGGCAGCCAGCAGTGGTAAAACATAATGAAATCATTCTAACCATAAATGGAAGGTGCCGGACCATGGGGGAGATGAGAGATGTTTTCTTCCACAGCTGCAGAGCTATTAGTCAGTTAACACTTGGATGGAGGGAGGTTAAAACAGTCTCTAAGTCGGGGTTTAAAATATCAAAGAAACTTATGTTTATGTTTCTTGTAAAGGGAAAATAACTTGGAAATGTAACAACACGAATATGACTGAGGGTGGTTAAAATGTTAATAGTCTGATAGATTTTAAGTTACATTTCTCTTAAGTTCCACTGTTCCTGGCTGTTTCATTATACCTATTGCATGTTCAGAGAGAAAAGTTTTAAAAGATTTTCTTTTATTTCATATATTTAGGAATGCTCTTAAATCTGCATGACATCACAAATAAAATTCAAATAAATCCATCCCTTTATAGTCAAGTTATGAAGGGATATTCAGCAGAAGATTAGTACATGAAACAAGTGAATCTTTACTTCTGTACAGCCCTATCATTTTGCAGCTAACACAGATAAATACATGTTTGAAATAGAAGCTATCTACCAACCACTGGCAATTCAGCACTCCGCTGCAGTCTCAAAATTGAAGAGGTGGAAATTCATATCTTTGGTTTTTTAAACAAAGATTGATGAAAGCAGTAGCATTCAGATTCTTGAGTATAATAATAATAATAATATGATTCTGAAATAACCAATTAGCAAGCTAGAATTACTGGACTTGCCTTAAAACTGGCTATTGCTAACACTAGGCTAAGATGGGAACTGTAATAGAAATAAAAGCGTGCTGTATTAGGGTATCTAGCCGTCAGAATTGATGGCAGAAAAAAAATTTGCCCTCACATTTGCTTCTTTTTACTTCTCTTTTGATGAGGGCAGGGAAGTAGCGTGACTATCAAAAGGCACAATTATAAATAGAAGAACTCCAGAGTGACCATAAGAATGAGTTCCATAAGATACAATTTGTTCTAATCTCTGAATTTCTTTAGTTCCCCTAAGAATCTGTTTCAGGGAGTAAGTAAATCAAACTCTGATTTATTCTTCTTTTCTGTCAAGGATTGAATAGCTAGATATTAATTAATATCTCACATGGAATATTAATGAAAATTATTTGTGTGATCACAATAAGGAGGTCTTGGAAGGAAAACTGATGAGAAGGTTGGAAACTAACCAGTCAAATTTTCTCCCTAAACTTAGAAGGAAGTAAAACTATTATTTTTAAGATTTTTCTTTTTTTTTAATATCATAACAAAGTACTTCGATCGCTCACTAGAATGTTCACCACTTTTTCAGGGTCTGTGGACTGTGGGACAGACTGGGCTAGTAACATTTGTAGATTAGTGTTCAAATTCATGAAATCTGAATTGTTCATATTCATCGTTTGAGAGAGCTCCTTTGAGATTTGAGACAAAAACATTAGTTAGCGATGAGTAAGTATTGTACTGTGTCCTCTTTCTGCAGTTATACAAAACAAGTGTTTGCAAGAAGCCATCTAACAGTGGAATGAAAACACCGCTCCACAAATCAGTAATATGGCGGTTTTACTTGAGAGGCCCACCATCTTTCAGGAAACATCAGTTTCCTCCCAATACAGAAGCACAGACTGCTGTAGGTGCATTACAGAGCTGTAGACTATCATCTTCTGATGCATGAGATCCTAACGTTGCTAAAGTGACACTAAGATGTCACAGAGGTAGTGTACCCTCCTACAGAACAGTGCGTTTGGGAGCGTCTTGTGTGGTGACCAGAGTTGCAGACACTTGCAAGATGCTAATTTGTGAATAAAAAGGGGTGATAGGTGGGAATTTCCAGTTTCAGAATTTCCGGACAGAAAAAAGAACATTTTTTATAACAATCTTTTCAAGTTAGGCCTTTGTTGCAAGCGTTTGTCCAAGTATGATGCAGTTTTGCATCCTTCTCTGTCTGAAAGCCTGTAAACTTGCTAAGGTGTGTCATGTGCTGTTCTGTTGTTTTGGTTTTGGCCATAGAAATTCCAGCCCCATTTTCTCCTTTTTGTGCTTGAATGAGCAGGAAAAAGAAGTCAGGTTTTGGAGAACGTCCTTTTCCAAAGGGGCTCAGCTGAGTTGCTCTTCCTTAAATAATTCTGAAGCTCCTTGCTTCAGGCTTAGTTAGATTAGTACAAAGTCAAGTTATGAAGTTGTAAGAAACTGCAGTAGCAAAATTCAGCCTCGATTTTTTTTTCTTTAGAACAATTAGACATGAGAAGGAAACAGAAGGAAAAATACCAGCCTCTCCACTTGCCAAAAGAATTGTCCCATTCCTTTCTTCTGTTCAGAGGTAATTCACGTTTTTGGATAACAACTTCCCATAGCTTTCATAAACAGTGCTAATATAATTTGTTTCTAATAGAATTTCATGGTGCACATAGCTTGCAGATAGTTGGTTTAGGAGTAAATTGAGGGGAGGGATTTTCTCTAGTCTCTCTTTTTATCATTTGCTGCTACTATGTGTCATTCAGAGTCCAACTCAATCAAGAGTCTATTACTGATAGCTGAACAATGTGGTGCCTACAGATCTTTTATGATGCAAAAGTGGGCAGTTGCATTGTGCATGTTTCAAAAGGCATGACATAAAAAAAGAATAAAAAGAAAGAACTTTATATACAGGCATTTAGATAGGAAAGTGATTCATTGGAAATAGGTTTTAGCTATAATTTTCCTGTTTAGAATCCTAAAATGAGTAACAGAGCTTCTTGAAGATTTTTATTTTTTACTGAGAGTCAAAGAAATGATGTGAAGTTGGGGTGTCTCTCCATTTAGTATGTCAGGGCTGCTGTGCTCCTCTAACAGTGCATCTCAATGTTTCACATATCCCTCACTCTTCCCAAACTAAGGAATGAGGAAATAGGATCATTTAAGCTCCCTGCAGCACAGTTTGGTAGCATCACATGCAACGGTCTGTCTAAGTATCAGGGGTTGGTGTTAGAAGACTTAGCCCTCATCAGAAGGGAAATATAGATTATCCAAATCCTGCGTGAAGGTTTTTTTAAAAAGGAAACCAAAACATTTTTTGAAAGTCTTACCCCAATGAATGACTTCCTCTTGACTGAATGGGTTTGTTCCCTTTAGGATTAGTGTACAATTTACATGAATAGTATATTTCATGTTCATTTGAAGTGGGACATATTGGGAAAAATCTTCCATTTTCCATTGTTGCAGTCAGATTTCACATAATGATGATGAGTTGATATAACCCTCAGTTTAGATTATATTCAAGTATTTGTGCACTTTTTCTTGACTGTGATAATCTATAAATAAACAAGCAGATTCCACAAAAACAGTCTTTTTAGAAACATTTTGTCTGTGTCCATTGTCTCACATGGTCAGACATGCCAGAGAAATAGGTGTGTTTTTGTTGTGCTTTAGTACATTGGTCTAGACCAAAAAGATGAAATCTCAAGCCCCAGGAAAGTGAGGGAGAATAAAAAGTATCCTCAAGTTTTTTACTTGTCAGGATCTAAGTCTTTTATCTGAACTGCCCTATTCCTAACTGTAAAAAGCCACAAAGTTAAATGAAAATCAGCTTTTGTGATCAGGAATCCAATTGTAATTTGTAAAATAAATGTAGCTTCACCGTGGTACCATCGGAGACCCCCTGCTGTACTGCTCAGCTCAAAGGTTGTACCTTTCTCCCAGTGATATTGTATAGGCAAACAGCAGTGATTCATGTTGCTATTGTACAGCCCTTCACAAGAGTGTGTGCCTGGAGGTGCAGTCTGACCACTGATAAAATACCTTCACTCTGAACCAAACAGCTTTCGTATGCTGTATAGTACGAAATCAAAAGTAAAATTTTGTCTTTGGTTTCTCATACCATTTTGTGTTAATAGGGCAGTAGGAAACAGAAGTGAAAAAAGTAACAGGAATCCCTTTATCTCAAAAAGTGAATCTGTAGAAGATTTTGAGTCTTTTTCTTTTCTTGCTGTTTTCAGAAACAAACTTCTATGCAGAGATGATCGATTTGATCAGAGAAAATAGTCTTTTACAAAAAACCCAAAAAACAAAAAAAAAAAACAGAAACCACACAACTTTAAGCAAGATCTCCATCAGTCATTCACAGGAAGATGTAGTGCATTTTGGTTCTATTTTTTTCCAGTCTTTTCCAGCCTCCTACGTGTTTGGGTTATAGGTGGGGTCAAATTGGGAAGCGTTAAAAATCAGAGAAGAATAATTTTTGGTATGTTTAATGTTTATCCGAAAGTAAGAAATCCATTCAAAAGACGTTTTTAGTGAGTGAACTTTCCTGATAGTTTAAGAGACCCAGGTGATTCAGGGAGTCTCAACAATGTCTGCAATTTTAAGTAATTATCTGAACTTTCAGAGTTTTAAATGTTATTCCCGTCACTAGCGGTACAATACGTTCACCGTGACTGGCAACTTTAGGGACCGTGCAGTTTTTACTCCATTGACTCTTGGCTACCGTTTTGTTCATGCACTGCTCTGTATTCTTGACAGCAAATTGATTTAACTTGCAGCAGGAAAGAGAGTGTGCGTGTGTGTGTGAGAGCGCGCAAGCGAGCGAGCGTGCAGGAGAGCGCGGGAGAAGGGGAGAGAAAGAAATGCGCCTATATGAAATGTACCCGGGGAGCAAGGCGAGGATACTGAATGGCAACGTTTAGGCATCGACTGTGACATTGTATTAACCTTTTTAATGGATGTATGTAATAAAGTGACATGTAAATGGAGCACAAGGGGAGATATGACACTATATCTGGAAAAGGATAAAACAGTCAGTGAATACTGGGCTATTATAGCAGTTTGCAAACCTTGGATAAACTCAGTCAGCGGTTGTATAATTGGTTATTCAATCCCGACCCTTGTTCACAGCTCAAAGCCAGGAACACTGAGACCTGTTGCCAATTTGAGTGAATGCAGTGACTGTACTCGGCCGGGGCCTAACACTGGAGCCAGGCCTTTTCCTGTGGGCTGGTTTCCACCATGTCTGGGACTGGCGCGGTGACAGTAGCCCTTTTGTTGTGAAAGGCTGGCTGGTACTCCCCTCCTTTGCAAAATGTCTAACAGCTACACAAATATAAGAAAATAGGAAAAGGGACTTACTGTAGCTTTTCTCTTACCGAGTTAAACGTAGGGGCTTTGAAAAGGAGGCAAAGTCCAAGCAATAAGGAAAACTGAAGCATGTTGTGAAAAGTTATGGCCAGGTAAGGAAAGCGCCATGTTCTTCCAATGTATGATACGAACCGTGGGGAATTCTCTTAAATCTGCATTCTCTTAAATCATGTGAGACACAAACTGTACATCTAGAGCGATGTTCTCCTGCTCCCTTTTGAAATACTCACCCCTGCATGTGCAGTTGTCTCCCAACCCATGCCGAGCAGCCTGGGAAGCACGTTCTGGAGAAATGATTCCTGCGGGCCCGCTGTGGTGGCTGCTTGTGCGAGCAGAGGAGCTCCTGCATGGACCCGCTCCATAAAAAGTTCAAAAATGTTGACGTTGTCGTCATGGGTTTGTTTGAGAACCACTGGTATGGAGATTGTCTCTCGCATTATGGAGGCAGCATTGTATAAGCCAGCTGGAGATGAACAGAGAGAGTGTTACAAGTATCCCAGTTCCCTCCACCCGCATCCCTACACACACAACTTTCCAGTAAAAGCAGGGAGATATTTATGGAATGTCCTGACTCAGAGGCCAGCTGTTTCTCTTCTAGTAAAATGGTAGTTAGAAATAAATCAGAAGAAGGTTTGATTTTGGTTGATGAAATAATGAATATTCAGTAATATATATAGAAGATGAGCCTAGATGAGCTAATGGTCCCTTCTGGTTTCCAACTTTTTGTGAATGAATCTGCAGTGCTATGAATCTACAGTTTCTCTTTTCCCTTTTTCCTCCCTTTTTCCCCCACTTTTCCCTAGCTTTCAGTAGTGGCATCTTGCTCCTTTACAAGCATTATAGTTTCTACATGTACCTAGGTTACATGGTATTATTTTTGTCATGTCATCAAACTATGCCAGCTCAGAGAGAAGGGAATTATTGACACAGTAGATTATGCACAATCTTTTTAAGTTACAAAATAAAATCGAGGTAATGTTTAAAAATTATATGCT
>NW_008795252.1:7126986-7142299 GCF_000699145.1 Aptenodytes forsteri
TATATGCTACTAGATCACAAAGAGATGGGCTTGGGGGCTAATCTCTTTGCCATTCTGATTTACTCTAGTTCAGAGAAAATAATACAGAGTGCCCGATTTAATGAAAGGCAGCAATTCAATCAAGAGGTTCTGCTGAGGTCATATAATATAAATGGTTACAGCACCTCTTGACTGAGTTACAGCCTTGATAATTCACTACTTTGTTGTTATTTATGAGGGTAACTTTTCAAAGCAATCTGCATATCTCCCGCTAAAACCTGCTTTGAAAATTTTATACCATGATGTCATTGAAAAAGAATTTTTTTTCTTTTGGTAAGAAAAGAAAAAAAAAACCCCACACACCAGCAAAATGAGAGGGGAAAGGAATGCATTGTTTTAGAATAGAAAATTAATCACTTGGAAATGGACTGGTTATTGTGAAGCAAATGCAGAAAGAGTATTGAACTTGCGATACATGAGAAAAACTACAGAAACTCCTGCCAAGGCTTTTAATGGAAAGTACACCACACCATCTCATTTTAAACACAGCTTTGGGAGTGAAGAGTTATAACAGTGGAGAAAAAGTGGCATTATGGAAATATCTATTTTTTTGATAATCATAGTTAATGTAGCTCAGCCTTAATTGAAGTATTGTATGGAGTAGCAAGAACATGTAGTAGTAGGGACTCTTGGAATTTGGGTGTTTGGGGTGTTTATATGAAGAAGGATGTAGTATTGCATGCTGGTAAAACTAGAATGGTTTAGTGGTCAGGAGAACTGCACTGAGTCTATTGAAGCCTATCCCTACTGACATTGAAAAATCCACTCAACGTACACCTCATCTTCTTAATCCCCCAAATATTTTCTGTGGTTTACATTACAGTGCAATATTGTCTGCAAGGATAATGCACTGATATCTCCCTTAGGTCAATGTTTCCAATTGTAGGTGTCTGACTGGAGAGTCTACACTCTTCTGTAGAAGAGTGAGTGCTTGAGATGCCTCATTAATTTAATGTAGCTAAGAGACTAGCGGGCCTAAAGGATTTTGTAGTAGCCCCACAGAGAACTACCCAAATGTAATTTAAGTAAGATGGAGGAAACTTTTTATTCCTTTATTTTCTCCGAGTTAGAAATGTTCAATGTGGTAACAGCTGCTTTTATACGTTTTAAACTTACAAAAAGTATCTGAAATATATATGGAAACAAGTGTTTCAGTTAAACTCAGATCAAGGCTTTGCAGAAGCCTGGCTTTTGTGCAGAGCGCTCTAGTAATGCACACCTATGATGCTCCTTTTTTTTCTCTAGCAAAAGGTAAATGGGAGAGGGAAGACGGATAAAAAGTACAACACACTGCCTACCAGGTAAACTACAAATCACAGCTACACTTCAACTCTGAATTCTTGGAAAGCAAAATAATTTTCCTTGATCAGTTGTTTTAGAATTGAATATCACAAGAATATCACAATTGAATTCACAAGATTCTTTGAGAATTGAAGAATTTCTGTTGCTAAATTTAGAACCCACTAATAGGTTCCATTTAGATAAGTAGGAATTTGCAAATTTAGAGGCCAACCTTCATAAAGTTCTGAAAAAAGTTTGATTTTGGGTTTGCTGCATTACATTTCTCCATTTCTCTTCTCTGCCTGAGTTAAAATGAGATCAAGATACATTTTTTTTTTCAAATAAGAATCTGTTATTTCCATGAAGATTTATTGTAGTTGATTGAGAAATGCATATTTCTACCTTTTCCATGAAAATGAGTAATTTTATATTTTCCTTAATCCCGTGGCCATATAATAAATAATATCCTGGCTCCTCTGTTGTATATAAAGCAAAAGCTGATGGTGCCATTTTTAGTACTGTTCCATTTTCCACTACCTACCCTGCCATCCTTGCAAGGATGGGCATAACGTATTCTATATTATGCCCTAGACTGTGACCTTTACTTCTTTAATTAGGCTGCCTTTTCTGTACTCCTGATTCAGCTTGTGTTGAAATAACTGGAAAGATACTCTCTTTGAGGTACCAGGAATTAGAAGTTTCCCAAAGACATATGATGCTCTGTGAGAGACTTGGAACGTTAGCCTCCATTTTACACCGAGTGTCTATTAAGGCACTTCCATTTCTTTAGCAAGGGAGCGGGAAGCTGTGTAAATTGGTGGTGTAGTGCTTAATGGCTGTGTTCATATAACCAGGAGGCTCCGAGTTTAGTTCAGTGGTTAGAACATAGGAGAGAAGGGAAGCCAGCACAGAATAATTCTTTCTTTCTCTTCTGTTCTTCCCTGTAACCATTGTATTTTACGTGGCATTTGACCATGTCTATTTGTCATTCATGTGGCTTATTCCCCCCTCTGCCCCTCAAGTACATTGGAAAATGCCGTTGAAGAGGGAAAGGGGGACATGGGAGGGCATGATTGTGTGGTTTTTGCCAATTGCAACTCTTAAGACTTTGCTGAAAGCTGCAGTCGTCAGTGTGGTTATGTGATACAGAAATTTATTCCATCGGCTTTCAAGGTATAGACTGCTTTCATTTACGCCATAGCATCCCCCCAGGATTAAGTCATTTGTTGCTCTGGCATTCTCTTAAAGCCTGGTCACAAAAGAGAACTTTCCGAACAATGGGCCTGTTATCCTATTCAGCCTTTTCTGATCTATTAAATTCCCTGTTACACCATTCTGCAATTACTCCACACCCCACCTTCCCAGACCCCCTGTTCTCAAGCAATCTGGGAATTTGCCCTTGTCATTTGCCTCACTCCACAGGAGCCCCACATCCCTCTGTTTCCCCACACCACTTTTGATATTGACTCTGGGTCCTTTTCTGTGCTTGGCGTACTCACGCATATTTGGTACAACGCTCCTTCATACCTGCATACCAGAGAAACATTTAATATATGTTTATTCAAGGACTTCTCTATCTTATTCAGAGAGAGGTAGGTTTAAAAGAAAAGATTTCTGTCTCAGCCCCAGTTTTATCTCAAGGTTGAAAAAGAAAAGCTGAATTGCGTGTAGTTCTTTTTCCAAACAGCTCTTACTAGATACAAAATAAATGTGTAAACTGCATGTTGTTGAGTACTGTGTCTGTAAAGAGAGGTAGGTACCATACATGAGAGGTCAACGATAGTCACAAAATTAAATCGCAAAAGATGATTCCATATAACAGTTTGATAATGTTATTATTCAGTTCATTAACATATTTTAGATGTGTCAGTGTTAAAATTGAGGTACAGTTGATAATGGACTTGGATTGATTTTTCACAGCAGCACCAACAGTTCTCTGACTGAAGCGATTTCAGTGCAAACTTTAAAATTTAGCTGAGTTTCTTAGGGAGTTGGAGATAGTTTGAATCAAAGTTCAGAGTTACCCCACAAAGATAAAGACACAAGAAGACAGAGACAGGAATCCCAGCAGTAAAGCTGCACAGATCTGTGCACGAATCTGTTCTTTGGGTTCTTTCACAGATCTGTGCTTTGGTCCAATATGCTCTTCATTTACAGAGTTGGTCTCTATTTGAAGGAGCTATCACTCCCAAAAAGCACCCACTTTTTCTGTCAGGAGGATCATTTTTAGGTCTTACAAGATTGCATTCCTGAGTATAGGTCCAGCTCCTCATAAGGATTTGTCTCGCTAATTCTCAGATCATGCATTATGATCCCTGTGTCCCGTTCCTTTACTCAGTTATAACCCAGTCAGTGTTTGAGATCATAATCACAGAGGGAAGTTTGTGTTTAGTTTTTCTTTCGATAGGTAGATGTGGTCCCATTGAGGGTTTTGAATATGAGGCCAGAGTCTTAGGAGAGACAGGGCAGTGATTAGAACTTCAGATTCGTAAAGACCCATGTTGTTGACCTAGGTGATTTGCTGCTTTCTGTACCAGTCAGAGCTGTTCAGAAGATGCCTTGTTCCTTTTGTAGGCATGGAAGGTAGAAATAATCATGACGAGAATACAGCTATGAAGATCACTGGTACCAGATTTCTGTGTGATAAAACATAGAGCAGCTTTTCTGTTCATTTACAGCAGAAGTCAGATGTCTCTTATCATGACACCTAAGAAGCGAAGGATGATTAGGATCCTGAACTGCAGATGTTGCAGAGAAGGTGGACCCTTCCAAGTGGTTCTTTCGTCATCTGAAAAACTTCATCCTGTTCAGTTCAGTTTAAGCCTCCTCTTCACTGATGTTGTGGGACTATACAGGTGAATGCTTTGGAGTTGCAAAAAAAATTTGGTTTTGTTTATGAGAAAGACCTCATTTCTGTACCTCAGTCATCCCAAAGCACTAGGGGCAGGCCGCCTCAAACAGGTAGTTTGAGAAATCTGGGAGGATGAGTACACCTACTCCTCCCCTGTTTTTCCATGGAACAAATGAGCTTCCAGTAAAACAAGGACAAGTTTGTTGGACAAAGTGGGAGAAGGCTAACTCTAGGTGGCAGTTGATGAGATTGGTAGCACAGAGGTGAGGGGACTGTTTCTTGTTTTAAAGTAGCTTCCCTTCATCAGAGGAAATGTTGACATTCTCCGTGTTTCTGGGGTCTGTGTTCTTTTTACCGGGGAGAACGTAGTGCCTCTTGATTGTCATCATTGTGTAAAGAGCTGCTCAGTGAACGACTTTAATTCTTGGGAAGGTATTCTGTTCCTGCCCTGCATTCACCTTACTGGTCCTTGGTGATTCATGAAGCCGTCTTGAATGCAGATGATCTTTCTTGTGGAACTGGACAACTATTTGCAGAGGAAGTTTTATCATCCTGAGGTGAATGGAGGAAGTCTTAAGTTTTCTAAAATAGTCTGAAAAAGTTCTGCTGCAGGGTATGAGTAAGGTTCCTCTCTGATAAAAAAGAAATAAGATTTTGTCGCTTTAGAGTGCTGGCAATGATTCGAAGGCATAGTTCATGCTTGAATCTAAATCCTATTGTCTTTTCTGATAGCGGAAGTTCATGTTACAGCTCTTTACCTCTTCTCTTTCATGTTTGCCCAGGCTGCTGCAGTTATCTATTGGATGGCTGGGGAATGGGGGAGCTTGGTGTTCGTGACCATTTTCAGTCAGGGAGTGGCTGCAGAGTTGCCCTGACTCTCCTACACCTTCAGCGCATTGTGTAATTTTGGATTTTGACAAATGAGTTCCCTTTCCTAGTCTTTTTCTTTCCTTGTTCTCAGTATTGTTTTCTTTGTCTCTCTTTTCTTTTCCTCTCTTTGACTTTTCTGCTTTTACTTTCTGACTTCCCTTTCCCCTTGTCTAGAAATATTATGTTAAAGAGCTATGCATAATAGACTTTCTCTGATTTCTCTTCACTTATTTGGGGATTACCTGTCACAACTGTTATATGGCTGAACCACCCCATGTATCTCGATGTTACTCCCTAACTGAGGAAGAAAAATGCTCCATCAAAAGGAAACCCAATGTATTTCCTCTCCCTATTTACGCCGAAAATAACAGAGTCCAAAAAATCCATGAATGGAGACAAGTAAGAACAAACAGAACAAGTTGTCAAGGCAGATGGAATGCTGTACTTCGGCGGAGAAGCCTGTCTGCAAATCTTGGAAGATTATTTTAAGCAAGTCCAAAGATTACATTAGCTTTAATAATTTCTACTTAATTTGACATAATGATTCCATGCAAATATCATTTACATCACAACTAGCAGTCTGATTTACTGTGAAACTACCTGCATTTCAGAAGCTTTGATTTATAGTGTACATCTTTTTTTTTTATTAGTGTTGTTCATATCTTTCTGGCATCTGGCAATCGATGATTGAGATTTTGTTTTCACATATGTTGTGCAAGAGGAGTTCAGGATGTGTAGTTGTTTAGCATCAGGCGTGTGTGCTTTAATTCTCACTTCCAGTGGTAAAACAGTCTGTCGTATTTTTAAAGAGAATAGAAATCTGAGCCTACTATGTGTTTTCTTGGTTGTTTCAGGGGGATATCCTTTCAGTTTTCTATTTTCAATTTTTTAAATCCTTTTAATAGTTTTATTAAGATCCCAAATGAGTATTTTATGGTTCTTTCAATGTTATCATTAGGTTCAAATTATAATAGTACACATTTACTCTAGGAAGTATGCAGACAATCTGATGACTATGGCCCTTTCGCTACACAATTATGTCAACTTATAATTTAAATAAATAGGTCTAGACAATCAAAAGATGTACATGCTCTTACCTCAATTTGATTGGTAACATATGACTCTAAACCAACCAGTTCCATGATATGTCAATATTTTGATGGGTTTTAGCATTATGTTTTCAACTTTCAAGTGTATTTGCGCTTCCAGGTGACTTACTTGCTGGTTTACTGATTTTGTTTGGACATGGAATTGCCTGATTTGCCTTCATATTTACCTGGTTTGCTAGGACAGTGGAAATACGGGGTTTGCATTTGATGGAGCTTATCTGTTACATACAGTTTATTAATTGCGTAACCTCAACCAGTAAATACATGTGTACGAATGCATGTATTCATTATCAGGATCAGAAAACGTTTTGGCACATTTTTTTCTCCTAGCGGTAACAGGTCTGAGTGCATTGTTTAAATGGGTGCAGTCACTTTCATTTAAGGGAAAGGTAACTTTTCTTCCATCTGCCATTGTTCTCTGAAGAGGATTATACCACCGTCGGTGAAATGCTAAGAAGTGTAAAGAAAAATTATGTTAACCTCAAAAGAGGGAATGTCCTATTTATCACCTAACCTTGTAATTATCCTGCAAAACCAAATACTGGGGCGGGGGGAACCTCTTCTTTCTGTCTAACTTCCACCTCCCCTTACTCTCGCTGTCACTCCTGGCAGCGTAACTGATGGTCATATCTGGATCCAGCCCTCCCCACCTCCGCTCCGCTGACATCATAAATTATCCAGATCTAAATGGACAACATTCATTAGCTGTGCACTTTACAGAAAGAGCCAGCTCAGGAGCTAAGCGCTCGCCCATTTTTATTAAAAGTTAAAAAGCTCCTTGCTGTCACGGAAAGGGGAGGTTGGAGGAGGTACAATGGAGGACAGTGCCGCAGAGCTAATAAATAAAAATAATAACTATTACCATTGGTTGAGTGACCCGGGGAGAAGAGCACTACCGAGCCATTTGTTGTTCCCTTTCACTTGTCAACAGCAGTGGCTTAAAAGCCTTCGCCATTGTTCAGGGCCTAATAGCACCTGTTGGGAAGATAGGAAGACAGCTGTCAAAAAAAAAAAAGAAAAAAAAAAGGAAAAAAAGGGGGTGGGGGAGAAGGGTGGAAACTGATGATTAGTTCAGTAACATGCACTGTGGTGCAGCTGCAGCAGGACATTTCGTGGCTTCCATTTGGAAGTGAGGCTCTTCCCTCCCCAGCCCGGCCCGCCAGCTCTGTTCCCCGGCGCTCACCGGGACGGGCACCGGCGGAGCCCAGAGCGCGCAGGGGTGCCGGGCGAGGGGAACGGAGCCGTGCGCGCCCGTTTCCGAGAGCAGTGATAGTTAACCAAAAAAACCCCCAAACCCCAAACCAGGCCTCCACAGCGGAAGTTGCGGCTTTGTGATAAGATTGCTTGTTTCGCTTTTCTTTTTCTTTTTTTTTATTGCTCTCTTGTGTTGGCAAATAAGGCTCCTCTTCCCTCTTTGTCAAGGTAAAGGCGACGTGTAAGGAAGGCCTAGAGGTAAGGAGCCCCAGGTATCAACAGCTCCCTTTGTGGCTGATCATCTGGAGGCCAGAGCGGCATACTTTTTGGTAGTAGGAAATAATGGCTGTGGCAAGGGCTGAAAGACAGGCTATTTAGAAAATTGTCTCCTCAGCTTCATCACATACAGTCCTCGCTTCTGTCGTTTTGGGGGAAATTATGAGCACTTCAGGACTCTTTTTTTTTTCCATTTTTAAAAAGCTGCCTTGAGATTTTCAGGTAAAAATGTTATAGTAACCCTGTGTGAAGGGTTACATTGTTGCTGTTGAATTTAGGATTTGAAAAGTGGAATGGTTGAGCTTCAGAAGGATTTCCTTGAAATTCTAGCCAAACGCTGTAGTTCTCAATTTATGTTTTACGGTTATTTAGATTATATATTTTTTGGCTCTCTTGGGGTTTTGTTTTAGGGTTTTTCAAGAAAGGGTTTAATTACTTAAAAAGAGACAAGTCAGCACAAAAGATCTTTTCTGTCAAAGGATAGGCTCTGGAATCTCCCTAGAACATCTTTAATGATGTGTCAATGCCCATAAAAAGCTAATGTATAGTCATCTCGTTGAATGCTTTTTTTAAGCCCTTTTGCTTATTATGGATGTGCTGAAGATGTAAAAAATTAGCAGACCAAAACCACTGTCCTCTGTTAATATTAACAAGATATTATGGCCCTTTAATTAGAAACTGGCTGTGTGGTAGCACTAATACAAAAACGTATTTCAGGGGAATATGTATTTCAGTGGAGTATCTCTGTCCAACTGAGACAGAAAAATAAAACTGAAGAGAAATTTAATGGTATTTAATTCCAGATGTCTCTGTTTTTATGTTGTTACTCTTGAAATAGTCTCTGGAAATACTAAAACATCTTTGTGGTTTCAGAATTTCAGTGAAGCTCAGGCTTGGTATAGTGCCTCCTTCTGTCAACTGACACAGGTTTTTTTGCTGGGTGGACCGCTCCTGAGAAAATAAATTCTTTCTTTCATTTAGAGATGCCTGGAATTAAAGAGGCATTAGAAAGTTGAAGAACAGAGATTAAGACAAAATTCTCTTTTTTCATGCGTAGGAGAATTTTTTTTTATTTTACTGTTGTCCTTGTTTTCATAAGGATCGCTACTGGTGTAATTGTAATATCAATGAAAAAGTAAAAGGTTGCTGCTCAGGTGTTTGAGTTACTCTGTTCCATTTATTAATTTATTTTTTGCATGTCAGGAAAGTATGGGGAACATTTTTAAAATTTAACTTTTTTTTTTAAGTTTGGCAAGGTTAAATAACTTGCTTCGTTCTTGTCTGTTAATTTAATTAGGGGTGAAGAAGATGGTGGTAGCGGGGACTTGGGATCATTCTAAAGATTGTGTATGCTGAAAAAGATGTTCCAGCAACAGTTGTGCCAGTGAAATGCCGCATTTGGCAGAATGTGTGCACGATCGGCTCTTTTCGGCCAACTCACTGGCCTGGATCTCCAAAGGCGGTCGGGAGCCTAATTCCTTTCCAGAATGAGATTTATGCTCCTGAATGCCTTTGGGAATCCAAAGCACCGAGTCCCAACAAATTTCAGTGACAAAAGATATATTGTCCTGTGCATGGCATCCAGTGCCATTCACAGTGGCTCTGTGTGCCCTTCTCTGGGGGACCACAGTTGCTCTGCTACAGAAATGGGAAAGGCAGGGATTGAATCAGTTCTCGGACCGGCCATATCCTACTATGTATTTGCAAGGACAAGGATTTAGATGGGGGGTAACTGAGCAGTGACTACAAACTACACTGTTCCAGCGTTTCTTCAGAAGTAGTGGTTTTGTGGGTATCCTGCAAGTGACGCAGCCCCATCTCCATGCAAATCTGAGGCAACCAGCAGCGGCTCCAGGCTTGATGTGGAAGGCCAGATTCATGGAGGTGCGAGTGAAGCATGCCACTGTCCAGCTGCCCTGGCGCACAAATATGAATGCCACCCCCACAACAGTGGAACAGGTGGCAATTATCATATAGCAGCTTGCAACCCTCGATTACTATTGTTCAGAGGGTAATCAACGTACACTTAGTAGCCTTGATGGGCTCTGTTGTCACTAAGGTATGTAAGGCAATCAAGTATGTACTCTACAAGTTAGCATGCTGGAAATAACAGAGATTGAGCTGGAATTCCCTGTTGTTCTGAGGTGAGAGCGGGGATGCAGGCTTGTTCCCTGACTCAACGCTGTGTTCGTGAAAGAGGTGGTTTTGTCGGGTGTGCAGGCCTCGGAAGGGCTTTGTGGACGTTTTATTGATGTAAACGTTGTCAATCCAGAAGAGTGTATGGCAGACAGACTTTTAGAAATACTTGAATTTTTCACGTTCTGAAAGCAGACTCAGTCCCGAAGCTGTATACCAATAAAGGGGATGGAAGCTGAGAAAATCTTGACTGTTGCCTGTGTAACCCCAAAATGAACATAGACTCTGCTGCTGGGAGATTGAAGGACTGGCAGAAGGTATGACAAGACAGCCTTGATTTCTTTGCATTGTACGTGTCATATCTGGAGTGTGACACCGCTCCTGGAGCGAATGAGTGAGGTGACCATTTGTTGAAACAAGACAGCCTGAAAAGCACACAGTTAACGGTGCAACTGCCAGTGCATTCAGGTGATGGAAACTATAAAAATTTCAGACAATAGCCTGACTGTTCCTGAGGGTGTAGTTGAATGAGATGCTGGTTTTGGCCTCAAACCTAGCTTAAGAAGTCCCCGTGCCCTCCCCCTGTCCTGCTTAGCCATGTGTTCCTGCCTTGTGCTGTGGTTTGCTGGCTCCTCGCTTACATCCTAAGGGATAATTAGTTCAACAACTGGTAGTATAGTGTATCTGAAGACTACTCTAACCTTTTCTTCCTAATAAACGTCCTTGTGTTTTTAGGTAACTTTCTTGTAAGACTGGCAGTATGCACTGGTGAGCAGTTGTAAAAATAACTGCTTGTATATTTGTAGACAGAGTAAAATCATGTTTTTAGTGGCATTCATAGATTACTGATTTTGATTTTAAAATCTTGAATAATTTATTTATTGTGCTATGGAACCTTTTCTGGCTATGTGAATTATTTTTTTTAGCACAAGAAGCAGTACTCTTGTGCCAGAAATCACAATAAAAATGTCTTATCATTCATATAGTGTATACTTCATTAATGCAGCATGATGGGTATTGCAAAAGAGAGCCAGCAACTTGAAAACAACTGTTGTATTATTACGCATACACAAAATTATGCAAGTATGTGCAACAAGAATACTATGGTAACCTGATGTCATTGTGCACCACAGGTAACTACGGTCACCTGTGGATACAGAAGTTGATTTTGTCCTCTGAAATAAAATGCTATGGGAGCTAACATGTGGCTGGGATGGGACTGGAGGTTCCAAGAGCAGGAAGGCTGGTTATCCCTGCCAGAGAAGGGAGCTTTTTAGTAGGTTTGGAAGCCGCCCATGCACATATGTAGCCCAGCTGTTTTCTGCATAGTGGTTGTGATGGAGTGGTGTAGTAAGAGTCGTACTATGTGCTGGCCAGAGCACCATAGCTTCCTTATATCTCCTCAGAACTTGAATATTTCATTCGGCTCTGTGAGTTTGTGCCCAAAGACCAAAAAGCATTTTGTGCATTAAAAAAACCCAAAAACAAAGGACCCAACAGCGCGCTACTTTCTGTCCAGTCAGAGAATCCCCAGGTAGTGTTTTATTTAGCACCACATTTTTGGTTATCACATCTGAGCAACTATGTCCTACATTTGAACAATATTTACATTTATAGAGGTGTTTCCTACTGTCTTCTCCGAAAGTTTAAAATGCTTTTAGACTGGTGAAAAATTGCAGTGCTTCCTGGAAGGCAAGAGAAAAATGTATGTTGTGTGGTCTTTGATTTCCAAATTTAAATACATTCTGTGTTGTGCCTGCTCATGATTCATAGTGTCTTGCCTAGCTGCAAGTAGTTCCCTAAAAGCATGATTCTGTTGAGGGAGAACCATATGTGTATGCAGATGCTGTATGTCTATGTAACCTGCTGATACCAACCATTTCTTCATAATAGTTGCTTTATTTTCTTTGCTATGAAAATTGTTTCTGATTTTGTATAGGTAAGACCTTTGTAATAAAAACCGGGTGCATAAAAAGAGAAATTTCTTGTGTCTGTATGTGTGCTTGTCTGCTCTTTTAAAGGAAGAGTGGAAATCTACCCTTAATCTTGTTTCCTGATTTAAACCAGAAAGGGTTTGTTGTGGTGTGTGAACGCAGAGCAGAGTGCCAGTGGGGTGGCGCGTCGATAGGTGAGGGTTGTAGAAACGGTGAGTGGAACTGTGGCCAACAGGTGTAACGTATTTATGACCGTAGCAGAAGAAAAGGGTGAATAATGGATGGAAGGTATTTGCCAGCTCTTTCATAATATAAAGGAAGGTGCTTGCCAGAAGTGGAAGGTATATCAGCCAATGCTAAAGTTTATTCATGATCATTTGTGCCGACCAAATACTTCTTCCTCTAGGAATGACATGTGTTGGCAGGAAATGTCTGGTGGTCTGGCTGGGTATTGAGCAACTCCTGGCTTCTCTCCACTCTGCTACACTTCATGTCATCATCCTTGCTGAGGCCAAACATCTTTCTTTTACTTTGTTCTAAGGGGTCTTTCTCTTTCATCCCAGGGCAAGAGCCGTTCACAGTAGTTACGGAGGAGGGAGCGCTTTGGGCATCTCCTTGGGAGAGCACCCATGCTTAGACACCATGCAAGTGGGAGGCTCCAGGACTCATATTGTTCCTCTAACTTGCGGTTGACTTACCTCAGCCTCCTTCCTTTTTATCGTAGTTGTCTCTTCTTTATAATGTCAGAGCTTTGCTCTCCCCTTTCCTCTTCAACTACGGCTTTTCTGGAAGTGCCTCATGCGGAGAGCCCCTGTCCTGCGCCTTGTGACAGCATGATGGAATTACATTCCTTTCTCTGGAAGCAGGCAGCTGCATGAGACTGAAAGACTAGAGGTTTGCTTTTAGTAAATAATCAGCAAGAGCAAAAAGAGGTAATAGGAAGAGATTTGGCAGCGAAGACCATTCTAAGCTTTTGTAAGTGGATTTCCAGGACTGTGACCCTGGAGCATGGATTGAAAAGAGCTACCGGAGAGGTTAGGCCTGAAGGGAACGCTGTGCTGTGGGACTGAGTTTTTGGAAGGCTGCCAAGGCAGGTTCAGGTACGCGTGCATCTGCGCTGCCACTGAATTGAGACTAGGATTAGTTCACTCCCAAAGAGGAGTTACAATGCCTGAAAAAATTAACACAACTTCTGGAAGTAGACTAAGTTAAAGAGAAGTCTACCAGACAGTGCTAAAAATGGTGCCTCTTACTACGGCTTTGTAGCCTCAGCCACTTCCTGGAAACAAACCGCTCCTTCCTCAGTGTGAAAACTTTAAGTCTTTTAAGCAAGTAAGTCAATGAAGCTATATTTAAACATCAAATACAGAAGTAGAGGGACAGCGGCATGCTTGTTAGCATACAAAGAGTTACATTAAAAAGCAATTTTATGTTCATTTACTTAGATGCTTTGCTTTCCAGTACTGTCGGAGCAATTCAGCATGTGTGTATGTGTGCCCAACACGTATGGATGCACACGTGCATCCGTACATGCAAATCAGAGCAGTTAACGTGGGACTGCTACACCACCGAGAAAGTGGTTTAATTCCGTGCGCTGAAGGCCTGCGTGAGAATTACTGGCTGCTGGCATCGGCCTCCAGGTCTCATTGTTGCAGATGAGGGAGTCGGTCTCGATGGTGCTTGGCACGGGAGGGAGGGGAGGAGGGAGAGCAGCGGGGCCGGGGGGCACGGAGGAGCCAGTGCGCCGCTGCCACAATGGCTGGCACAGTTGGAGAGCCATTCACCAGTGGGTATTGCCATACGCAGTGATGCGAAGAAGCATATGCAAGCAACAGAGGCAAGGGGGAAACAAGAGAAACAAAATGCGCCGTAAATATCTCTAGAAAGAGCTGATGGCTGATAAATGTGCTGAATAGAGACAGCAGAAATCATTTTTGTGGATTAATTTGTATCTCTATTAATTCAGTCAGTCTCCTCTTCGCCAACATTTACTTAACAATTCTTGTTATTCTTTCCATCTCGGTCTTTCTCTTTGGTGCCCTACCCGTAATCCTCTTCTATAACAACACTTAAGACTTTTCATAGTGTTTCTAGACTGAAAATGTTTCCCAAACATTAATGAATTACTGTTCGCAAACAACCCGTGAACAACTCTTTTGTAGATGCATTCATACTGTGCTGTAGATAGACTTGGGATTGTTTTACTGTGTGCGGTAGGACCTACGCTCCAAATAGGTAATGGGGGGTCTTCTCAGCTCAAGTGGGGCTCAGAAGTAGAAGTGGGGCTAATCCCAGTTTCCTCACGAAGATGGAATTAGGAGACGTTCTGAAGAGTCATGATACTTGGAACGGCAGAGCGCACTGTGTGTAGCTTTTTGGAGATGCTAATATAGATGGATTATCATGATACATAGTTGTCCGGATGCAGATCCAAAATCTGTCACAATATGGTTCACATTTTGGATGTAGCAACATTGTTCTGGTGAGTCTAAGAGGAGAGTAAGTGTTGGAGTAGGGATTAGGAATAGCAGTTCCTGTGTGCAGGCCACCTTTCCAATTTCAGGCTGCGCGTTATATGTGCAAGCATTAAAAGTTTTACTGACTTTCTAACAAATCCAGAGAATGAGCGCTTGGCAAACAAGATACTGTGTTTATTTCTTTTCTTAATTTGAAAGCAGCATCTTCCCAATGAAGTCTAAAAAAAAAAACCTGAACAAAAGATGACTTTGTTTCTGTAAAATCCATGGAAGCTCTATAGTTGTAACCTTTTAAACAGTTATTTTTATTTAAGATGTGTAAATTTCAAATCTTTTTTTAATGGAGTACATAAATGACATAATAAATGTTTGTTTCCAAGATATGGTGCATAATGTATTTCACGAGCAGTTACTGAAATGTGATAGGTTGAGTATATGAATAGCATATTTTATGTAAGTACAATATGTTAACACGGTATATAACAGACTTAAACTAGCTGTAATTTAATATAGCTCTTTAGCTCTATAAAGCTATAGGGGTGGGGAAGCTATTGTCTTTCAGAATTAAAGTTCTTTTTAAGTATCAGCAGAAGGACAATTATTTGCGGATTCTGTATCAAAATTCTGTTGAAGTGCCTCACGTAAAAATTGCAGTTCAAGTCAAGAGAGGTTTGAAACTAAGTTAGTATATCAATTAAATATGATTACGTGGGTTTTTTTAAAGGAAAAAATCTATATAATATTATTTTAAATAGTTAACATACAGTATTTCAACCGGGGAAACGCTGATTAGATCACCACAATCTATTTTATGCCATCAGGATTGCTGAGGGGCTTATAATTGTGTTAAATTTTCATATTACTCATATTCACACATTAATGAACAGATGCATTGTTACTATTGGGATTTTGCCATTTGGCCTTTCACATCTCTAATCATGATTTCCTACTGAGATCTTTACCATTCTCGCAGAAATTCAGTCATTGATACATGGCCATCCATCGCATTCATTATTCTCCGCTTGTTTGCCGCAGCTCTCCCGGAATCACCGGCGGAGTCAGGTTGCGGGGATTCTCATTTGTAACACGAGTCCTTCGGCTGGGGGCTCCGCCGCAAAGTCAGCGCGATTTTTACTGGCAAAGCCC
>NW_008795252.1:7142532-7143279 GCF_000699145.1 Aptenodytes forsteri
CTGTTGCTTTAACGCGGCAAGTTAGACAGAAGACTTCTGTTTCTTTACGAGCGCACCACGGCGAATATTTTGTCTAGCTGCAGGGGAAAAGCTTTGTCGTGGACTTTGCTGACAATAGACTTAAAAGTAAGACGGGCTGCTTTTGGTGCCTGGAGGCTCTGGAGCCTATTGTCAGCTCACAATGGATTTCTATTGCCGCATTCCTGCTTTGCAAAGGTTTGTTAGCTTTTAATGACTGACAGCCCTCTACTGCAAATACCGCATTTGCTCTGGCCTGTTTACACGCTACTCGAGAATTTTTTGAAAAGCGCAGGGACAGGGGGGAAAAAAAAAAAAAAAGCGAGCGGCGGCGTTCATTTGACCTACTCAGATACGTTTGGAAAACTGGTTCCCTTCGTGGGTGCTCACAGGGGACGTACGAACTTCAGAAGTAGCTGTGCAAGTGCCTAGAGCGTGGCGGCATCTCCGCACCGTCAGCCCCGGCACGGAGATGTTCACTGCAGTGCAGCTTCTCCCATCTATTTCGTTAGGATTTACGTGCAGTTTTAGGGTTTCTAACAGAAAACTTGCATTCAGGCAATCCTGGGTGGCCGAGTCCGCGGTCAGCGCAAGGAGCGACCCTTCCTGCGAAAGCCTACCGCTCAAAGAGCAGGAAGCGCACGATTATACAGGAGAAATTTGGAGCGTTGCAACGTGTATAAAACTGTTGTGGAAAGAAGCAGCCTCTTCTGCTGTAAATGGGATCCG
>NW_008795252.1:7143313-7199982 GCF_000699145.1 Aptenodytes forsteri
CGCTCGCGGCGCGCCCGGCGCTTCGGGCGTGGGGATGTGTCTGTGCGCGGGTGTCTGCCTGCGCGTACCCGTGTGCGGGGGGGCGGTGTGTGTGTGTAAAGCAAGAAGCAAGAAAGTGTGTAAAGCAAGAGGGCATCCGTGTGCCCGTGTCAGTGTAGTTACTTATACATTAATATTATACTGCGTGTGGTTGGTTTAACGGGAGTTTGGGCTCGTTGGGTTCCTCGGGTGTGACAAATGCTTTGCAGAGAGGGAGAAAGGCCAGGCTGCCCGCGCCCGGAGCCCGCCCGGCTGCGCGGGGAGAGCCCGGCCCGCCCGCCCCGCGGAGAGCCTCGCCGAGGTAGCGCAGCGCTGCTTCCTCGGAGCTTTAAGTTGGGGCTTCAAGAAAGGAGGCAGAATTAGCCAAACAAGATAATGAAGGTTGCTCATAATGGTTTTTACTGTGGGGAAGATTAACCAGTTGCTAATAATTGTATGGTCTCTAGGCCAGACGGTCCCTTTGATAAGTTAACATGTACTCCCTTTATGCTCCTGGTAGGGGGTAAACAAATGCCTGAACAAATACAAATACACATAAACACAAATGTGGAGAATAGCAGTATATGTCTTAGATCCAGATAATAAGTGTGGGTATTGTTATTTAGATGGCGCATACTGGGACACTTATCTTTTAGTACACTCCATTTTCTAACTGAATGCAGTGCTAATCGTGGGATTGAAAGCTATTGTAATTGTGTACCCATCTAAATGCTGACAAGAATATACAATTACATTGTTTGGAATTGAGTTTAATGTTCTCTGAATTTTATTAGCATTTATATTTACTTATGCATTAAAATTCCACACAAAAAGAGGTCAAAATACAAGAGTTATAGACATAAATATCAGACCCATCCACACCCTCGCTGCCATTTTTCCTGAAAATACTGAACAAATATAAAGATTTATACATAAATATCAGACCCATCCACACCCTCGCTGCCATTTTTCCTGAAAATACTGAACAAATATATTTTATTTTATTTTATTTTTAAAGGAAGTGATAGAATCTCAAATGAGCAAATAATGGGTTTCCATTCTAAGCAATGCCTTTTCTCCCTCTGGATTTTGCAATCTTTTAAAGCTTTTTTCATACCCAACTTTTTATTATTATTTATAATGTGCGTGTTACCGGAAAATCTTTCCACAGTATGCTTACCACCACACGATGTTTAAACACACATTATAAAGTCGATGTAATTGTAAACACTCAGAGGGATATAATTACATGTAGCAGATTTAGGAGCTAATTCTTTGCCTCTCTCTCTCTCTCTTTCTTTCTCGCTCTCTCTTTACTCTGCATTTTATCAACATAATTATTTTTTGACTGCAGACTAACACCCAGAAATTGACAGGCATCCATTATAGGCAGCAACTTGTTCACCAAATTGAAAAACAATGAACTGCGGGTTTATATGTGCCCGTTGTCATACAGAATTACCGGGGCTTTGTTCCACAAGAGGAAAAAGCTAATGGTTTTGAAACAGCAGGTGACAAAGGACATTCTTTTTTTTTTCCTCCCCCCCCACCTTTTTTTTTTCCCCTCCCCTCTTATCAGTTTGTTGATGAAGTCATTACGAACTGGGGCCCAGAATAGGGTTGGCCTTACTTTTAGCAGATAGACTTTTAATGAGTTCTATTGTGGAGACAGTCATGTTGATTTGCTTACATTTTTTTTCCCCCCCTTCACTCAGAAACTCCCAGTATTGAAAAGCTACTATCAAAGGACTGGAAAGACAAGCTTCTTGCCATGGGATCAGGGAACTTTGGAGAAATAAAAGGTAACGTCCTTTCTGTGCTAAAGCAAATTGAGAATGAATATACAGGTATCACTGGCTTTATGGCACTTACTTTGCTCTTCTTCCCCACCCCTTGAAACATCGTAATTTGGGGCTTAAATGAAATGTATGCTCTCCCATCTGTGATAGTATAAATAAATGAAATGGTATATTGCCCTAAGTGAATGAACTTACGTAAAGCTTTTGTTGCATATATCGTTCTGTGTTATACGAGGACACATCCTATTGCTGGATTGGGAAAAAAAGTCAATTCACATGTCAAATACAGGCTTATGTGGTATCAGAGTGTAGCAGAGCTCAGCTTCTGAACTCTGAGGGTGATCAGAAGTCCTTGTTAATTTTTGGACAGATTTTGATGATGGAGATTTTTTTTACTTTTCTGCGTGTAGGGGGGGGAAAAAAAGAGCAAAGTTTGTGTAATGATACCTCTAGGTACCGAAATTAGCCAGTGCAGATTTTAAAAGACAGCGTACAACATCTGTGCACTAAAGCATGTTCTTTTAAAGCTGTACTCCAGAAGGAAAATGACAAAATTTGACCACTCTCCAGCAGCAGTAGCTTCTGCTTTGCCAAGATATTTCCCCATTCTATGTATGTGAGGTCATTTTAGGGAACATGTAGTTGTTTGTTTTCATGTAATTTAATATTTTTATAATTCTTCCCCAGTGATTGTGATGAGGAGCCGACTCGAAATACGTGTGTGTCAAAAATTTTAGTTTACAGAGCAGCCATTATCACTCTGAAAAGAAACAGTGACTCCGATTCTTCTCCCATTTATATCAATGTACATCTGGAGTAGCAAAATCAAAGCCAATGTTGTTTTGGAAATGTGAAAGTAGAATGAGATTAAAATTAAACCCTTCTTTTATGTTTAGAAACTAGATTTCATTTCTCACCATTTTTGTTTGTTTGTTTGCTTACTAATGTTGTCCCTGATACCGAGATCCTCATTCAGGCAGGCTCGCAAACCTCATGCCTGACAGGTTTAAGGACCTTCTGCACAAGAGGTGGGCAGTGTTCAGTAAAGAATACAACATGACGTGCTCTGAGAGGTTAATGTGTTGGTACATGTGCAAAGATAGTGTTATTTTAATTATATGTGGCTTCCAGCTTGCCACCGATAAGCCACGGGCATTAGTTTGCGCTAGTCCACTGACTTACACAAGTAGGAAAGTATGCCACTTGCTTCCCCTAGCTTCTCCCTAAGAGGCTGTAATTCAAAAATGTATATTCATTACATATGTAGAATAACTTTAAAACAGAATATAGTGCTTCGGCCCCAAATAGGCTGAGATATTATTATTATAACAGAGGGCCAAACCCTGGGTTCTTTATTCCCACTGAGCACGTTTTCTCCGTGTGTGTAAAGCAACAGGTCATAAAGAGGAAGGGTAGCGACTGGGCTTATCTGTTGAGTTCTGGTTTTTAAAAGCATATTGTTTTAGAATAACATCATCGTCTGCCATGAACTGATGAATCTTTAAGACGTTTCAGGCCCAAAGTACACAGGCGGCTTTCGTATCCACTTTTGGGTGTGTATTTCAGCAGTTCTTGCATGTTGTCTGGAGCCTCTTTAACTCTTGATATGCTGGAGCCTTTAGAAGGACTCCCAGCGATTCTCCTCTGCCTTTGGACTCGGTAAAGCTGCTCTGAAAAGTGCTGCGCACTGAGAAGGCGGTCTGTTCCCAGTCCTTATGATCTTGTTCTGTTGGAGGGCAATCTTTTTTCTCCCTTCCTCCCTTTCCCTTTCACAAGTTAAACTTGAAAGCAGCAGCAGCAGCTATATGCTAGCACGAAAGAAATTCAACAGTCCTTTCAGTCTTGCCCGGGGGGAGGATGGGGAGCAACAGCACAGCCTCAAAGAAGAGTTTTCTTTGCTTTAATTTTTGTTTTTTAGCTTCATATTTTGAACACAAGTCGAGTTATTGTTCTGTAGCTCTGTTTAAAAGCCTCACATCTGAGGCTTTTTAGTGCAACTGTGGTTCTATGGTTGGGGGCATGGTTATTAGGTGTTTGGATCAGGTTTGGCAGTAAGCTGTGAAAACAGGCACTGGTTTATTTTTCCTACTGACTGCCGTGACAGTTGCAATTATTGTCCATTGTTCCTAGGTGGCTAGAAAGGAGGGAGGATACAATAGAGCATTGCCCTCTGGGGGTAAATGAATTTGACTTACAGGTTCTTGGGGGGTCAGGCAGGCTGATTATTTAGTGCCCAGGAATGCGGTTTTCATGGCACCGCCAGCCATGAGCAGCCAACAAACAATGGCTCAGCTGTATTGCAGCTGTATTTAGTGAGGCAACATGAAAGGTGTGCAAGTTGAGCTGTTTTATACTCACGTATGCGTGTACAAACACACATATATTATGCTAGGAAATGTTTTTGTCCTTCTATAGGAACGTAGAGTTATTAAGTTTTCCAGTTGTGATTTTTTAATTAACTTCTCTCTTTATTTGGCTTGGCAGCTGCATTTTTTTTCCCCCATTTCTCTATTAGTGATATTTGGAAACCCTGCACAAGTAGTGTCTTATTATTAATACATCCTGGAATGTGGACAGCACTAGAAGCTGTACTGCCCAACTGTCTTATGCACTGAATAGTTTTTTCCATTTAACTGTTCAAAATTTCATTGTGTTTTTCATTAGATCTGGGGGAGTTTTAGTACGTCATGTGCTCAAGTCTCAGCACTAGGCTACATATTGTTAATGCCCAAGTCTGTGTTATTACTATTGAGTTTTATTCTCTGGGAGAGATTAAAAGAAAGGGAGATGAAGCGGAAGACTTTATTTTCATAATTAGTGTTGCTTCTTTTAAGTTAGAAAGCAGTAATGTTTTAGTAAAGGTAGGGGAGTTGGTGAATGGCTGGAAGTCACCAGATTCCTGTGTTTTGTATTCAGTTGTTCCTCTTACTTGCTTTGTTACTTTCGGCAGTTACTTTAAGCCCCCCTTTCTTCATCTGCATGCCTGTAAAATGGGAGAACCATCACTGAATATCTGCAGAGGTCTACCTGCAAGCTTCAAGATCACAGTTAGAAGGATCTATATATGTCCAGTTACTAACGGAAAAGGAAATTTACTATTTCATTCCAGGGCTTGATTGAAAGGTACTACAAGGGAATACTCCTAAAATGGGGCAAAATCTAGAACCTGTCATATCTGTAGAAATTTTAACTCAAATGCCTCTGTTTAGAGAGGTACTGTGGGGCTAAATAAATAATACAAGTTTGGCACTGGAGATTTCTTAAGAAATTTTGTTTTCAGATCCATGGAATTTTTACTCTGTTCAAAACAAGTGAGTCTATAGTAAAACCCACAAAACATGCCGTTAAATGGAAATATTTTAAAATAAAGCTGTAAAACTATACATTGAATTGGTTAAAGCCTGTTCAAACTTACTTATATCCATCATATTCAAGAACAGGGCTCAAAAGGCCTCTGGATTATTCGTGGATAATGCAGTTTATTGGATTCAGTGGAGCAGAGAGAACTTCGGGTCTCAAACCGACCATCTACAGGAAGGAGACTAATACCCCTTTCTGCTTTCAGCGTAGCCGCCTGATACCTGTGCATTGCAGGGTGAAAGTGGTTGCTTTCCTCCAAAGCAACGTTACTGACTGCAGCAGATGCAGCATGTGGGGTGGACCGTTGATAGGAAAAGGTATAAGAAGTTTATTTCCCCACTCTTCAATGTCAGTGGCCATCCCTATACTTAGAAAATTAAGGTGAAACTTCTGTTTGACTGGTGTTGGGCCTCCTCTGAGCAGACTGAACTGAGCAGGGAACGGCGTTGGCCCCCCAGGTGGCCAGGTGCATCGTGAGGTGCACAGTCTTGCTAGCGCTCATGTGAGTGAGGAAGCTTTAGCCATGATGAGAACTCTTTTTAAAACTTCCCGGGTGTACACAAAGCCTTTCTGCTAATCTTGTCCATCTCTTGCTTATCGAGAGTTGTCAAGAAACAATAGTACATATTTTATATGTTCCCCACTTAGGGAGTTTTGAATAGGTGTGTGGAACAAAAGGCTAAACTGACTTTTGTTTCTAGTCTTTCTGAGTTGGTTTTCTGTTGAAGTGAAGGCATTGTTAACAGCGATTGCGCCTGAGTCTCTCAAGAAAGACCGGGCAAGCCTGAACCTGATATTTTTTTGTTGTTTGAAAATCCTTCTCTATTGTACAGGTTAGTTCCTAAACAACTCAGGTGAAGCGTTTTCTGCACTCACTGTGAAAGGGATCATCATTAGGGTAAAATCAGCTCTTTGTTGTAGCCACTTAAATCTAGATGACTCCAAAGACTGTACTGGAGTAACCACAGATTTGTGGGTGTAATTGAAAGCGAGATTAGCCTACCAGTCCTAATCTTTAATGCATAATAACACAGACATTTGTTTTGAGTGAGGAACTGGGTTCCAAGTTACGTGAAGTATCAGTGCAGGTATTATATCAAGCTGTGTTTGATGTGTGATAGAGCTGTGTTTGCTGAAGACTGTAATCTTGCTTACACGTTCAGAAGATGGGGCATGAGAGAGTAGGCAGTGAACGGTCTTACGACTGCCAATAATGGATAAAGAGAAATAATCCATTCAGTGATACTATAGCTCATCAGAGCCCATGAATTAAAGACATATGTTATGTAGATTCAATGTATGGATTAAAACGGATAATCTGGTAGGTGACACACAGAATCTTGAGATAAGTGGGCAATGCAGATTCGGTATATGGATTGTGACGGATAATTCCATTTAAGTAATGCTGGACAAGTTGAAGACACGTAAGCTTCGGGTAGTGCTCAGGTTATGTGCAGTAATCCAGTGAGTGACACTTTGGATCGCATAATCTGTAAACTGAAGACAAGGAAGCTGGGGATTCTGCATTTAGATGTGGACAGGAAGAAGGAGGGGGAAGCGGAGAGAGATTATTCATGGGGAATACACTGGGTTTAAACCTTTGACTAATAAAGCACAGATCCCCAGGAGATGTATGAAAGCTGCACACTTTCTTAAGAGCTGTGTGAATTTTGCATTTGCAAATTAATGGTTGAAAAATGTTTGCAGACTTGTGTCAGATGTGGACGTTTTGCATTATTTTTTGTGGATAGTATTGTATTTGGAGTGGGGAGAGAAGGAGGGTGAGAGAGTCATAAGTGAAGGAGGTAAGATATGTCTGGTTGTCGGCTTTTAACTGTGATAAATTCAATATTTATTGCAACCTACTCAGTATCTTCTTCTCTGTGTTTATTTTTTGGGGGTGTTTAATAGTAGCAAATTGCCGAGAGTGAGCTTTAGTCCTTTGTTAATATTTCAGAAGTGCTGGGGGGGGGAACCTGCCCAGTGGCACACAGGGGAACCTAAGTTTTGAGAGGAAATTTGGCAGCTGCCTAAATAGTGGAGGTTGATCACAATGCAATACGATACTCTCAGGCTGCAGAGAAGTAGACAGTGCCAACTGAGCCACACCAACGCAGAACTTCTTTCAGGCCAAATGAAAGCCTGAAATGGAGATTGTGACTGGATGGAGCTGCTCCTATTTGACCCTAGACCGGGAGGTTAGTTGAGAGTGGTATCTGTGGAAGGAGGGTTGGAGGAATCTTTTTTAAAGCATCTAAAATGCAAAAAAGGTGAATTTGTGACAAAGCACCAAATTCGGGCTGTTCCAGATTCATTTTTTTTAATGTAAAGATACTTAATTTGATCAGAAAAATTCAGGTTCTATTTAAATCAAATAGAATTTTTATTTTTAAGAAGTGATTGTTAATAGAGAAAATATAATAAAACTGAATTAATTGAAATAGCAAATGCCAATGGCTTTATTTTGTTTGAACATATGGAGGCCAAACCACTATATTTAAAAATCGTCCGGAGGGTTGGACGAGAAAAGGGACCTATACCAGTTCTTCTTTGTACTAAAATCACCTGAAAGATGTGCTGATAGAGATGAATGTTGCTGAGCTACAATTACCAATTTGTCAAAACAAAGCAAGTATACATACACATACATATTTTTTACTGTTTTCCCTGCTGCTGCATAAAATTCCAGCAGCAAATGCTGTTTCTCTAGCCTAGTTCTAGCTTGTTGTCTAGACAGTAAAACAGTGAATAACCTCTGAGAAATAGTCTCAATACAAATGTTGTCTATTCCTTTTGTAACCTTGATAATAAGTTACTAATCTGGTTGAATACCAAGCTTTGTTTGCAGTCTACTGTACCAAAACTTCTGACAGCAAATAAAGAATACTCACTGACAACTTCTTTCCAGCGTTGCGAAATAGTAATGCGCTGGTCTGTTATAGAGCAGGCAGCTAAGTTTTTGTCCCCACAGAATATTAATTCTTGAGGGTAGTAAAGGCAAAAGATGGTAATTGTTCATAATTTGCTTTTATTCATTCTGCAAAGTCTGCCACTGAAACCTAAAAGATTAAGACTGTCCTTATGCTGCAATAAATAACTTCCTTCTAGCTTGCTGTTCTAAAAAGGACTTTTATTTGTCAAAGAGAGAAGATTCATTACATAAATCTGTAGGTACAGACAAATTAGTATGAATTCTGGGCTACTTCTTTCCTTGTTTCTTTTTTTGGTGGCTGCGGCTTGCTGAATAAAAAGCAGTCAGAAAGTTTTCTTTTATTATGCTGACTTCCCATATCAATCAGATGAAGTAATTTAATTTAGCAAGGCAGGTAGTTGTAAGTGATGGCAGTCATTGTGTAGTGAAGCTAGCTTAAATGCCTAATGGAAAATGCCAGTTTTTAGATGTTTATGTCCTGGCAGCTCCAAGATTTACCGGCCTGAAAAGCTATGTGCAAGTCCGTAATAAAACACTCTCTGAAGTATCGATTAAGGAAGCATCAAGGGAGTTTGCACACGTGCACAAGCTCATACCCACATCCACCCACAAATACATACCAGCAAGTACATAATTTAAAGTATATACTCATTGCTTGGTCATAAACATTTTATATTTCTGTTCAAAGACAGAGGAAAGAAAAGTTTAAATTCTGAACTTACCTCAGCCAGTTAGATCTGTTTATCAGACTACGTTTCCTGAAGGCACGTAACATCAGCTCCCCATTGCCTCACATATACAACTTTGGGTGACGTCAGCAGCACGGCCGTCTGTGCAGCAAGGGGAGAATACTCCTCTTTAAAATCATTATCAGGTTTTAAACAGACTTTTTTAGGGGGAGCGTGACAAAGATTAGTTTGCTTTTAAGTAGAAGACGACTAGGTGGCCTCTCTATTTTACTTTCCCGATTTCCTTACTGAGCAGAGTAATACTGGGTTTGGATTTCTGATGCGACAGAGCAGAATTAAAACTGGGGTGGGGGAAGAAAAGTAGTCGACAATGGGATGAGAATGAAGTTCTCAAAAAAGATACTGGAATAAAACTCCCAAGGAAAGATACTTATTTTATGGACTGCTGATATTTTTATTTATTCTTTGGATATAATAATGTTATTGCTAGTAGGAGTTTAATTCTTCTGAGAACAGCTTAGTTAATAGGCTGTTCAGTTTGAAGAACCTCCTTCTTGGCTCGTTTTCATTTTTCTATCGAAACTGTTACGTCCCTAGCTTAAAAATCACATTGAAAAAACACATCACTGCAGGAAACGCATGGACGTGGCTCAGTTTTTAGCTGGTGTATGGGTTGTAGTTACGTCCTCATCACACTGTTGTGAGAGCAAAGTTACACAGAAACTGTGTTGTAGCATGGTTCTGTTGTTTCGTTTGTTGGAGGGCGTCAGTAATTGCTTCATTCGTAGGGTCCCTTTAGCTAGAACCCTACCTGGTATCGAACCAGGTCAAGTAAAGATTTAATTATTTCTATAACATGTATCCCTGTTAAAGTCAATGGGGAAATTCTCAGCCTTGCTGATACAGTTCTGCTGGTGACTTTAGCAAGGCCAGCAATAAAAGGGCGTACAGCGCATAAAGTTAAGAATGACTTTAGGCAAGTTTCTAAAAACTTCACGCCTCAGTTTTCTCCTATATAAATAAGTAATGCATACAACTACCTTTCTACCTGCTCACAGCCTTTAAAAAGATCAATTATGCTTTGAAATTAAAAAATGCTCTATACTGCATGCTCTAATTATTATTATACGTCTTAACTTTATTTGAATACAGAGTACTTCAAAATATTCTTATTTCCATTTAATCTATCCCCACCCCCCCCCCCGCAAAGCTTCGTAGATACAGGAGGATTTTTTTTTTCTTTTGTAACCATAGTTAATGATATGAGAGTAATACAATATGATTGTGTTGTCTTCCAGGCTTTGTATACGCACATCATTTTCTTTGATTTTTCTTTGAAAGACAGATGCTGACAGTTCAAAAGCTATTTACGTAATTACTTTGATAGTAAACTGACTCGGGGGATAAATTTCACTGTCTGTATGGGTGTGCGTGAGTGTGCACGCGAGCACCCCTGATTGATAACATTCCTAGCAGTTTAATTGAGACATGTCAGAGGGATTGAGGAGAGCCTTGCCACGTCTCTGCCCCTTGCAGATACGCCGGGTGCTGCGCGGCTGCGAGCAGATCCGTAGGCTGGCTGCAAGCAAACATTCTCATCGCTTGAGCATTCACAGCAAAAGCTTAAAATGCCTGTTAAAGAAAATATTGGCTTTCCTAATTTCTCATTTACATTCTCATTCTGTCTAATAAATTATAATAAAGTATTTACTGTTTTGATCGCAAAAGCGGTTTCTCTGCCTTTTTTTTTGCTTTGGTTCTGTTTTGGGTGGATATGCCAAGGTTTCTCCTGTTCATTTTCTCACTTTAAGTGTGTCATTTGGTCATATTGGTGTCTTCATTCTAATGTTTATTAAAATGTTACTGTCACTGCCAGTCTGAGACTGTGAATCAGAACTAAGAATGTGTAATAGTTTATTTCACATTTGAGTAAATTTCTTTTACTACTTAAACACTATTATGGATAGTGTTGATCTGAGATGAAGTTTAGGTTTGGCGATACAGAATGCCACTAATTTGAGTCGTCTTTTATTGCCATCTGCTGTGGGTGTTGCATCCACAAACATGTTTTTTTTTTCTTTCCGAATCTCTTTTTGTGCTGATAGAGAATAAGCTGACGCATCTGGAAAGCATCTCTTCTTGGGCCATTCACTGTATCAACCCGTAGCGTATACTGCTCTCTTGCCTGAGTTGTTTTGATAAGTTGTGAAAAATCCACATTTTGCCATTGCAGTAATAGAGTACAGAGAGAACAGTATGAGCACCTACAGCAATCTCCTGAAAGGCAGGTGGTCTGGTGGTTAAAAGCTTTGTTAAACATAAAATGTGCAGTATCTATTTGTTGTGGATCTGACGGTAATTAAGAGTAATTTTTGAGGCAGTCATTGATGTAAGCCACTCTCCTTTTACTCCTCACTCAATACCTGTGTGAAGTAGGTCTAGCTTTCTGTCAAGTTGTACACTGCAATAATGGGCACTTGTTTTCTCTCCCAGCCACGCTGCATGGCTAGAGTGAAAGCACTGCAACCGTACGCATACTGTGTGTAGAGCACAGGCCAGCTCCAGAACCATTCCCAACTCTATACTACCTGGAGCAGCTCTAAGTAAGTTTAATAACGAAGCGGCTGAAGGTAGCTGCTGGGGCTGGTGACTTATCCTCACTGAGGTTTGCACCGCCTCCCAAGTCCTAGCAGTGTTAGCAGCCACGGGGATGGTTCATTAATTCCCGAGTAGCATAATTTAAGCAACTGTCTTTATGTGGTTGGTGCTGTACTTACTTAAAATACTGACAAAAATACGTTTTGCCCTGTAAGCTACAGAATTCTTAAAATGGAAATCCCTTAGCTGCCAAGACACTTCACACGATGATAAAGGTTTAGATCTCATGCGGGTTAACAGAGAGAAAATAGTGACGATAGGACAGAAGTCCACCATCCTTGCCTACCCACAATCTACAGCATCTAGAAAGGGATACAAAAATGGCAACTGGTGCTCTAACTCTGTAGTGTGTTTTAATACACCGGAAAAAATTCCTATCACTGAGTGTACTTACCTAGTGACCAAGCTGTTGCCCTCAGCTCACCATTAAATAATAACGTCAAGTATCGTTTGGCCTTCATTTGTGATGCAAACTAAGTAATTTATGAATGGCAACTGTGAAATGGCAGTTTCATTGGCTGTTTCCACAAAAGAAATTACAGAAAAGGTGTGCTAGGTAATAAGGGTAACATAAAAAATACCAAACTTAAACTAAATGCAAACACTTCACATTATGATCAAGACAGTCTGATTCAAGTACTTTTCTTCTTTTTAATTTTCACATTTTTATAAGCCACCAGTTGTCTGCAAGAAACCTCAAAACTATCTGTGATTCATCGTCAGTGGGGCTTATACAGATGTGTGGGTATGGCAAGGGAAATCTACCCCAAAACTCACCATCTCCCAGTAGACCCACACATCTGATCTCTCTTGCCTCTGGTTTTGTGCAGGTCACTTGAGAGTATGGCTATCCGAGTACTTATTTTGCAAGGAATGATACCTTAAAGAATTGAAATTATAATTAAGTATTATTGAAGTTATTGGAAGGACGGGCTAATCACGTGAAAATAAAGTACCTACTAAGCCATGTTTTCCAGAAAGTATTCTCCAACAAATGATTTTTTTTTTTTTAACGTTGACAGTGATGAATTCTCCCTTTCGGTTTATTAGCAAACTGAAATTGCTCAAGAAATATAATGCAAGAAGGCTGCCTTTTGTCAGGCTACTTCCACTCCAGTTTTATAAGCCAAAGGAATTATGCATTGTACTTACTGAGTTAGTACATAAAGCACCCACTTCGGGCATCTCAAAGTTTTTTTAAAACCTGAGTAACAGTGAAGAGACCGAGTTTGGTGGATTTGTCCCCAGCTGCACGGCCACAGTGTGCCTGCAACTCCGGCGTCCGCACCGGCATTTCATTGCTCTGACCGCTTGCTCTTAGTTCATCCAGGCTTTCCTCTCATTCCTGCAATTCAAATAAAGCTGTTGTTTTCCTGGGGAGGAAGTTTTTTGCTCCTCTCTAGGTAAATCAGATTAAAGAAGAAACTGCAGTAGGTGGATGGCCCCGCAATTGTGCAGTTGTTTCGTGTCGCAGTCAGGGCAGTGGCACGTGGCGTGTTCTGCTCTCTCTCGGGAAGCACAGCCTGAGCTTTGCAGCACAGGGCTGGATATCAGCATTTCTTTTTCTGCTGCTGTCGGTAACTAGCTCTGTGATCCCTCTGTCTGTCAGTTTACACATATGGAAACAGTTTTCCACCTTTCAAAGGTGTGGTGGGGATTAATTTAACTTTACAAAGTGCTTTTTGATTCCCAACTGAAAGCTACTGTAGGAGCTCAAAATACACTGATGAACCAGTACTGGCTGAAGATCTTTGATGTGTGTCAGTGTATTTGTCGAACAGTTTATTTGACAGTGATTTCTTTTTCCTTGCCCTAACTTTAGGACTAAGCCAATCTTTCTCTCTCTAGGTCCTTCTCCCTCTCTCTCTTGTGCACACCCACCCTCAGTAAAAGTTTGGAATAAAATATCTGCTGGATAAATAAATAAATAAAATATTTGGTTTTCAGATGTTTCAGTGTGCCCAGTGTGTTACACTGCCAGTATCAGTATACAGATAGTCTTCATTAGATGAGCATTACAGTAAACCGACATGCTGGCTGCGGACAGGACAAGGAAGGGGCTGCCTTCTAGAATAATTCTTCTATGCCACTTGGAAACACTGCACCTTTTTTCCTAGGGAAAAAGAAATGAAGGATGGAAGAGGGGCAATAGAAATTTCTGATTAATTGTATGGCCAGGTGGCAAATGCACTACTTGTAGCAGTTCTCCGTCTCCAATGTTTGAAATAAAAACCCTAAGTTAAAAGTGTTTTCTTCAGCAGTGTTAGTATTTTAGCGTTGGCTTCCATTCTTTCTCACAGCTTTTAACAGAACAGGTTTAAAGTCCTATGGTTTCTGTTTCAGTGTGTTTCTCTAGTTTCCAGCTTGTACCACAGGTTTTTTGGAGACTATATCTGAGAATATTCTGCTGTAGTTCTTTGTTATACGATGAGAATATTTTCACATAAATCTCTAGCTTCTTCATAAAAAGTTAATCAAGTTACAATTTCCTTTATATGAAAATGTTGATTCTTTGTGTTTTCCCACTTGTATATGGCTGTCTACAAATGCATTTAAGGGCTTAGACTTGGCTGACGTAGCAAATGGGATGCTGCTTGGGAGTGCAAGGTTGAAATTAAGTGAATGTAAACTAAACTAACTATTGAGCAAAGAGCCCTAACAGTGACACCTCTGAGGCTGTGGTACAATCTTCCAAAGAAAGCAGTAGATGATTCACCATTTCAGACATTTCAATCCAATCTAGAAAGCTGTAGTAAATATATTGTAGGGAACATTCCTGCACTGTCAGGGGGGTAGACTAAATGAGCTATTACCAGTAGCTCTTTTCCATGTCTGACTGATAGTTGGCTAGGAACATGTTTAGTATAGTCGCCAATTTTTCTTCTTTTTTTTTTCACTTGGAGAGCACTGGTGACATTGGCAGAAGAACGCTTCCTGTGTTTGAGAAAGGTTTGTGTGGCAGGGTTGTCCCAAAAGCAGGCTATTTTCAGAGGAGGCAGAGACGCTGATAGCCTTAGTCCTTTCCTAAAGCTTTTTTGAGAAAGGGTTTCATAGGATCTGACTCATGTGAGAGGGTGTGGTGGTATTGCAGATATCTGTGGATTAGCTGCTACACATATTTTCTGGTCTTTTAAATTCAAAGTCAAATGATACCGGATATACTAATAGTGCCATTTTTTGTTTTAGTGTATGATTCATAGCTTTTGATTTTTCCTGGATTTTTTTCTTCCCTTCCCTTATAACCACTGTCCTTCTGGGTAGAAGGAGAATTTTTACAGAATGATTATGAGGGCGAGGTAGTCAGTTCCTCTGTCTGCGTCTGCTGAACTGTCCTATAAAAAACATCTAATGACAGTACAAATGAGAGAGACGGTGAGTTGCATTTAACTTAGTTTTTCCGATATGTTTATGCAAGACTTTTTCCTTTAAAAATACTCATCAGTAGCAGCAACAGCGATAGTAGTTATTGACAATTTAAATACTATATAATTTCATCCTAATCAGGGCAGCTGTAGGTGATACAACAGGTAGCGTCCTGACAGCTGTTGTGTGCTGTGCTAGTAACAGTGAGAAGGCTGGGCGTGGGGAGCTAGAGAGGTATCCAGCACCCAGGAGACTTCTCTGCTTCCCCTTGATTATAGAGGCATCTTAAGACACACCTTACAGTTTCTGTAAGTGTCAAAGCATTGATGTGTCTTTGTCCTAAGTTTCTGACAAAAATGTAATTGTCTTTCAAAACTGGAAGTGTTGATTTTGATCCCCACAAAATGTAAACAATGTTTAAAATTTGAAACTCTTTCAAAACAGGCAGTGTTTTTCCCCTTATTAATCTGATAAAAAGGCAATGAAAAATAGATGAAAGGGCAAGGAAACATTGAAGGGGGACACCAGATCAAAGCCTGTGTACAGAATTATCCTCCATGGCTCATTTTGCTGTAGAGGGACAGGTCTTAATGTGCAGTATGTTGCAATTTGCTGCTGCTCTTTGGTTCTACTAAAACTTTGCTTACAGTGAAGCTGCAAAATAAAAACCTGGCTAGCTCTAAATTTCCTCTCTTCTCTTTACCTTTTTTTTTTTTCACCATATGATGCCCAGGGACTCCAGAAAGCCTTGCTGAGAAAGAAAGGCAGCTCATGGGTATGATCAATCAGCTGACCAGTTTGCGAGAACAGCTGCTAGCAGCTCATGATGAACAGAAGAAACTGGCTGCATCACAGATCGAGAAACAACGCCAACAAATGGAGCTGGCTAAGCAGCAACAAGAACAGGTGAGTGATTATTATAGTGGCTTTCAGTTTAAATAATTTTCTAGGAGGATTTTCCAGTAGCTTATCTTTTAGGGTTGATACTTCTTAAGTTTGCTTTCCACCCAGAATTTTTTTTCCATTTGTTTCCTTAGGTGAAGAAGTTTAAACAAAAACGTGTTGGAAGAATGCTTTAATTTGCAATATATAAAATGGTGCTCTTTGTCTTTTAAAGATACACTTTCCAGTTTGGAGGTATTCTCTTCCAATAGTGTTTTTTCTAAAAATAAGTGTAAATAAGTGTACAAATTCAGCCCTCCTGAATAATCTTCCAATGCTGCTTGAATTGAGTGATGCTGAATGGGTATAAAAGGAACAAAATGTGGCATTTGGATTGTAATATGACAAATGAAAGGCTTGGTTTTGCCAACTGTGCAAAAAAGTGGGGGAGAAGAATATGAAGTCATTGAACAAGTGTGACTTTTTTTCTTCTACGCTTGAGAGGCTTGATTTTCAGCTCTTGCAAATATGCCCTCCACTGAAAATGCAAACATGTTTTCACATATGAACAGTTCCAACGTGCACACATGGACACATGATATTTTATGCAAGAACACAACTTTTCTAACATACTTGCACTGTGCAAGTTTTAACAGAAATGAATGTCCATTTTTGTACCTGAACATGAGCAGGGAATACTTAGACATCTGGTTCAAAATTTTGTCAGGAGTCCATCCTGATACCTCTTATGTGAAAGCGCTTTGGTCTGCCTGACCATCTATTTCAGCTTGTAATGAAATTTGAGTTTATATCATAGAATTGCAGCTATGTGAATTTTATGAAACTCACAAAATTCTTTGAAATCTGTCACAGGTGTCATACTTCAATGTTTGTATTGTACCAAGCAAGTCTTAAGATTGTAAACCACTGCGGACATCTTCAGACATTTTAGCCTTGGTTTTCCTTATTTTTGATTATTTAAAAACCTTATCTTATATACTCTGTATTTTGGCCTCACACCTGAAATCCCACACAGGGAGAACAGAAGTGACTTACCTATTAAAGTAGAGAATTTGTATCACACTGTTGTTTACATGGAGAAGGTAGATGAAGGTGTGAAGGTGGAATTGGCAAGATTCTTCCACGAGGAGACATCCTGCAGGAGGTATTTCCTTTGCCCTACCTTTTAAAGTCACTACTGCTACAGGATGGCTGAACAATCTGAAAGTGAAAAAGAAAATGGAGAGAATGGAAAAAGGCAGTAAGAAATGCTGCAGGATTATTATAAGGATAAAAAGGATTTCTTTTAATTTAAGAAATTGTGTATAATTCTGTTATATAGAAATTAAAATAACCAAACTTTCAAAAAAATGTATTGCTAAAAATTATTTCGGTTGCTTAAAGAGAGGCCCTAGAAAGAAAACATTTAATCTTTTAGATGTGGAGTTAACTATGAGTGAGTGTTTCTTATGCTAATAGTTTAACAATAGAAATGAAAGAAAATACCTGAGGGGAAGAATGCACAAAATTCCTCCCAGTAAGTATGTGTAAGTTCCCATCTGACCCTGAGATGTGTACGCATACCACAGGGGAAGAGCAATACTCCTTCTAATGTTTGTACTGCTGTGCTAGCTATTCATGAGAGCAGAGCTTTTGTGATGACTCAAATGAAAGTTTTTCAAGTTTGCTTTTTAAGTTTGAGTTACGTGATGATTTATCTCCATCAGTCCTCTGAGAACTCTAATTTGGTTCTGTTACTGTCTGCTTTTTCCTTCACTGTGTGTAAATTGTGTCTACAGTAAGGTTCCCAATCATTTAGTCAATGGAGAGGGAGGATGGAAGTCCTTATGGAAAACACACATGACTTTGAGAGGAGACTTATAACTACTCCGTCAACTTCTGTAAATCAGTTTCAGTGTTGACCTGTGTAGCCTTGCACTGCCCCCTTAGTTCCTTTTAGCTGATACACATGTTGAAGAGTCAGTGATTTAACCAAACTGGGTTCCAGTCTCTTTGTGTCTGTTTCTGCATCAAGGAAATACGCACACTAATACCTTCCTCCCGGGTGTCAGATTTCCTTTTTTTGGAATTTTTGAATAGGTGGCGCCAAATATAAAAAGAATCTTACTGTCCATCCTACTTTTTTGCCTTTCCTGCCTTCTCCTACTATTTTCCAGCTTCTCCGCCAGTATTGTTCTTCCTCCAGCAAGTTGGAGCAAATGAGTGCTCACTTTTGGGGGATTTTAGCAGTGCCGTTTCAGATAATGAGAGAGGAGAGATTTTTGCATCAGTCCTTCTCTTAATACCCAGCACATTTTCCATAAGATTTCCTTTCACACTAGTATTAGCTATGAATTGCTCCTGAACATGAGCCCCTTGCTTCAGCAGCAGTCTAGGCTGCCGCCACCCACACTTGAAGGTTTCTTAGCTTAATAAAGCAGTTTAAAGAACCAAGCAGGGCGGAAGTTTCTTATGTACCGACTCCAGGAACGATGATACATATCTCACGTTTCTTCTGTGCAATTTCTCCACAGATTGCAAGACAACAGCAGCAGCTCCTGCAGCAGCAACACAAAATTAACCTTCTTCAGCAACAGATCCAGGTCAGAGACCGTGTCTCCACCCATGCCCCTGTTATCTCTCTTTTCTCCTTTCTGTTTCCACATGCTTTCCCTCGGTCATTATTGTCATCGTTTCTTTAAGAATCTCTGCAGATGGCTTACATCTTATGTATGGGAACACGTGAGGGTGTTACCTGTCTTTAAGCAAAAAAGGTCAGTTTCTGGAAGACTTTGTATGATTAACACTGCTCCTATAGGATCAGGAAGCAGATGTGAGAGGAGCTGGTCATGTGAGCAGGGGTTTGCAGGACCAAGTCCTCTTTCAGCCGTAGATCAGGAGTGGCAAAAATGTTGCCAGAAAGAGTTGGATTGCAATGGATCCCCTACAACTCTGTTTTTGAGGTTTTGCAGAAGCAGTTCTCTTCAGTGATCGGTAATCAAGTGTCCCTCCTTCCCTCTGCCCCAGGTGTTGAAAGTCCAGAAATTTTCAACACTTTGGGTGAAATATTGTCTGAATGAGAAACTGGTCAAAAGGTTGGTTAGATTCAGGAGAGCAACTGTGTAGGTCCTAGGTATCTACAGGTTTATTCCTAGTAGTAGAAAAAAGTCGTTAACCCAGCATAACCAGTAAACTTTATTTAACCTCTTTTTTCCTTAAAGTATTCAGAAGTTTCTTTTCATGCCATTGACTCTATTTTGTTATTTTTCTTCCATGTGTATATATGCATGCCGCTGTTTTGGGAATAATGCAAATCAGTTTGCCCACGAAAGTTTTCACAGAATAACAAAGGAGGGGGTTGACATTTTACGGATATCTAGAGTCATGCTAAAATCTCTGTTTAAGTATGCAGTTATGTGTAGAGCATTGCAAGTCGTTGTGGAAGTGGATGCTATGTTCTGTTTGTTCAGTAACAACAGGATTTTCCTTCCACAGCATCTCAGTATTTCAGAATTAGTTCCCTGAAATTATGGGCCATATCCGTAACTGGTCTAAGAAAATTTAATTCCAGAAAAATCAGAGGAGTTGTATGGCTTCTCACGAGAAGGAAAACTGGCTCTATCATTTCAGAGGATATTCTGTCAGTATCAGGACTCGTGTAACTATGAAAAACTTCTGGGGAAGGTCCACTGCTCTGTTATAAGGCAACTTGTACACAAGATGTGCTTTGCTGAAAATAGTTTTGAGATTGGTAAGGCCTGGCTTGGCCTTGACCTCTGTATTTTTTTTCTTCTTTAAATTTGTGTGTGGGAGGGATTTTTCTTCATTGCTGTATCTTTAATAAGACTTAAAAAGAAAAACAATAGTAGAACCTCTACAATAGCAAGGAAAGCATTTACATTTTTAGCATTTAGCTATGGCAGTGATAGAGGAAGTTGTTTTATAAGCAGTGAATAAAAATAAATTGAAGTAACATAATTTGACCCCAACCCTTTTAAGTTTTAAGGCCTTGTAGATAAGAATGAAGTATGTCGTTTTTAGGGTAGTGGAGAACACTGATTATTGATAATGAGATATAAAGCCTTTCATCTCTTGATCCCTGGTCCAAGTTTGACCTAAGTCAGTAGTAAATGAAAGTCAGCTAGCTACCATCTGATACAAGCTGCAAGCCGAATAAATGATTTGGAGGCCTGTCTCAAGGGATTTTGGATGAAATATTGACCCTGCCAAGGTCAGAATTTCACCTCCGGGGTCTACTTCACACAAAACCCATCAGATTTGGGGCACCCTCCTTTTGGATGGTCACATGATAAAGGTCAAGAATTGAACAGGCAGAGAGACAATACTGTCCTCTCATTCCCACAGAGATGACCTATTTGTAGTGAAATTTTGATTATGCTGCCTGCCTCTTGACAGTTCTGCGGTCTGTATGGTTGTGTAGTCTCATGAACCCTGGTTGGAGCCTGATTGCTGTGAAGTCACCGATAGGGAAAAACATTTAAAAATAAAAAAAAACCCCTTATTGACAGTGAATACAAAGCAAAACATTTCTTCTCAGTTGCATGCTTAGTTGACTGTTGTCAGAGAGAAGAAACAATTCCTGAAGAAATCTGCCTTTGTATATAAATGGAGACAATGAAGTCACCCTAACATGCCCATGTTTAAAACGGTCTGTGAGTTTACGATCAGGTTATGGTAGGTGGAACAAAACTGTGACATGAATGTAGCTGTGAGTTCAGCTTTTCTGACCTTGCCCTAATTAATCTAACAGGCTTCTGTCACATTGGCCCAGAGTTTTTAAAGAGCATGAGATTTATTGACAGGGAAATATTCCTACAAAGTCTGGATAACTATTTGACTTACGTGCAATTGAATGATTAGGCTGCAGTTATGAACACAACCTATTTATGACAAAGGATTCGTTTTACTTGAGCCAATTTTTTCTAAGCTTGTAAGAGTTGCCATAACTCCAGATAAATTATTACACAGAAAAAAGCTATTGAAATATTGTATTGAAAACATAATACCCTAAGGTTAAAAAAAAGCACAACCTGACTGACCCCATGATTTATGACTCCTTTCTCTAAGTGCGCTAACTTGGAAACAGTTCCCTCTCTCCGTACCCCAGCATACAATCACCGATACACACACAATACATAAGCAGGGAGAGACTGCAACGTGTCTCTCCTCCTTAGAGGACTGCAAATGCTGAGTGTAACTGCAGCTCAATTCAGCATCGCAGAAGTGGCTAGTTTAAGAACGATGCGTTAGCTACCTGAGCTTAAAAAAATGTACTGGCACGTGAGTCTCTAATTGACATTATGTCTTTTTCAAGTCCACCTCTTCTGAATTAACTAGAAGGAAGCTTCACTAACGCAGAAGACGGACAGCTTATCTTCATATAGAGAGTTAAGTAAAGAGATAACGCTAAACTGGAGAAAAGTTGCAGATTAGATTAAACTTAAGAATCCGTATGACCTCAAAATGCTAATATATCATCTGTACAGGATTTTGTGTTTTGGCAAATGGATATAATATTTTTTTTTTCTGCTTTTCAGGATGTTCTAGACCTAATTTGTGAAGAGGTTTGAGTTTCTCTGAGTGAGTAACTAAACCTTCCCCCATCTTTAAAGAGATAACGCTAAACTGGAGAAAAGTTGCAGATTAGATTAAACTTAAGAATCCGTATGACCTCAAAATGCTAATATATCATCTGTACAGGATTTTGTGTTTTGGCAAATGGATATAATATTTTTTTTTTCTGCTTTTCAGGATGTTCTAGACCTAATTTGTGAAGAGAGGTTTGAGTCTCTGAGTGATTAACTAAACCTTCCCCCATCTTATTTTACACCACTTTGGAATGCATCCTCCCATGCACACTGCTTTCTGTTCTATTTAATCTTCATATGTACGTGTATGGAAAAGGTTTTAGCTTTAACAGTTTCTGCCTGCTGAGTATTCGCAGTCTTCTCCCCTGCACACCTCAGTCTTGCTGTTTTACCAGAAATGAAACTGGAATGCGTGTTCTGTCCTGTTAACTCTTGTGCATCAACAGCCCCAAAGATCTCAGGTTGTGTTTCAGAACAGCTCCATGGCGATCTGCGGCTGTAGAACAGGCTGAGGAAAGAACATGCAGACACCAAGTATGGCCCAGCAAGTTTCTGGATTAAATCTGGTTTTGTCCTTCAAGGCCTCAGGGGAACTCTCACTGTCACTTCCCCATCTGCTTTTGTGCGGCCACAATCCACTTCCTGGCGTCCTTGCGCTAGAACATGGTGAGGTCTGGGGGTCTGTAGCTGTCCCATCAGGTGGGTAGAGAGTGAAAGAAACTTGAAGGCTAGATACCTCTTTTTCATGATGCTGAGCGAGTCCCCAGGACAGGCAATGAGCATGCGTTGTGGTGTGCCTTGAGGGGTGCCTCTGAGATACAAAGTTTTGTGGGGTGGTGCAGTTTACATTTTCCACTTGCTCAGAGAAAAAGTCTAGCCCAGGTTGACGATTGAATAGTTTGCTTTGAGGCTCAGTGACGAATGTCACTTGAATTGAACTATATTTAAAATGAAATATGGTTGTTAAAATTCATAAAGCAATTCATATTCAGTAGGGCACTGTTGATAAAATAGGTCAACCTTGCAGCCTGAATTGTGATAAAACTGATGCTGCTAATTTCACAATTTTGTAGAAAGCCTGACAATGTTTTATGTTTTTCCCTCAAGCCCCAGCTCTTGGAGTCATGTGATGACAAAAATGCCAGCTTTCATTTCTTCAAAATGTAAACTTCCAGCTCTCATATTTCCAGGCAAAATCTGAAACCACGAGCACTACAAGTTCCAAAATTAGAAGGCAAACAAAACGGAGGCCAAATGTTGTTTTTTAAACTGTTCTGATTTTTAGTCAAAATTTTTTTTGGAGAGCCCAGCTCAAGATCTTGGAACACTTCAGGTTGCCAATAATGTAAAACTAAGATCTCAAAGCAGCAAGAAGCAACAGCGCTGCTTTATGATGTCTCTAACATTTGGGCCACAGTTTTGTTTGAGTTTTTAGTTTAATACTGCCAGTACTTGGTTACTAATTTGTGTTCATTTCTGGGTGACGTACTTAGCCCAAGAACTGAGTGCTATCTGAAACTTGAGAGCAACTCCTGCCAGACAGCAACCATTTGACAACTCTGTGTGTTTTAATAGAGGGTTTTCTTTTTCCTTCAGAGCTAGAGACTTGTGAGCAGATGTTCTAATGGGATTTCTGTTAGAAAGTTCGGACCTCTGAAGAACAAGAGGATCCTGGCTAAATTCTGATGCAAAGCTAGAAGGTGTGCCTCTAGCCTGCTCCGCCTGCCAGGCGGGATGTGACTTCTGCCTGGTGCCTGGCCGGATGGTGCAGGCAGCTCCAGAGCCTGGGGGCACGTGGCAGGCATGCCAGGAGGCCCTGCTCCCAGGCAAAAAGCTTACCATGGCCTCGATGGCCTCAAGCTTTCCAGACCCTTAGCAGCTTGTCTGGCAGGGAGTGTGGGCACCACAGCCCTCCAGAGTCTGTGCCCCTTTGGGTTGCAGGCTTCCTGGCTTTCCTGAATCCCTCAGCTGCCTTGGGTGTCCTCCCAGCTCCAAATAAGGCTTCCCCTTGTGAGTCTGGATCCAGATTTCCATCCTCCCCACCCACTGTCAGATGGCTGTGTACCTTTCCCCATGAATTGTGTTGGTAGATGGAGAGGCCTGGCTGTGCTAGTATGTTCCCAGATCAGAATATTCCTATTCTCATTAAGTTCTGAGGTTTAAGGTGTTGTTCCAATTTGGAATGTAATAAAAACTTGAACACTTGGAATTTCTTGCAAGATGGTTAGTCCCTATTGTAGCCAGATCTATTTTTCAAAACCTAGCTATATTTTTGGGGCGGAAAGAAGGATTTGGTTTCTGAGTTACACAGAAGTTCAGAAAAATATTTCTTAAGCTTAACATGAAAAGTTTTGAAATGACACAGTTGTTATTGTCAAAACTTTCCAAGCACCACGAGGCTCTGGGTTGATTCCAGCCTTCCAAAACATTGGTAGAGAGACCTGCTTCCAGAATGCTTTAGATACCATAATTTACCCACGCAATTATCTATGGTGATAATTTTGTTGTTGTTGTTTAGATTTGTTGTTGCTTTTGAACTCCTCAGGTAAGCAATCATCTGTTATCCAGAACTGGCTGAACGTTCAGGCCTGCTTGTGTTCTCTTTGTTTGAGAAAACGTTGAGATTTTGATTGTCCTATTTCAGATGAAGTTTAGTTGTAAAAAGTACCAGTTTCTCTTTCTTGTTGTGAGAAGACACTGACCATTTGACTGTACATAAAGGAATGTGAAGATTTGTTCCCTGCCCCAACATGTTTGCACCCTAAATTATACTTCCAACACAGCTCATTCTTTCATTTTCTGTCTCCTGCTGGAAAGCAAACTCCAGCAGGCCACTGTGTGAACTAAATACTTGGAGTACTTTGTGCCTGTAATAAGGAGGGTAGAGATCCGTACCCTTAATTCTTGCCGTGTTGGTATCTCCCCAGTGCAACCATAAGGACTTGTGAAATTTCTTTCCTGGTCCCCAGCTTCTGGCATGCCTGTAACCCAGAGTTCTCTAGGAGGCTTTAAAGGGCTGTAGATGATGAATTCTTCACTCGAGATACAAAAATGAACAACGACTACACTACTGCTTGGTTACAGATTTAGTAATGTCTGTTGATTTTGTATTACCATTTTCCCTGGGAATTCTGATTTTCTAAGAAGTCAGTGACAGCAGAGCAGTGCTCCATGGTGCTACGACCCCTTTGCAAGCCGTTGCGCAGGAGAACAGTATTAGTTCTTCCGTAGAGTCCTCTTTGCATATCAGAGAGAGGTGAGGACAAAAGGTTTCCTTGGTAGACATTAAAGCTGTTGAAGTGAGGGTCTGATCCAACTCCCACTGAACATAGTGAAAAGGCTCTTATTCATATTAGTGGGAGTTTAATGAGACCTTTCTTCAGTAGGAAACTGTGAGAAAGTATCTTCCTTCTCACTCTGCAAAATGTTTTCAGAACAGGCTCCATCCACTGAGACGGTTTGTTTTTTGTTTTGTTTTTTGCCAGTGTGGATATGACAAGCTGTGACTGCACAGTCAAACCGAACAGGCTCGTAGATTGGGGACATTTTGTCCAAATTCATCACGTGTCAGGAGCAGCTGTTTTCCTGCAACTTATAAACATGGGCATACTGGATTCAGTGAGATAGGCCCAAGAAGGACTCACACTGCAGCCTTTCCCATGACTTTGCAACCTCTTCCCAAACAACTGAGGTTGCCGGCAAAGAGGCCAAACAATTGTTTCTCACAAAAGCTCTGCAGCTGATGTACTATCAGTTATCAGAATAACTCGCCTGTCCCTTGAGCAGGAAAAAGCCCCTGGGAAATTAATTATTCAAAAAAACAACCCAAAAAAACACACACACACAAAAGAAAAAAGGCAAGGTTGGGGGAGGAAATCGGGAAAGGGAGGAGTGAAAAGAAAAATCTAGGCTAGCAGTCAGAATGAGCTAATTGCTTGCTGGCCTCTCAAGTTCAGCAAATAACGTGTGTGTTTGGCTGAAGGATATGATGCATGTACTTCAGAGTAACCTATTGGCCTTCACTTCCATTACCGTAAAAGTTTGGTTACGTAAAAAATTACAGAGGTATTTATGTATACTTATTTCTGTGCAGAGCAACATTTTGCACCAATGTACCATGCTTTTACTTCCAAAGATTACCTGTAGAGCAAGCATCTACAGATGGTTCGGTCTCAGGCCTTTCCTACACTCTCATACAATCCAAATTTGCTGACTGGTGTAGTTGCACCAATGCAGACGAGGAGAATCTGCTTGGGATTTGTACAACTTGAATCTATTGAGATTGCAAGGGCATGTTTTCGTCACATAAATCAGCTTTTTTGCCTATGCTGAGCTACATGATTGCAACAGCACTTGCTGATAATGAAGCTTTCTCCAGTGTTACTAGTCCAAATGTTCTAAAATTGAGATTGTTTTGAACTTTGTGACTTTTTCTTGCAATTTTAGCATCTTTTCTTAATTTCCTTTTTGTTCCTGAGCTTTCAGTGTTCCCATTTTCCAGTTCTCTCACACAATCACAAGGGAGGGCCAGAAAATTGTTTTTATTAAAACAACCAAAACAGAACACTGAAACACCGAAAATAATCCAGCAGCTAGAACTGTAAGAAAAATGCCAGCAGTCAAATACAGTCATCGCAGCTGGCAACGTTGTACTCCAAGGCCTCATCTCGGTCTCTCCCCTCAGCAAGCATTCTCTCGGAGACCTCTCTTTCCAGGGCCCTGTCTTTCAAGTTGTTTTCAGATCCCCCCTCCAATTTCAGCATCTCTCTGGGGCACCCCACAACTTTTACTGCTTCCTTCCACTTCCAGCTCCCTGACATGGCAGTACTGAGCAATCTTCCATACGCAGCTGCCCACCCTTTTCCGCATCAACTCCTCCTTTCTGCCAGCCTTCCCGTTTCTTTTCCCTCCTTGTCATTATTCCCACAGTCTTTTTAATGGTTTTGGTCAGTGTTTTATTGACTATAGAGTGCTCGTATGTCATTTTGTGAATGTTTGTGTTCAAAATGTGTGGGGTGGTGTACCTGTGTGCATGTGAGCTATGTACACATTTGTGTACCCGTGCAGGTATTTACAGAGCAGACAGCAGAGGTACAGGAGCAGAAAGTACCACGGTAGCTTGTATAAGTGGCTTGGAAAGATGAACATGAACTCTTTATGGCTGTGATCTTGTCCGTATGGAGCGCGTGTAGTCATGAGCACTTCTGTTGTGCAGCCAAAAAAGGCTGCTACTGCTGCCTCTGCAGTAAGGTAAAGCAGGAGATAACAATAAATTTTTTACTGCTGGCTGGCGGAGGTGTTTAGGATGTGTTTTCTTTATATCTTCATCCACCCCTAATTGAAGATGCTTTAAAATTGAATGACTAGCAGTCAAAACGTGTTTGCTTCAAGCTGAGAAGAAAAATGCTGGTGTCTCTGCTTCCAAACTGATTGCGCTTTGTACACAACTGACAGCCACAGTCACTTTGAGTGACTGATAAGTGGGAAGCTTTGCCACTTATCAAGGAATGCACGCTGAAAAGAAAGGACTGGAGCCGTTCAGATGCTTTGGCATGTTCAAAATAACATCTCACATCAGTCAGACTCAGAGGCACTAGGAGACATTTCAAAATAAACTTTATATCTATCTATCTATCTAGAGGCAAAGATTCAATTTAACAGACAAATCTCTGTGTGGCATCACATTGGCTCTGAAAACGAGAACATCATTATAAGGGTCACCAGTTGCAAAATGACTCAGCTGCATAATTTGAGAGCATTTATTGTAGGGTCTCACCCCCCAGAACAAACCTAAATTTGAAAATTCATGACTGCATATCATTCTGGTGATTTCTCTAAATTGGGGGGTTTCACCCCTCTTGGCCAAGCAATATTTAGTTTATATAGCACGTGACATCCTGAAACATTCTAAAGAGAATGAAACTCTAAGCCAAATTACGATCTCATTTATTTCCTCTTTGGTATTATGGAATACGTTTGGGATTGCCTGGCGTTAACTAAAATACAAATTGGTTATTAGGGTTATTTAGGAGTTGCTGTGCTTTTCAGTGATACACAGCATGAATAGAAGAGGGAACTTTTCTTGGTACGTTTGTTGATGATACTATTTGGTGATACTTACCTTACGAGATTCTGACCTGCAGGAGCTGAGCTGTGAGGGTACATTTTCTTGTACTGACTCTGTAATGACAGCAGTAACAGAAAATGTAGGGTTTGGTTGGTCCACTGGAGGTGGTAATGCTTCAACCTGCCTTAGCAAGCATCATAGGAGTTAACCTGTTAGAGCCATCCCTGCAAACATTGAGTAGAAATACAAGCACACGTCATACTCAGAGCTGAGATGGGACGTGGGTCTTCACCTAAAATGGGAGAACAAGGAGATACAAGCAAGTAGTGTGTCATTTCCCAAACTGGAATTTGGACAGGAGATACATAGTCTTGACCTGTGTCCACTAGTAGTACTTAAACAAAAAACGTTCTCATGACTGCTGCCAGGTTTGCACCTCTTGTCCTAGCAACATGGGGAGCATTGATGTATAAGGACCGTTACCTTTTGTTATTATTCTAAGCACTGCATCTGGACATCTAATTCTGCCCAGCTTGTTCTATCTAAAATGGTTGCTTTTCTAACCAAAGCAGCTATATTGGAGAGACAGGTTATGTTTGGCATTCCAAAGTTGCTACCAGCCCCCATACTTATATTATCAAGAGGGACAAATTTGAGGATCGTTTAGTTTCTACTGGCAATGACTTACTTTTGTGATTCATCTCTTGCCATGTTAAGTGGTCACGACTTCATTTTGATGGCTCATTCAAAATAGAGTACTTCAAACTCTCTGCTGAAATAATGGCTTAAAATGATTCAGAGGGAAAAGTATGGTTCCACCTACTGAATCAACACCACTGTCTTCACCACCTTGGATTTTCCTCAGACATCTGGCATCCAAAAGCTGACGATGCCTTACCCTGCATAGTTCAGGAGACAAGATGAGCTCACCATTGGTGGTAATAGCATGCAAGAGGCCAGAGGAAAGTTTTATTTTTGTGGTCCACTTTCTATCAGTTATCTGCTACTGAATTGTATTTTATAAATTAAAGTGGAGGGCAATTACTTATGCTTGGTATTTGTAAGAAGAGTAAATGAGACTGTTTAATCACTTGAAGGATGGTGATTGAAGGGACAACATGAGCGAAGCCTGACTTATAAGTTTGGAGAAAGAGAGGGAAAGGTACAGTTGTCTCGTGGAAGTCTCTGTTGAGCAAAGATGAACTAGAGAATTACAGATCTCATGCCAGCTGTCTGTATTTTGCGTATTGTATTTAATATCTATTTAAGTTCAACTTCCACATAAGAAAGTTGAATAAAATGTGTATTGGGTAAATAATTGTGAGGAACCATTTCAGATTTTCTTTCAAATTGGTTTGAAATATGCTTTGGAGAGGCTAAGAAGTATATGTCAGAGTTTCTTCTATTTGGAAGTTAAATGAAAGAATTGAAGTTCCAAGATAAACATATTAAAGTTACAAAAACTAAAATGAAGACTTATATGAAAGGTAATAATAATAATTAAATGGGACAAATTTAATTCACAGTACTTGGCATATATACAGTACTTATAAATATTTGACACAGTGAGGAAACTCATTTAAAATTGTATGTATTACAAAATAGGTTTTATCAGGTTTGACTTCTTTGAAAGACGATAGTGATAGTGTTCAGCAAATTATTCTGAAGTTGAAACTCGGATAGTTTCAACAAAATTGTTCATAGCAATTTAAAATGGATTTGGACAGAAACGATAAAGAGATTTCTATACTTTTGTATGCTGTGAAAATTGTATACAAAGAAATACATTAGTTAGGTAATGAAGTAAGGCATTTGAAAGTTGCAAGTGCCAGAATTAGGTTAAATAGGTATCTTTATTTTATTCCCATGTATCTCTGTCATACATATTGAATAAAAAATGGTGTCCTGGGGGAGTAGAATTACGTGATAATATAATCGTAGACTGTACTCACAAGAGGGAAAATTAAAATTATGTTGACAACCTTAATTCTGGCATTCCCTGATGTTTGAGTCCTTGACTTTTCATCCAAAGTAGCATTATTTTAACTGTGTTCCTGTGTGGTTTTAATGGCCGTAAAAACACATAATACTGATGCACCAACCACCTATAATGTATTGTCAGCACAGCTTGAACCCCACAATGGCAGCATTGGGAGAATGTCACTTGAGTTACAGGAGGAACGCTACGTTCTCCTGGGCTAGCAGGAGAAAACAGTTCTTTGGCTGTGGTGGATAGGAGCCCATACTATGAAGCCCCTCTCTTTCTGTATCTTGTTTCCTTTCTTCTTCCTTTTTTTTATTTTGGTGTCCATCAAAATGGAGAAGACTTTTTTCCTATTGCTGTCCTCCTTGGAAAGGGAGATAGATTGCTTGAGTGCCTTCGTTGAAATTTGGGCTGGCTATGTTGAAAATGGAGTTTGACTCTTTCTTTTCAACGCCCTCCATTTGCTCCCCCTTTCTCCCTCAGTGGGGTTGGGACCAGATCAGCTGTAATCACAAGTTGCCACTAATCAATTCTTTCCCCCTAGTTTACCACACTCTTTATGCTTTAGCAAGAAAACCGAGGCTGAAGGTACAAAATTCAAAGCCACAGATCTTTTAGTTAAGGAGTCTCTTGCTTTGAGTATTTGATGGAAGCCCGTTTAAGCATTTGTCCCTTTAAAGCTCTATGTGGTGAGAATGTGTTTTCTTATCTTTCACACTGCGTGTAGAATCTTGTCTGCGGTTTAAGCGTTACTGAGCTGCAGTGTGTCAGCAAGAGGGGCTTTTTTATATACTGTGTGTAATGAGTTTTAAGTTCTTAACATCCTTAAGAATCATGTACGTCTAAATTAAGCATCATTTCCAGTTTCTTTAACCCTGGATTGTAGTCCAGGAACAAGTAAGCATATATTAAACAGCTGATTGATTACGTTCTCACCTTATACACAGAAGTAAGCTGCCTTATACATGCATAGGCACACATTTTCATGCATGCATTTGGAATGCCCCAATTCAGATATCAGTTACAAACATGATTACTTTTCTGGACGTCGATTTTTAATGTCTCTAAAGGATTTAAGGAGGAAGGAATAGGGGTGTTTTCCATGTGGAGGCCACAGGTTATTAATACTTACCAAATTATACCTGATCTTAGATGTCAGTTGTTCAAGGCTTCATGAATTCTTCAGCCTTGCTGACAGTTCCTCGTCAGCTGAAATCATGGCAAATAGAGAGAACCCTTAGTTTAGCTCAAGGCGCTGGTGATGGCAGTATTTCCCAGTGATGCAGACAGACTGATGCATGCACCGGGAGATACAAAGTAAGCAGAAATGGACTCAAATTATTTGGAATTAGAAAACTTTAAAGAAATAAAACTTTCAAGCGTTCTTCTTTTCCCCTTCTGTGATTCTTTGGATGGCTCTATAGCTATAGACACTCCTATAAAGGTTGCCTCTGTTCTTCCACAGAACCCGGTTCTGGCAGCAGGAGGTTTCCTTTGGTAGGATAGCTCCCCAGATACATGATAGATCCAGGATTTTCTTTGCCATTGTGTTAGGAAGTAAAGTTTTGGAGAGCTGATATATTCTAGTGACTGGAATTAGAATTATGCTCTATTTCTTGTATTTCTTCTTTACTTGAGACGAAAGGCAGATTTGAAATGTTATTTTTCAAGAATTTTAGCTTTCTGTGTCATGAGTTTCAGGGTGTTATTTAAGTCTACTTCCCTTGTATTATTTCTTATTGCACAGTTAAGAATTCCTGTCTTTTTGGAACAATCAGAATAAAGAAATTCAAATTATAATCAATTTACAGACAAAGAATTCTGTATTCTATGTTAATGATATTCACACTTCTTATTTAAAAAGAAACGCATCTGGTTTAGGTGTTCTTCACATCCCCGCTGTGTATTGAGGTGGATTTGTTGAAATCACAAGTTTGCTTTCTGCGTCTTTTGTGATGGTTGTTTGAGCTCAGTATCCTCTTAGCAGAAACTCTTGCAAAGGCCCCGTGGGAGGAAAATTGTCCATTGTGTTCTTTTGAAAGCCGGCTATCTTTTTTCCTGGAGCTGGGCTCAAGCAAGTTTATTCTTCCACTCAGGGATATCTTAGGAGGTTCCTGTCCTTTCTGGTGCCTAGGAAGCAGAGCTCAGATATGTATATTGTATTTGTTGCCATCATATAATCTGTGCAACTTCCCTCAAATATAAAGAATTATGCTTTCCCCAGCTGTTCATTTGATAGGATTCTAGCCCTTCATTTAGAGAAAACTGTGCTTCTCCAATTCACATTGTTTGAACCATGGCCTTCCTTCTATACCTATTGTTTGTTTTGTCTTTTTTTGTTGTGCGTAACAGGTGTTTCTTTCAGACAGCCAAGGCAGCAAGGCAAGGGTTTCCTTTATGGCAGATCTCTTGAGACTTTGATTAAACTCTTCTTTTTGATAAAAATGCCACCGCCTTTAAATGAATTGCACATGTAATCTGTATTTGCACAAATGCCCTCCATCCCTCTGCCCTCATTGCTGAAGTCTGTCTCTCTTTTGGTTATGGGTGTGTTTGCCTTTCCTCCTGTCTTTTGCCACAGAACTGATTCCTTTTTACCTTGCTGATACTGCACTCCCCTCAGAGCCTGGATGCAGCCATGGGAATGGATTAAAAAGAGCAAACTGTTTCTGCAAAAAGAGCTCCCTTTTTTCCACTGTTTCCGCCTCCACAAATACCATCGTCAGATGGCTGGGAGAACCTTCCTCGGAGTTTCTCAAGGGGGAACCGGGGGTTAGAAACTAGGCACTTTTTCTGCATCTGCCGGAGCAGGTCTCAGTCCAGTGGGTTATAGGTTGCACAGATATTTTCATGCACGTCTTACTTTTTTCTTTCACACAGTCTCACCTGCTGTTGAGGAGGACCCACTGCCAGTAAGCTGGGTTTCCTGGCTTAGGCATGGGAATACTTCGGGGAGGTCTGGTCAGTTGTGGCAAGAACTCAGGTGTGTTGTAGGCAGAAGGTATGTGTAAATCAGTACCCCATGCTACCAACTTGTCTAACGTACATTTAATACTCTTTTTAGTTTTTGTTTAGAATAGGACTTCCACACTCTCCAGTATGATCCTCTTGACTCTCTAGATGTTAAGACAGCCAGAGAAGCAATGCAAACCAAAGAGAGGCAAGAGGCTGGTACCATGTTTTTTAGTAGCTCAGTTGGCCCACGCTGTTCAGGTATCCTGATTGAGTATTGCTCACCTATAATGCATTATTTTCATGCCCTTCTCTTTATGCCAGGACATTTATTGGTTAGAAGCCCCGGGGGTGAACAGATATAAATATGCGTTAGTCAGAAGAGATGTAATAGATGTCCTGGGAGCTGTGCCAAACAATTAAGAATATCGGCGTAATGATTTGCAGGGTAAGCAAAACCTCCAGAGAGCGCTACATCTGTACAGGCTGCCCTGTGAATCTGCAAAAGTTGAATAACTTGCATCATTTCAATCTACCAGAGATAATGCATATCTAGGGAACGAGTACGGATGGACTCTTGCTTTCAGTCTGAGACATACCTTCTGCTGATGACTTTCTGTTGCTTTGATCAGTTGTTAGAACTTCCCAAATGTCATCTACAGTGCCTCTGAGATCCTCTATATAAAGTGTGTTTTTCCTCCTGGTGCAGACCAACCGGCAGTTACAGTGGCAGGGGTATCAGCACAGCCTAGACGTGACACTACTATTGTATCTATTTTAGTGCCTAACTTTGTGGCAGTGGCAGCATCTGTGGAAAACATGAAGATAACTGTCAGAAAGAGTGTTTGAAGGGCGTTTAATTTAGAAACATTAACTCCCTCCCCATGCTGACATTTGCTTTAGCGTGCAGTAGTTAACAGTGGAAGATGGGACTTTAATAATGCTGTAGAATATGGTTTCCTAAATTGGTTTTTTCTCTTAAAATGTGTTTTCTTTGTTAATGTTTAGCTACCTAGTGCAATAAACATAGTTCATTACATTATTTGACTCAAAACCCATGAAGTTTTATTTTATTTTTTCTTAACACATAGATGGCAGGGGCCTGAAATTCCCTCTTCCTGTACTAGTGTAAAACATCGTAAAATCAGAACGTGAGCATTTAGAGACATTTTGTGCTGAAATAAATGACCAAGATGCAAAAGAGACTAACATGATGTAACAGTTTTATCAAGTTCACACAGCTCCTTCTCTGTATTAATTTTCTTTATGTTCAAGGAACCTGAGCCACTGTTTTAATACATAAATACAAAAAAAAAAAAGACGACTGTTTTAAAAAACCAAACTGTTCTGAAAGCAACCATTTCTTATGTTCAGGCTTGCAAACTTCTCTCACAGGCAGCTCTTGTTAGAGTATGGGGGCATTTTCTAAGAGCCTCGCACCCGTTTTTCTTTCAGACATCATCTCCCCATTCCTTCAGGAGGTGCCCTTTTGTAGGAGGTTAAGCCTTCTTTCCACCAACAGGGGACTTGAGGAGGCTCCCTTGGAAGCCTGTCATTGCTGTTCTTGGATTTCGCAAGACAGCAGTGCTTCCTGAGACATGTGTGAAGCTCACCTGCCCAGAAAGATTGCTACTCAACAGTCTGCTTTAAGACGGCTTTGCATGCGAAAGACTGATTTTCTTCGTTTTGGGACTATCGCTCAATGGAAATGTCAGAAATATGGAAGGATAAATACCGAGTTACATTAAAAAGAGAAAAAAAAGCACTCTGAAATTATCTCCTGGCTCCATGTTTTCTGAGGTTTTGCATTAGCGGGGACGAAGTCACGGTGTGTTGACACAGTCTAATGTGCAATGACATAATACCTGGAATATGGAGACAGCGAGAGGCGCAAAATCAAACTTATCTGAGTTTTCACAGGAAAAGAAGGGATTAAACTTTGCTGGTTAAAATACGGATATTTTTTTTTTTTTTTAATAAAAACTATCCTAGTTCGATTGAGATAAACCTACTCAGATCTAATGCTATCCAGTCCCTGGGAAAAGTGGGCCTTAAGATGTTGAGCCTATTTGCCCAATCCCTTTTTTTAGAAATAAAGATTAGGGTAGGAAGTTTGGTCCTTATCTCTAAGGTTCCTACTGCTTCAGAAGGAAACTGAAATACTTACGTGAAGGACACTTTCTTGAACTTATGATTTGTCTTCACTCAGATTATTTCAGAAAGCTTTGGCAATGTAGATTTCCCACAATGCTTGGCTATTTTTGTTTTACATATCTTAAAGGAACTATGATAAATTGTTGTTACTGCCTATTAAATAGTAGAAAGAGATGTCAAAATACTCTTGTGACTTAAAATGCAAATGTTACTGCATGTGCATGGAAACTTTGATCTGGAAGCATCATTCCCCATTTCATAACTGCCAGGTGTGATTCTTCTCTGCCTTTTCATCCCCTGTGGTTACTTATAGCTCTACAAAATAACATTCAATCGCTAAGTTTTACTTGCGTTTCACAGCCTATTTGCATGGATATTAGTATTAGTGTATGATCCAGATCTTACGTGGCACCGTCATCGCTGGATCTTGGAATATTTTTCTTTCTTTCTTTCTTTCTTTTTTTTTCTTTCTTTTTTTTTCTTTCTTTTTTTTTCTTTCTTTTTTTTTCTTTCTTTTTTTTTCTTTCTTTTTTTTTCTTTCTTTTTTTTTCTTTCTTTTTTTTTCTTTCTTTTTTTTTCTTTCTTTTTTTTTCTTTCTTTTTTTTTCTTTCTTTTTTTTTCTTTCTTTTTTTTTCTTTCTTTTTTTTTCTTTCTTTTTTTTTCTTTCTTTTTTTTTCTTTCTTTTTTTTTCTTTCTTTTTTTTTTTTTAAAGTATCCTGTTTTTCAGACCAGGGGAATTGAGGACAGAGGGGAAGCAGCTTGCGCATTGTTAGGCTGTAGCTCATTGCCAGAACCAGGAACAGAACCCAGATTGTCAGTCGTCTCCCATTGGGCCACAATACAAAATGTGAACTGAAGTACAGAGTTATCAGAGATTCAGGCCTTCTAGGTTTTTATCTTCTGTCTCTATTTTTACCGTTTTTCTATAGAATTTCCCATTTCAGTGATAGAAGTCGAATACAGACTGCAATGGTTGTGGGGTGAGAATGAGGCAGGGAAGCACGCAGAAAACAATCCGTTAGTTTCAGAGTCAGATTTGTGTTGGTGCCATTCCACTGACATCACATCAGTAGAGTTTAATGTGGAAAATCTGATCTGATCCATCAGTAAAATGTGAGTGAATAAATGGCAAAAAGTTTGTGAGGGTCAATTTCTGTCATCTTTAAGGTGAGAAAAGAGTTTTCCTTGTGTTTTTAACATTTTCTGTGTTTAAATTTTTCTAGAGCCATTCATTGTAACAAAGCCAAGACTTTGTCAGCATGTACATTTCCTTTTCAAGCATCCCTTGATTCCATGAAAACTGCCTAAACAAATCAGAGTGTAAGGCACTTACCAGTCATTATGCATGAACCCTCTCCTCACCTTGACCACCGTTAGGTTTTTATTCCATTCTGGCTGTGCTAAGCGTCAGTGGGATGCCTGCCCATGTTTTTTTGTCCTGGATTGATCTGCTCCAACTCCAAGTCGTTCATTCGCGGACTTGCTTTCTTTTCAGTTTCTGGATACTTAACCTGTTTTCATGCCAGTCTCAGGGCTCTGGTTACCTAAGGCCAGCTTGTTGCATTTAACAGGCACAAATGGCTGTGCCTCAGGCCTGCTTTTCCCTTCTCTCCGGGCCTTCTTCTGTTTTTCATTTAATGGCTTGCTAATAATGAAACCACAAAGGCAACAGTAGGGGCGGCATAAACACATGCTCACCTACGGGAGAGTTGCTGATGTTTTAGAATTAAAAAACAAAACAGGATTATTATGATAACAAAAGCCAAGACAGGTGCTGGGCACTTTGTTTGTTCCCTGATTAAAACAGTCACAGTGTGACATCTTTTCGTATAATAAACTAAAGAGGGAGGCGGATTATTGCATTGCCAAGGCTTTGAGTATACCTTAACAGAAAATATGTGAGCACCGTCTGATTTTAAGGGTCACCGTGTATCACTGCATGCCGCGAATATACCTGTTTTGCAGGGTGGTGGGCAGGAAGTCAAATATTCAAAATAATTAGTCAGCTGCCAGAGCATTCATTTCCTTCTAATTTGGCGTAGTCCCTTGTTAAGTCCCCAAGAAACGAGGGGGGACTGTCTAAATCTGTGCCTCTGCCATTGAATAGGATGTCAAGTAGTGGAGGCAAGACATATGTTGCCCTCCTTGTTTCTCCCATCTTCATAGTAAGACGCCCAGCTTCTGTTAGGTGGTTGTGAGCCCTTACCCTTTCTTAAACCAATATTAAGGTGTTTTGGATGGAGTTTTAAAAATCCTTAATCCTGTTCATCCTCCTCTGAACATAATTGTGCTTGTATTTTTATAAAAATGCTTTCCTAGATTTGTCTTTCCTATTTTTTTAATAAATTGGTTACTTCATATCCGGTAGAATTTTATTTGTGGAAACAGGTTTTAGCCGTAAGTGCCCTCATTTTCTGTCCTTTAGGCTCTTTACACTTGCATAAAGTTCTTGGCATAGCAGAAACTTTGCTCTGTTGGGAGTTCCATCTTTACACTTTTATGTGCGTGTGTCATATGAATCCTCTGCATTGTGCAATTAACAGTTTCTTCTCGTGCCTGATGCTTTAAATCTGCAAATGCAGTACGTAGATACTTTTTTCTTTGTCAGGCTGCTTCAGGCTAAACGTTTAGACTGCCACTCTGAGTTAATTAAACACCTATTTGAAGTTAAGCTGTCGGATGGCAAATAAAATAAAATACTTGTTCCAGCCCTGTGGAATGGTTATTGAGGTTGACACAATACTTTCCGCTTTGTCCCTTTCTACTTTTCAGTCTCTCTACCTGCTCCATATGCTGTTTTTCTAGATAGGGACACAATACTTGACAGACAAGAAGTTACCTTTAGCAAAGGACACTAGCTGATGTTTCAGAAAGTACGCATGCAGAAATAATGCTGATAGTCCTTGTCAAAGTTCTAAATTTTACAAGTGAAAGAAACATATCCTTCTGTATGAGAACTGCGTAATTTCATCTATACCAACTACAACTGAAAATATTGATGAGAAAAAGCAGCATAGGTCCAGGTAAAACTTAACTGTAACTGTTAACCCTCCGGAATGAAAGAATATAGTGGGCTCTGCCTTTCTTCCCCATTTGTTTCCAGTTTCCACAGTTTTTCTAATCTCCTGCTGCCATGGGAAATAGGTGTTCATAGGGTAGACAGCTCTTTTCACAAGACAGTTATGCCTGTCTTGCTACTTGTAGAAGTGTCGGGTTTTCTTAGGTAAAAATGCATTTCACTGAATTTGTGCAGGAAACAGAGGCATTCAATATTTGTTTTAAAATGAGGTGATAAACAGGCTAAGGCATAAAAACTTGTATTGATAAAATCTTTTATTTAAACTTTTTTTTTTTTAGTGAAAGAGTAAGATTTTTACCCATAAGCATCTTAAGCGTGAAGTCTTAGAAAGCAGGGTGTTGTTACGGCACCCATTAAAATTAGTAATTAAATTCTTTCTCTTTAGCAAGTGTTGTTTTGGGAAAATAAATTTCAATAAGATAAGTGGTCAAGACAGAAACCTCTGGGAGTTTGTTAAAGTTTATTACTTTCTTTAACCTCCTTTGCATGCTCTTTGCCTTCTCCTCAATATACACATACTCACAAACATACTTCTCTGCATTTCTGGAGTTCAACTTACATTACTTTACAATATATGTTGATTTTACTTAGCAGCCTTACATACCATGAGAGGGATGAAAGTGCTCTTGGGCTTCAGAGGAAAAACAGGATGGGAATTAATTTCTTGTTCAGTTGGTGTCATAAGCAGCTAGACATATGAAAGAAATTGGGATCTTCTTAGACTGCCTGTTTGATTTTAGAGGAGGCTTAGATGTTTACTGAAATTTCCAGCCTTTCGAGATTCACTCCGGAGTGCTTTATTCATAGCTGCCACTGAAAAAAAGTATATGTCACCAGCATAATGCAGTTTTTTTCAGCTGGGCTAATGTCTCTATACTAAACATTTTGGGTGTGTGCGTGTGTAAGTCAGCATTGACAATTCAGCAAACCACTGGGACAGAAGTGGTTTTAATTGTAATAATTTTCAGAGTGTGTCAAGTGTGGTTTGCTTAGTTTTTCCTTAGATTGTAGCATAATAAAACTATAGTTGGTTTTGTTCACATCTTTCTTGGATATGATAGTGCTGCTGAATGCCTTCTTGCAGTGTTTATTTCCATCGCAGAGGACTGGAAGAGGTGTGAATGATCTGAAGAAGGCAAAATCAGTGGAGGGACCAGTGTTTGTAGCTTCTTTATCTACTGAATCCTGCAGGGAAAGTGTCTTCTTTTTGTACTACTGCTACTATATGATCCAGTTTAGCTGGTTATTTGTACTTCTGCAGACAAGGTTTCAGCCAGCTCTCCCAAACAGTTCTCCTTAGAAATGCAGCGGAGCAGGCTTTAAGTTAACGAGTACAAACTTGGATGTGAGTTTTGGGTAAGTGCTTGCAGGTACACTCCAAAGCTAATAAACCTCAGGAGAATGAACTTCATAGGGTACTGGGCAAGAGAACCCTGTTGTCTTCAAGTGTGTGTGCGCACTTGCACACAACTCTGCAAAGGCAAAACTATTTTTAACTTCCCAGGACATCATTGAGCATAAGCATTATTCTCATTATACATATGGGAAGGTGAAGTTTGGAGGAGTTAGTCATCTTGTTTAAGTTAAAATATCGAAACCTGATTCGTACAGCTAAGCAAGAGAAGACAATGTCTTTCCTTAGGTGTGACCAACTGGAAGATCTAAATTATCTCTGAAGGAGCTATTTTACTTAAACAAAGACTGTCGTTCTTTTTTGTCAAGCAATATGATCATACCATGATGAGATGGGGTAAGGGTTAGAAAGCATAAAGCAGCAAAATAAAAGAAAAATCCTTCTCTTCTATTAGTTACATCGTTGCTTTTTAATGACATTGTAAAGAATTGATATATCTTCCCTTTCTTCCTTGAAATATGTAGGATGGCTCAGATGTTCTTTAATATTACTGTAATCCTATCCATGCCCAAGATACTGTTTACAGCACATTATATCCTCTATAGAATCTCAGACCTTCTGAACTCTTAATTAGTCAATGAGATTTAGATTTAAATCAATAGGATTGTGTACTGGATAAGATACCAGTTTAGTCCTGTCCTCACTTTATAATCAAAGTTTATATAGTATGGAGTTTATCTGGATGTTGACCTGTGTCCTTTATCAAATTTAGATGGACTCTATAGGCAGTTAGCTGTCAAGCTTCAATATAGCGCACCAGTCTGGAATACCAGGTGTTTCTCCGTGGCCAGCAAGTAAAAAAGGTGATAAATTAGTTGTGATTCAAGTGCCTTGATCTCTAGCTAGAGGGAACATCAATCTTGGACAGAGACACTAACCTCAAATGAACTCATTAGCTGTCTTCCCAAAGCTTCTCTGCTTCCTCTATTCTGTATTATTGGTAGCAACATCATCTTCCTCCCTATCAAGCAGATTCATATTCCAAGAAACCATATTGACTCCTTCTTCCACTGTCTCCTGTCCCAGATCTTCTTGATTATTTTGGTATGGCATTTCTAAAATCCAACTTCTTCTTTTCTTCTGCCTAAAACTTTCAACCACATCTTTGTCAATCTTAGGACTTGATTGCCAAGTCTCCTGTTGTCATTACACTTCCATTGTCTTCCTGCCTCCCTGGCAGGGCATTCCCCAAACACTTACCATCATCCGTTCACTTCTGTCGATATTATTGGACCCAACTCTTTCCTTCAGCTTAGGCATTAGCTCCTTGTTTTCCATAACATGAAATTAAAGTTTGGTGTTGTTTCTCCAAGGTTCTTCACAGATTTATCGCTCATATTTTTTCTCTTATAGCTCATTCTGATCCTGATCTGTTCTGCTGGTGATGCTCACCTCATTGTTTTGTTCACTTTTCCTATCCTGTTTTATGCTTTATTCCAAAGTGCCCCAAATGTGTAGAGTAACTTTTCCAGAACGGTCCAAGCCTCTGCATTGCCCGAATTATTCCTCAAATTTTAATGCTTCTGTTACCTGCAGGCAATTAGCAAATCCATGAAATCTAGACCGGAGCCAAGCACAGCACCCTAAATAATCTTGGTAGACATTTACTCCTTTCTACGTTATCATGTTTCACACTTGTGGTATCTTGTCTTAAGAAAAGATATACGAATGTACAGGACTCTCTTTGATCATGCACAGTCAGATGTTGGACTTCTGGAATCCTTTGCACTTTCTCACAATATAACTAATAAATGATGACAGTAATAGAAAGATTCACTCAACTTCACTTACTTCCCTCTCTGAATTCACCTGGATTCTGAGAGTTAGTGTTTTTGCGTGACACAGCCTTGTGTTAAAGAGCCTTAGCTGATACGGGGCATCAGTGTGATCATGATAGTCACCTCCCACCAATCATTTGCTACTTTATTGCGCGAATCCCTAAAGTTCTTCCTTCTGGTTAGATAATTATCCAAACGAACTCTGTCTGCCTACACATGGATCAATCTGTCCATGTATGTTCAAGGCTTTTGACATTATTTCGGTTGAGGATTGCTATGAAATTGTACCCAAATTTGGTTTCGCAGCATCAGTTTCTCTTTGCTTCCTGCTGTCTGCTCACTAGACTTTAAGTTGTTACTAATGCCTGGACTCAGGGATGCTAAGGAGCGAAGGAAGCTTCCTTTATCAGAAAAGATGTAAGTAAATTTAAACTTATTTGTCCCATTCCCGTTCAGTATGGGCCTCATCAAAAGTGCACTTTGAATTGTAGTCTATATCACGCCCAGCATTCATTTATTCCCCTTATGCCACAGAAAGCAAATAGTGGCAAAAGGCAAGCTGTAATAAAACCAAAAAGCACCTGGTGTTATCTGTTCCCTCTTGGGAACTCCTGCAGCTTTCAGCACATTTGTGTGCAGCTGAGTAAAAGAAAGGTAGCGGTGGGATTATTAGCGAAGAGAGCAGCTTAGGAGAGACATGAAAAGGGGACCAGTTCTTACTCTGATTCCCTTTTTTCCCATGCAGTTAAAAAGAGAGAATCGTTTAAACATGCTTCTGTCAAACTCCTTTCATTGGTCTCTTTCTCAGCAAAGTTACCAGTGGTTTCATTCATAAGCTGATCTTGAAGGTTGTTTCACTGTCACTGGGATATAGTTAAAGTATTTTGTAAAGGGTACCACTCAAGTGTAAAGATGCCTGGTAGGAAAAATAAGGCCCTTGCAGAAAAAGAGCAGCAGCCCATCAGATCTTGCTTTTTCAAACCAGGCAGGTTCCCCCATGGAAAGATTAATTACAGTCAGGTTTGGAAGACAGCCTTGCTGTGTTTTTTTTCTCCTAACATTAGAAAAGATAAAGGGGGTGATTAGTGTGCACAAAGCCTCTGATCAAACCAGCACTGAGGTTTGTGACAGGAGGTTCAAACACTTTATGGATCACTGGTGCTGACAGGTAGATCACACAAGCCTTAAACAGATGTTTAGTGAGAAGATGAATGTGTGAGATCTCAAACATGCAGGGCTCTTTTGCCTGGCCATAATAGCCTGTGAAGCATTAAAAACCTTCCGGGTTTTTTTTAAGCTGCCCCACAAAAAAGGGAAAAAGGAAAGTACTAACAAGCTTGCGTTAAGTTTTGGATTTTTTTTTTTAATTGAAATTAAATATGGCCAGGTTCTTAAAGTTGTTAAACTTTTTCTTTAGGAAATGAAGCCTGTTCTTTTGGGATGTATGACCACAATTTGCCCTCTCTATATAACTGTTGCTCTGAGCCAATGAGTGTGCATGCTCTAACGAGGTGCATATGAGATGCTCGATTGGAATAGAGATACGTTCACGTTAAATTACAAAGGTCTTTGTACCAGAGGGCTTCAGAGACAGGGTGCTTTTTGTGGGATATGTGTACTCTGTAGGATACACTACATCAGCACGATGACTTGAAAATACAGTAATTATGTAAAGCTTGTTGAGCAAACTGTATTTACTAGACCTCTTTGAAACATTTTGAGTTGTTGATATGAAGGGAGGAAAATATTGCATCGGTGCCATTTTTTATGGAAATTCAGAAGTTCTGGGCATGATTTTTTAGTACCTTCTCAAGAGAAATTATCTTTAGCCTTGCACGTTGTAGTCACAGAATCATCTCATTCGAAGGTGAAAATGTCCTGCGTGGGGGACAAATGGAAACCCTCCCTGTCTAGCAATATATTAAGACCTTGGCAGAATGTCTGATGAATGTCAGACACCTGGAGGGATCTATTCAATTTAGAAATGGGCTCAAGCCAAAAAATTCAGAACCCGGTCTCAGATTTGAACACTCCGGAGTTCAAGGATTTTTTGGATAAAGGGTTTAAGCCACTCCATGTAAATAATCAAATTACAGAATTTGGTCTGGGCATGGATTACGAGCACCCCTAAAATCCAAGAGTATCCTTTAGGGCTTGATTTAGTTGGTCTGGAAAGCCCTGATCCAGGGTTTGAAATCTTTGCCATCAACCTTGAAAGCAGTTGATTCATAAGTGGTTTTTTTCCTTATTTGTCCCCCATTTACTGTTTTTTAGTTCTTTTTTAAAAAATGCAGAAGAAAAGGTGTTTGTAAGCAACTTCCCAAATTATTTTTTGCCATCCACAAGCGTAGGGCTGCCTGTTTGAATGTTTCCAAGAAAGTATTGTTCTTATGTGACAACAGGTCAGAAAGACTCTGCATTAATTACACTAACATATGGTTATTAACAGATTCTAGCTCAGGGAGCAATACTTTACAATGTTATCTTCCACATAGTCAGATGTTAGCCATATTGTCAGTGCTGGCAGCTATTGTTTCACTCATTTACTTCACAGAGCTAATTACTCCCTAATAATAACTTTACCTTGGAGTTTTTCACTTGCTTGTGCCAGCAAACCTGTTCACACTACATATGCTAATTATTGGCACTTATTCATTATGTTAAGATAGCTTTAAGTTCAAGCTGTGCAGCCTGGCTTTCGGTATGGAGCCAGCTGGCTGCAAAGTTCCACCTTTTTTTTTTCCCTTTTTTTTTTTTAACTAAAGTCATTAAAAGTTTTAATATGGGCCTATCTTGTTCTCTTTACAAGATTCAGTCTTTCAGGAATTCAGGCGCATAGTTGGTTACTCTTGGACAATTGCAAGTTTATAAGGAGTTCCTGGTTTTCTTAAAATATTTCTCAGAGCTTGCAGTGAGGTCTTTTCTGTTAAGTGGATTGTAAATTCATTTGTAATTAGAACTACGAGGCCATTTACCAAAATGGATATTCATTTTCCTCCTTCCCCCACCCAATTCTAGCTCCTTGCCTACTTTATCACTGCTTATACTTTTCCACTGGGAGTCCCAAGGCCTTTTCAGTGCCTGGTGAGGATGCTCTCTATTGATTCTGTTTTTCTACGCTCTCAATGTCCAAGGGCCTAAACCTTCAATGAGCTTTGTATGGATGGATTCACTGATTTGTCCTGGGCTCAACATAAGTACAGCAAATCAGATCATTCAGATTTGCAGCCCAAAACAGACAAATTTCCTGGGATTTGGTCTATTACATCTTTCCAGAATTCTCAGTAATCCTTTTTCACACTCTAGAATAGTGCATATTCTCATAAAACCCAGAGAAATGTGGTGTCTTCTAAAGATAAAATACTGTCCCTGATTTGCATGAGGAATTTTATGACAACCAACTGAACATCTACATGGGAATCAAAGACAATTGATGGCTGATCCTGGTTAATGTTGTATATACAGTATGGGATGTTACAGAACCGACTGTTTCAGCTGCGAGTCTTGGAGTCCTGTGTCAGATCATCGTCTAGTGTAAATCAGCATGAGTGCTTTTCCACTATCTGGTGAACTGGTCTGACATTTTGTGAAGTTCTTAAAGAAATGATTTTTATCCAAGATGAGGTGAACCTATGTGAAATCCCATTCATTTTTATCAGTAGAAAGAGGAGACCGAAATCTTCCATATGTAGGAATTTGGTCTATATTGAAAATAATCTATTTCTGCCTCCTCATGAGCTAAAAGCTTTACATTCTATAAACTTTTGAGCTACCCTGACATTACAAATGAAAGGTTTATTTTAAGTTGTGGTCTAGCTAACTTTATTAGAAAAAAATGCATGCATAAAACTGCCGTTTGGCCGTCTTACCTTCTTGGTGTGCGCATTACATACATTAGGATTTCTCTCCATGCTAGTTGTAGTATTGAAGAAAACATGGATGAATTAAGTAAGATTATTTCATAATCGGGAAAGACTAAATCTCTCCTCTGCTGTACATGTGTACTTCCTTCCATTGTCAGTATGAACTGGTTTTGTATACCTCAGTGCAGAATTTGGCCATAAAATAGGGGAGAAAAAGCAGGACACCTGAAACTGAAAGAAAAGATTTACTTGAAATAAAAATATTGTTTCCTGCAACATCCCGTTTTACAGCCTCAGAGTGTTAGATTGGATTCCCTCCTGTGTTACTGCAGTTCTGCTTCAGTACAATTCCAGTGATATCAATAAACAGTTTGAATACAATTCTTAATAAAACTGAAGTAAATAGACCTTTAGTTGAGCCTTAATAGATGATCTTTACAGACTTTTTTACTTCTGGCATTTCTTGGGCTAAAAAATCAGAGTATTGTTTAGTAAAAATACTGTAATTGTGACTGTATATTATGATGTCCAGTCCACATTATACAAAATTCAGGGCTGGGGGGGGGGGGAGTTTATCCTATCTTGAAGTGATTTGGAGCTATGGAGACAAGTGATACGCAAAAGGTGGGAGAGGAAAAACTCCAAATTCTGCTCCTGACACACAGCTCGTGCAGTCAGTGGCTGCATTATATAAGTAAAGCACGTGGAGTAAATCTAGCAGTGGTCCACTAGGTCAGAGGTTGGTTTTCAGTTGGAAAGCAACTACAGATGATTTCTAAAAGCTTGTTCTCAGCAGCAGCCCTGGAGCTGACTGTTTGGTGTACCGTCCGGTGAAATTCCAGCTCACTTGAAACAAGGGGAGTATGGAGTGTTGTATCTGCTAAACAGATCATACTGAAATGAAAGAAACTGTCATTTTGTTTAGAGGAGGTTTGAACCAAAACCTTCAAACTGTGGTACAGCTTCCTTGGGAGTTGACCTTTTCCTGTTTTTATGAAAGGCTGAGCCTAAATGCCAGATCTGAATTCGTTGTGGAGATTTGGATTGAGACTTGAACTTTGTGGTTTAGACCTGTGTTAAGAGAGCCTGGTATCACTGCTCAGACACCACTCAGTTTCTACCTCGGTGGTCTTCTGCTTTCTTGATAGACTTAAAACATTACCGAAATAGCCATACCGCCTGGCAACAAAATATTAATATTTTATGCAAGGAACTGAAGTGGGGGATGGCTGAAGAACCTGTACTGGGAAGCTCTTGTAGCATTACAGGGCTATGGCTGGGAACCCTGGTTCTAAGAACAATGGAACGGGGAACCCAGAGAGCCCGTGTGGGCAGTTAGATTGATCTTCAAGTTTTCCAGGATTAGGCATGGTATTTCAGGCCAGGTAAATGAAGATAGAGGAAAGCCAATCATTCTGGCTTTTCCTTCCTAACTGCTCCTTCTATGTGCCTAAACTGAAATTTGTAATTCCACACCCTTCCCATAACTAGAAGTTTGACAACTAGTTATTGAGTCCACTCAAGGTGAGTGGTGAGGAGGTGAAAGTAAATGGGAATTTCTGGAGGTAATGGTAGTGTCGGTGTCCATCTGACCAGTGAGTGTGAGAAAAAAGAGGAAGGTTGCAGGTAATTTTATTAGGTGTTTTTATGTCTGATGAAATGGGGACTATCTGCCAGAGGTGATTAGGACAGACAAGAAAAAAACCAACTTAATAGCAAATGAGAAAAGACATCCAGCAAAAATGCTGTGGCAAAACTCTTAGGAACTTGTTTATGTTTTTAAGGCTGTTTCCTCAAGGATAACTGGGAGAGAACACTTAGCTTTTCTTTAAAAAAAAACCCAATAGTTCCTCCTCAGATATTTGGCACTCCTTAAAATCTGCCGGAGCCTGATGGACTATTCTGACGTTCTTAATGCACCTGAGAGTTACTTCCCAAACTTGCCTTTCCTTATGCTAGATCTTGCCAAGATCTTTTGGATAAACCTCATTGGAAGTTTCTAGGACACAGCGATGTGGCATGAAGGAGCCCTAGAAGAATTTTCAAAATACGATTATTAGTGCCTATATTATTCTATTATTTAGAAATAGCGCCTATTTCTAAATCCCGTATCACAAAAAGATCTTGGCCAAATCACCTGCAATTCAGCTGAAAGTATGTTCTTTGACAGCCGACCACCTGTAAAGACTTTGGAGGATAAATTACCTCTCATGAGATGGGGGGAACTAGTCAAAAAGTATCTAATCTAGTTATTTATCTCTGCTTTGAACCATGTACTTTGAATTCTTGGGTTTACAACAAAAAGCCAATCTTGGTCTTAACTATGGACAGCCTATCTGTATTCTCGTACATAATGCATGTGGGAGAGCAGTAAATACGCACTGGACTGATGCAGTAAGGAGGGTTTATTGACTTGTTTATGAGAGGCGTGCTACTTGCCACTTGTGCATTATGCTTGGTATCTTCAACTAATAGCAATAAAACCTTTATGCTGCCTTATACTGTAACGTATTGTATGAAAGCAGCATATTTTAAAAATGCCATTTAAATACGTTTTGGAGTGTTTTAGAAGAATTACTGGTATACATTTTTGAGTCCCTCTACCTGTAAAACTGCTTCATACCATAGGTTAAATAAACTTACAAAACTCACCTGAAATAGCTTTTCCATAAATAATGTTATGATTGGAGTCTCATGTCTTGAGTTGTTTCAAGGCTACATGCAGGTGTTGGCCACGTGATGAAACTGTGAATCCTCCACTTAATAAAAAACCTTTCATTTTAGGCCTCATGGGTTACAAAATAGAGAAGCTCAGAAGTCCCTCTGGCCTAGGGCTGAGTATGGGTAATACAGCAGCTCAGTAGTATTATGTGAAAAGTTGGGAAGGAAAAGGCATCTGTCTGTCAATTGGCTGCGGAGAAAGTACGCTTCTGAGAGATTTGGGGTTATACGGTTCTGTCCCTGTTCAGACAGGAGAGTGTATGCTGTGCAAGTGAAACTGTCAGAGGTGTGTGATAAATACTGCTTGCATTATGTTTTAAATTTTCCCTTGGGTATCACCATCTCTTGTATGGTGCATGCCTATATGCTTGCATATGCGTGTGGACTCCTGTGTGTGGGGCATCTGTTTCGTGGGTACTGTGTGTATATATATATGTGTAAATATCAGTACATGTGCACATACACACACATTTACATTTTAAAATAAATACCAGAAATGAGATTTATAGATAGCTTTCCTCATTTGCTTGTGTGGTGTGTGAGACGTGTGCACACACATCTACTGGAAAAATGTGTGTGTTTATAGTTCTGTATGGGCACAGATGATGCATGTGTGTCTACAGACGCAGACAAACATACACTCACATTGTAATACATTAGATGCACTTAGATCTGTAGGACTCACTGTTGACTTTAATTAGAATATCAGCATAGGCTTCTGGTAAAAATCATTAACTTAGAGTTATTCTTGCCTTTTTCTGAATACATATTTATCATATTCCTTGTCTGAAGTGAGAGGTAATGGAGACTTATTCCACTGGTTGAGTCTGAGGAAAGTTAAGTCCCTGGAAAAATCAAGGTATGCAGCTAGACCAGCCTGTGGGTGTGATCTACTGGTCCTTCCCTAACACTCAGTCGTTTCAAGCCATGACAGACATTGTCAGATCATTCTCTTGAATATATGCTGTTCCAGGAGAGAGCCAAACCACTGCAGCTCTTGAAAAAGGCTTCTAAGCAAAACGTAGGTATTGCAGCACTTCTGACATTAAAATAAAGGTATCGAAACCGTTTGATTAACTGAAGATGCTTCTTCATGATTACTTAATGACACGGTGGGAGTTTGAAGCTTGTCATTAATATTGTCTTTTGCCTAAAAAATACCGTCTAAATGCTGCTTGGCACTGAGGTGACTAAGCACCACATTATCGCCTGAGCCTGGGTCTGTCTCAACGTATTGTTAAATTTGTTGCGTCAGGACATTCTGCCGTGCAGCCCCAGGGGACCCTACGAAAGGCATTTGCAGGCAGGAACTTGAAATAAGCACAGCCTCAGCGTAATTGTAGCCAAACGGTTCCACAGAAGGAGTGTCTGTGTGTGGAGTCTGAGCGTCCAGCTGTTCGGAGGAGGATTACGAGGGCTTTAATGGAGAGCACAGATGGAATCAGTACTATTGTCCGGAGTATTCTGGGGCAGAGGCTAAAGTGTGAAGGGTGATCAGTGGAGAGCTGATTGGAAAGGGGAAAAAAAAAAGAGTAAGAAAGAAAGAAGGGAGGAAAAAATCCCCTTGTTCTCTAAAAAGCAAAGGGATTGATGCTGTCCAATGGTGAGGGTGCAGAGGAAATAGTTCCCAAAGCTTGCTTTCATGGTTAGCAGGCATTGTAAAGATGGCACAGGTCATGTGTTGTGTGCAGCTGTTTAGAGGTTCTTACAGAACTGTTAGAGACTTAGCAAGGCCCATTATTCAAGGCACTAAGGCAGTTTTACTGGATATGGACTGCTGCAATTGTATAAGCTCTCCATTGTGTGAGTACTAATTTAGAGTGCTACCATAAGCCAGCCATACAATCCATGCTTCCCATGAATGAATGAGTCATCTTGATGAAAAGGCTCAGAGCACACAGCTCTGACTTTTAGTCTTAAAGGGACCTGATGTGTTCAGAATGGATCACATTTTAATGAACAAACTCGCCAGCAAAATATTTTGGGTTTGAACTGCTAAAATAATCCTTTTCCTTTTGGAGAAAGGTATCGTACCCAAAGACTTTAGATAGGTTTTAATTTGCCTCACCACATGTTAGACGTATTTGTAGTTACTGATTTGTTATGGGATATTAAAGTGTTACTAATGTGCTTGTATAAACATAACAGGTTTCAAGGCCACTCGGTAAGCCAGCAATTTATGTCCTAAATCATTCCTTTAGGTGCCAAGGAGCCCCATGATTGTTTTATTCAAAACCATTTGGCTGCAGGAATGCAGCTGTTTTTCATTAATGATGTCCATGCACATACACAAGGAACGTGTTGTTTTATAGCACTGCTGTCTTTTTATTTCCTTACCTGTGAAGAATATGAGAACAGTATTAGGACCTCTAACGTAGTTGCAACTTTTTTTGGTAAAGTAATTTTGTGTAGAATTCTTACCTGGATGGCTTAAGGTCACATCAAAAAAGAGGATTTACCCTCTGATAACAGGACTTAGATGGCCTTTGGGAACATCTAAATTGAGGGACCCAAAAGCGCTTCCCGAGTTCATATGCACATCCCATCCAGCCATCATTTAGACAGACCCTCTAAGAACCTTAGTTCAAATATGAGATCTGGAGCTTTGGGGGCATCTAAACATACATAGCACCTGCTGATGTGATTGGAGAGTTTTCTGTATTTCTCCTTCTGTGCATGCCCTGAAACTGCTCTGGTCTAAACACCTAAATGCTTAGCTCCTGCCTTAAGGGTCACCGCAATCCGGAAACAAGACAGAGCAGCATTGGCATCACCTGAAAGGCTCAACCAACAGGCATGGTGCCTGAAGCACAGTGACAGGACTGTAAAATGTAGCTGCTTCCTTTCCAACATACAGCAGTTAAAGAAGGGATAGTCCTTCCTTTGGTTTTTTTTGTGCAGTAGCCTGGTGAAAGCTTAGCAGTTGCCTAAGAAATGGAAAGAACTGGATTGGGGCTTCTGTTTCCTGAATGCAATTCACATGGTGTCTCCCACCATCTCCACCATCTCGGGAGAGACAAGGCCTTTCTCAACATCTGCTGAAACTGGGCTTCAAGCAAGAAGAGACATACTGTTCATGTCATAAATGGAGCAAAAAAAGAAGTGTCATAGCTCAGTCAGTATCCTGCTGCTGATGACATTTGAGCCTGTGTTCTGCTCCACAGAAGCCTTGTGGGGTTTTTTTTTTAATTAAAGTTATTTTTTTTAAATTAAGTTATTTCTGCCGAGTACCATTGGGGTCAATTTGTATTGACTTCAGCAGAGTAAGGACTCAACACAAAGTTCCTACAGGTCAAATTTTTTTGCCCTTAAGAAAATAATGATTATTACAAAGTCCCTTTTCTGAGCTGCATACTACTTAAAAGCTAAAGGCATTTAAAAAATCAAATACTACTTTATGTTTTCATCATGTTTACTGCTGGTTTCTTTTTGATCCCTCTTACTGTCAAACTAAGTTTATTGAGTCAGCTTTGTTTAATTAGTTTAATTTTACTTGTTCAGCAGCATTGCCAGAGTTGTACTTTTCAGATTCACAGCTCTGAATGAAAATATTCCTTGTGACTGGCAAGACAAAACAAAAACAAAAGTGGAAAAGGAATTACTAAAATGTTTATATTTGCTTAGGTAAAATGCTTCCAGAAGTGAAATTTGGAGCAGAAAATATGTAAGGATCCTGATCTTAGTTAACTAACTTAAATCTATTCTTTTCATTTGCTTTATTGTGAATCAGGTCTACCACACAAAGCATGTTAAGTGTTAGTGCCTAAATCTAAAAAAAAAAAAAGGCACCCACTTCCAGTAAACATTTGCAAAATTGTTTATCTGGCAAAAATATTGGGGGGGGTTCAAATAAATCTGCACAACCTCAGTCATGCCAGTGAGTGAGTGAAGACTACTCAAGGGCTTTCCCCGCTCTCCCTTCAACCAAACTCGGTGGCATCAAGTGCTGTCATGTCGTGTGACATGATGAGAGCCATGAGGTTCATCAGTTCCCACCGTTACATTGGGGCTGCAGCTGTCCCATACTAGCATAAAATAAAATTGCTGATTTGCATTAGCGAACCTTAGTACAGTCATGCCAGTGAGTGAGTGAAGACTACTCAAGGGCTTTCCCCGCTCTCCCTTCAACCAAACTCGGTGGCATCAAGTGCTGTCATGTCGTGTGACATGATGAGAGCCATGAGGTTCATCAGTTCCCACCGTTACATTGGGGCTGCAGCTGTCCCATACTAGCATAAAATAAACTTGCTGATTTGCATTAGCGAACCTTAGTAAGCCCCTGATTTTCAGTTGCACCAAGCATCCAGCCCCAGAGACTGTGTTCTGGATTAAAACTTTGTTCTCTGTCTCAAATGGTGCTTAAAGAGATCTCAGGAGTACTTTATGGCCAGCAGTGTTTCGGTATAAACAGTACTAGGAATAAATCAATTGATCAGAAAATTCCTTTTATTGCTAAAGAGAAATGGATGGCTGAAGAGCAGAACTTAAAAATGAATCCTGAATGGCCATGGCTTATGCTTAGAAAAGAGTAGATGGATAAGATCACCAAAGTATTTTCAGAGCTTTTTACAGTGCTCCGTTACATCCCTCTCTCCCAGACACATCACATCTACCTTTCTCTTTAGTATGCAAATGCACAATTAAAAGCATTCAACAGATAGAGATGAATAAGCTAATACAGTGTGCTGCTAGTAATTTATTTTCATTAACTGGGAGTATGTGGAAGTACCCCAAAGAGCAAAGAGATGCTGGAAAGTTGTAATAGATAAGAATCTACTGACTGCCTTTACGTAAGACAATAGATCTTGTGAATATTCTGCTTCCTCTCCAGGCAGTGAGCTAGTATGGTTAACCAAAATTGTTGAGTAATTGTTCTGTGGTTGAGAACAAAATGCTGAATTAAACTGTTCCCAGCACAATAATTGTGTGATTACAGCATTTATGTTGCTGGCCAAAAGAACAGTCATTAGTTTTGGAAGACTTACCAAAACCGCAGGCACAGGAAAAAAAAATGCAAATCACATGTAAATTGTCCTCTAATACCTATAGCAGCTTAAAAATTGAACTAGGAGTATGGTATGTGTATATTTAAAGGCAGTGAAGCCAGAAAAAATTACTGTACATTCAAGAACTACTTCAGACTAGGAAGAAAATGTCCAAAGATTATTCATTTTCATTATGTTGTGCTTTTCCCCCTCTTGTGAGATCCTGCACTTCACATCTTATGTGTGTATTCTGCTTTGCGAATACTATTATATTTTTCCCCACTGCATACCAATCAGATACCGTCTGGGAGTTGTAAGGTAGGTAGGACTCCCACACCTAACTAAATCTTGGGCCAAGCCGATTCCAAGAGCAATATACAGGGGAGGCAGGCAGTAAATGTTATCTGATCGCTGTAATCCACCAGTAAAATTAAAAACTGATTTATGACGATAGGTGCTCTTGTGAGGTGGACAATTTTCTTCTCCATTGCATGGTCCATATCTAGAAGTGCCAAAGAAACAACTACATTTAGTCTGTCTTTTTTTTTTTTTCTTTTGTTGTTTTTCCTCATATTTTTAATAATAAAGGAGGGTGAGGAAGACAAGGAAGAACTGAAGGAGACATCAAAAGAAAAAAAAGGCAAAATGTTTAGGGCAATCAGAAATTTTGTGCCTGCAATTCGGTGCAGTAACAAGCTGCAGGATTTGGATAGCTGGCTACCTGACTGTGCACAGAAATCAGATGATGAGAGTCTAAACTTTATCACTGTATCTACAGTTAATTGTGCTTTAACTGCGTTGCTGTCACCAAATTGTAGGCACAAAATGAGAGACCATCTTCAGTCCTATTCAAAAAATGTTCCCAAACAAAACTTGTGAAAAACATTTTCATATGAGGATTTTGGTAACAAGGGGAAGAAAGCATCAGGACATGAATGGAAGAGTGGCTACGTATCTATTTAAATAGTCTTTCTTCTGCAACTTGAATCCATTTCACTTTTAAAATCGCACTTTTGATGGTAAAACTAAACTCTGGTAAAACTAAACTCAATTAAGGAACAATTCCACTGGCAAAAGGGACAGTCAGAAACAAGTCTGAACAGCTGAAAGATTGAAAAGAGGTCTTTATTGTGCATTTCCCTGGGCAGTAATTAGAGGCTATCCAATATTAGAAATGTGTTTTCCACAGAGGTTTCTACTAACATTTGGTCTTAGTTTTCCTGGCCATTTGTCCATCATGTTTAAGTACAGGGGTTTTTAAGATCATGTAGAAAGCAATAAAACTCAATATTAAATAATCTGAAACTGATGTCACTGGAGACCAGACGTATACTGAAATAGATATCTGATTTAACAATAATAGAATTGGGAAAAAGAGGGGGCATTCAAAGGGTTTAATCAGTGGATTTAAGTTTAAGATTTTCTGAGCAGACCCAATTCTGCCAAAGTCTACACTGATCAGGTTGTGAATAATTTTTCTTTCCCTGTGCTGTATTAGATTGTATAAGGTTTTATTAACTACGTCCCTCAACCTTTCCATTTAAAGAAACCAAGAGAAGGTACAGACTTTTAGTGTGGAATTTGTTTTCCGAGTCCTTTCTGTGTTTTTTTTTCTCTCTCTTTCTGGATAGTATGGTTTTAAGTGAATGACTTTGATAAGACCTTCATGTTTGTTTATACCATTGCACTATTCAGCAGCCGAATGGGTTTTGGATTTCTGCCCACTACATGATATTAAATAACCCCTGTTTCTTGCCCACCGCCTACACATTAAAATTGTTGTGTTTGTTTTAATTAATGATATTCCACTTGTCAAAGAGATACTGAGTGAAAAACGCATCTTGAAACCGTGGGGTTTTGTTTGAAAGGATACCCCTTCCTGTCTATATAGTAATATTACCTTAAATCATATTAAGGAAATTAGCACAAAAAAACCCAAACCAAAACAAGAAATAGTTATTATAAGGCAGAATTCTGATGATCTCCTTGTCTTCTGTGTCAGCTAATTTAAGTAAGCAAGATTAAGGTTATGAAAGTAGAATTGTTTCATATTAGTTGATGAGACTTAAATATTTTGCTGTAAGTATGTATGGAATCGTTACGAGCAATGTGTCATGGATGACTCATAATGGATGGCAGTGGAAGAGTTGAAATAGAAGGCCAGATTGTGGTGATACTGCAGTGCAAGAGCATTAGATGGGGAGGTATCACTTCAGGAACAGAGAAAAGCTTTAGGGAGCTATCGCTTCCCATTACTGGTACCTACCATGCCTGTCACGGTGGGGATGAAGGAAGACCGGGCTGAGAGATGGGCTTGCCTTGCAAACTTTTTACTTTCCACTGAAGTACCACAGCATGTCCACTTACTTCATATTTCATCCTCTCTTACTTTATGGTTCCTCATTTCACCAAGCAGTGTTTGAACCATGGACTGAGTACTACTCTTGATTCACAGCTTTTCTCCAGGAGTGCCTCAGGGTCGTTAATAAAATAACGAGTCTCTTAAAGACGGCACTCCACTATTAAGTGGTTTAGGCCTTAGATATTGATCTATTCATGAATTTGGACTTTACCATTGTGTCAAAAATGGGGTCATGGCACTTGCCTTCATCTATACGCCATCTTAAATACAGTGGTTTCCATATTAGAACTGTTCTCCCTGTTTCAGAGGTTAAAAAAGTCTTTTTTGGAACAGTAGACAGGAAAAAACTTCCTGCAATTTATACATCAAAATGATTAGTTACTGGTGTTTGAATATGTTATGGAAAAATCAACAATGGGTAAAGGGGGAGGTGTAGCAGCTGGCCTTAACACAGATGCCTCTGAATAACTTTATATGACAAAAAATACCAGTCAGCCTTGGTTAAGTATAATGGCATCAGCCTTGCTCTTGCCGCCCATTGCTTGATCTTTTGGGGAAAATGCATTAAAGAAAGCTTTAGTGAGTAGGTTCACACCCCAAAAGCTGCATAACTTCAGTCTACATAGGAGTAAGAACCACAATTAGAATAAATATGTTTCTTTACCTAAGCTGCATTCTCAACCTGAAAACCATCTTTGGCAGGTTTATAGCCAAGCATTTTATGGTCCTGTTTGCATCCTTTGCGTGAAAACATTCACAAAAAAACTTTTGTGTCAGGATGAGCCCACAGGCACTTCAGAAGTGCTGAAGAGATAGCAAGGTGGGGCATTTCTCCTAGCTCACAGAATTTATCTGTCAAAAAGGAGCCAGACTTGCTGCCTATGACGGTGTGTAACACTACAATTCATTTCCTTACCTGAATCTGTTGACTTCCAACATTCACAGAAGTTCTTGAAAAGTCAGTTTTGGATGATTCGTCTTCCTCTTCTCCCCCGCTCTCTACTTCCCACGCTAATGCTGAGCTTTCCTGTTCCTACTTGTTCTTATAGTCTACCCATTGATTAATAATGTTAGGATTTGCAGAGTCAACCTTGTGTATGTTTAAAAAAACCCTGTGCTCTTACAGGAAAAGTCCTCTAGATTCTGCACACCTCTTTTGACTGTTATACCTGTCACTATTTCTCACAGCCTCAAATAGAAACAGCCCCCATTTAACACAGAGCTGACACCAGCTGTCCTATTTGCTCTTCCCTGCTTCCTCTGCAGCAGTAGTTGATACCGGACCTTCTTTCCAGAGCGCTTTTGACAGCAGTCCGTGATACTGTTGCACAAAGACTTTTGATCTGGTAAAATGTGAGCCTTGGGTATACCGAAGAAGTGACTTTGAAAAGAAGGAGAGCTGGATTAGCACCCAGCCGCTTCAGTTGCTTTAAACAGAATGTGGAAAATCAGAAGGAAAAAGCATACAGGTGACTTCTGGAAGGCTGGTATGAGCAATGACAAGGGAAGTATACTTATTTTTGCCTCTGATTCTTTATGGCATGTACAAAAAACCCCGTAGTTCATTATAATTTGAGTAACTGAACCAATATATAATAGATCAGCTAGCTGTAGAAGACAGTACACATGTGCAGCTCAAGAAATTATCCTACATGCTGTCTTTTAAAACACATCAGGAAATCGCACACCTGTTTTCTTTTCACTGACAAATGTTTTGCTGAATAGCTTACTGCTAGAGTGATCAACACTGGTCCAGACCTCATTGGGAAAAGCATTAACCAAGCATCTGGGAACTGTATGCTCCATCATACGCTGTGAGGTAGCATCAGTCATTAATGTAAGTTCATAGATTTTCCAGTTTGAAGGGAGTGACTTTGCAGATTAACTGTTGCTACATGACAGTTATATTTAGGAGCAAGTTGCTATTAGGCAGTGTTGTGGTTTAGCCCCAGCCAGCAGCTAAGCACCACACAGCCGCTCGCTCACTCCCCCCTGGTGGG
>NW_008795252.1:7200257-7213692 GCF_000699145.1 Aptenodytes forsteri
AGCTTCCTGTGCACCCCCAGCCTGCTCACTGGTGGGGTGGTGTGAGAGGCAGAAAAGGCCTTGACTCTGTGTCAGCACTGCTCAGCAGTAACAAAAACATCCCTGTGTTATCAACACTGTTTCTAGCACAAATCCAAAACGTAGCCTCGTACTAGCTACTGTGAAGAAAACTAACTCTATTCCAGCCAAAACCAGCACAGCCAGTAAAAACGCAAATAGTGGACAATATACCATATAAATCAGCAGTTTTGACAGCCACAAGTTTGTGGCAGGTTTCCATTATAGTCCTTGCTTATTCTTCTAGGAAGGGTACTAGCATTTAAACAAGGTGCCTAGGTGCTTGGAAGCTATGGCATGAGAAACATAGTATTTTTTGTGTGAATATTAAGTAAGGTGAAATAAGTCAGTTTGGCCCAAACACTGGTTATCATACCTCAAAAGCCAATTTTGTGTCCTCTGCTAACTTTAACCTCTTCATGAAACAAATGGCTCAATCAACCAAACAATGGATCTTTTTCTTCTGTAAAAAGGAAAGAGCAAATTATTTTAAGTTTTGCTCTTGAGCTTGGATTAGAAAGGGCTCTTTTGAGAGTACACTTCAGTCTTCCAGTGTAGCTGTTACCTGAATTACGGTAGCTTGCTCTGAAAGTCCTGGTTTTGCCAGAGGACCCCCCACACTGGCATGTTGTATAGTCTGGAGCAGCCGTTCCTGTATAAACTCTTAGGCTTTTGACTTAAAACAGCTGCATATTGGACTGAATTCCAGTTTATGTTCTTTTTATTTCAGGTAGCCTCTTCTTTTTCAGTTAGGCTATTTGTTCAAATGCCTTTGTGGCAGAATTGCTCTGTAGATAGCTTACGTGCTAAGTGGCACAAGCATGAATACTTCTTGTTACACGTCATCCCAAATGGGAAAAAGTCATCTTACTGCTTTTCCCTCCTCTGTATGTTTTTCCTATACCAAATCAAATATGAAAGAAGTGTTCTAAAGTTCTTTACTTTAGTTACATAAATGAGTAAGTAATACTGCTTTTTTCTTCGGAACTATCCAAGAGATGTTCCTTAATGCAAAGGGTCCTTTTGGCTTATGTCCTTCAAAGTGCTGCTGGAGGTGTTTGTCTCTCACTACCGCACTTTGTTCTGTAGTGTGAAGTGGAGGAGGGAAGCCTTTGGAAGCAAGTTATCGACATGGAAACAGCTACTGTCTGTATTATTTGACAGTTTAAGGCACTTCTCTGCACTTTAGTTAAAAGGGCTAAGCATGTGTTTATTTAGTAGTACTTAACAGACTTTATGATGAGATGAATTTGAGATGGATGCTGGTAGTGACACCTGGATTCTCTTGCAGGACTGAGCAAAGACGGAAAGTTTCCAGCCTGAAAAGCCTTGTTTTTTTAAAAAGAAAAATGTTTATATAATTCTCTGAGATGCATTTTGGTTTTTCTGAAAGTTTGTTCCTTGTGTTTTCTATGATCCAAGTTGTATACATACCAACTATTACCTGTTAAGGATTGTCTCCATGTTCCATCAAACTAATAATTTTTTCCACACTATCACTCCAAATAGAGCTCTTCTATGCTAGTGGAGTTGTAACGGGGGGGTGGGGGTGTCTCCCTAAATAGCCTGTTTTAGTCTTCTTGAAAGATTGCTACTATGAGCGCATGTTTTTCTACAATCAGTATCACTGTCTGCAAACAGTTGTGAACAGTGAGGTGCTACTACTGAGTGAACTGAGGTGTTCAGACAGGATGAATTTTGATAAGTACTGGTATGAATCGTGTAAGACTCTTACGCAGCAAAGGGAAGAATAATATTTAGGGCCCAAATCATCCACCGCAGAAGAATTTTCAGGTAGAGATTAGGAAGAAAAAACCTTCACAGAATCCTTTGTCGGGATCCCCTATAGCAGTATGGCTGGCAGAGGAGCGAGCTGCTCCTCAGTAGTAAAAGCAAAGCATTAGGTCAGAGCATGGGGTGGAATGGGTGTGCTGTCTGTCTCATCAGTGTCTTCCTCTGCATCTCTGCTTCTTGGCATCCACCTTCCATTTTGCGTCTTAAGCACTCACTAAGCACCCCATAAAAAGCCACCTCAAACTCAGTAGGAGAGTGATCATTGCATTATCCGGATAGGCAAGGCTCCCTGCTGTATAGATTTAGGACAGACTTATGTCAGTTTAGGGAACTGATGCAGGGAAGAGAATGAGGAGAACAACATTTTCTTTTCTTATTTTAAACGTCACTGTAAGGGAAAATAGCAGATTGTAGTTATATGAGGACATATATTTTTATTTCCCTTAAGATAGACGTGGGGGGATGTGAGGGAGAGAGAAAGAGATGGCCAACACATATGCTAATTAAAGAATCCGGTCCTTCAGCATAGTATGCACCACCATGAGCCAAGTGTTTCTGGAGGAAGGGAGACTGATGCAATTAAACATGTCATTTTTGAAGTACAGATTTATGTTATTGCATGTTAAATGTACATTACATTCTTTCATATACAGTAGAAGAGATGCTTAACTTATAAACAAGTTGCAGGCAAGAACATATTCATACAACAGTTTGAAGTTAAAAGAATCATTCATGCACATCCACCGTTCTAGGAATTAAAAGCTGAACTTCTTTGAGGCGGCTCAGAATAACTCAAATGAAAATAAAAATTATTTTATTTACTTCTACACGAAGAAGCCGTGTAAGAGATCATTTCAGCAAAGGTGCTCATACAGCTCTTGAAGGGCATCTTCTAAACAGCTCGAGTAAAGTACTGCTCAGAGTTTTGTCAGTTTGTAGAGAAGGGAGTGTTGCTTTTAGCAGCCGTTCTTATTCACACTTATTTGTTACTCCATCACCAGTCTCACCGAAATGGATAGAATTGCTTCTGAAGAACTAGAGGTGAGTGGAAGATGAGTATTCGCCCCTCAGTGGAAAGTGTTATATATGGATGCTGGGAAATGTATTGAAATATTTACCTTGGAGAGAGGAAAACTTATATAAAAGTTTATGCTAATAAACATGTAAAGAAAAACCACAAAAATGAAATTGGTGGAAGTGTATGAAGATAAAATAAAGAAAACTAATAGCAGCTGCTATGTTAGAGGCTTAGATTTGTTGAAAGTATGGGTTTATGTTACTTGAGAAATATTATAAGCCTGCTAGATTAAGCAAGAGTCATGTGAGGGGGAAAATTGTGAACTTTTTAATTAAAGACTTTTTCAGGATGCATGGGCATAAAGGACTAAAATAAGGTCAGGCATGCTATCCTGATTCTGGCATTTCCTAAGCCTTGAATGCCTCGCTTTGCAACCTTAATAGTTCCTTGAACTATTTTGTCTTTGTCACTATTTATATAATGACCCAAAGCGCACGTGACATTTCACAGAAAATAGAGTAGAACTGTAGTTGTCAAGTATTTACAATCTAAATTTATGTAAGTCGCAGCAGGAGCTAGTAACAAACAGTAGGGGTAACTGTTAAAAACATACTGCTTAGTGCTTAGGTAGCTGTGGTAACCATAGTATGTTCCTAAAAGTAGGTAGGAGACCAAAATTTAGGCGGAAATACTACAATTATAATGAAGCTAGGAATGCTGGGAATCTAGCTGTGGCTACACTGAATGCACGTCTTTGTGCAGTTGGGTTTGTTATAGTCAAGTCATAAAGGACATGCACAGATTTGTGATGATGCTGGCCCAGGCTTCAACAACTTGAATCAGTTCCAAGTTTACTAACAAATTTCTTTTGATAAGGATAAGTCATTTAAGGGCAGATTTTTCAAAGGCACTGAAACAAATAAAGAGACAGTGAGGCACTTCCCAAAATTGGAAATCTCTACGGGCAACTCTGGATGCCTCAGTTTCCCACTTGGACAGTAGATGTACTATTAGTTGCTTGTCATGTGCTCACACTGTTTTTTTAATTGATATGTTCTTTAGGGCTAGTCTCCTTCTTGGATTTTCAGTGACAGGTATGAAGGGTCCCTGATTCTGGTTTGGGCTCTAGGTGAAACTTGGTTGCAATTTCTTCCGCTTCTAAAATTTTTAGGAGCCGTTGACATAATTGACTTAAGTATGTCCTTTGCCGTTACAGAAGATGACTTGCTGTCCTCATTATGAATTAGAGAACCTTTATTTTCTTGGCCTGTTTGAACTGTTGTATATCTACTTCCTTAAGGGGAGTATTTCTCATAAACTAAATGTCAAATGGTATGGTTTTACTTCCTTCATTGCATCATGAACTTCCCTCTTGCCCCAAATTATTTGTCAGAGATATGTGAAAGTATTAATTCCTTGACTAGTCAATTGATTGTATAGAATATTATGGCTCTCATGACATTCGATTCGTTTCTTTGTTATTTTATATATGTCATATGCCTTTTCTGCGCACACCATGCCTCCACAGTTTGTCATGCAGTACAAGAGTACTTCTGGTTAATCTGATCTGTGGTGACGGCATTCAAATTAAAAGAAAGATCAGGAAACTTTGTGATCAATTGACATCATGGCAATGCTATGTGTAGTGAAAAAACAGGCCCTTGGAAGATTGTATCGGTATCATCCAGACTAATATCCTAAAGTAGATAAGAAGTTACAGGGTGAAACTGTAGCCCATTAAATCCATTGGGAATTTTGTGAGGATTTAAACTACAATTTTTACCTTTAGGTAATTACAACTAAGAAGAAGTAAGCATGTAGAGAGATTGGCAAGTGGAGAATCTTGACAGCTATATGCAGTTTTAGATTGTTAAAGATGTCTTTCTTTTTATGGACATATATATGTCCATTAGCAGAACAAATTGAAAGGCCTGAAAAATAGCTCTGATTTGCAGTCCATTCAAATTAGAAATGCGGTATCAAGAAGTTACCATCGAGAAAACATTGGAAATTATGTAAACTTTATAACAAAAAACATTTGTGAGAGATGTAACTGACGTAGTAATAGCTTTAAAAAAAAAAAAAGAGGAAAATACCCTTCGTGTAAAACTCAGAAGGAGGGCCTGTATTATGTGCCACTTGAAACAGTTGTATCCTAGCAATTCTAGGTAATAATAATAAACATAACAAAAGTTAAGATGTAGTAGTTAAATGAGCCATAAAAATGAAGAGTCCGTAATTTGTATTGTATTGTGTCAGGTAATCGGATTAAAATAAACTAATGTTTGCACTTATTTGTATTTGGGAGAAAATTAAGTGTAGCTGTTTGAGTGGTGCTACATACGTTCCATCCTGGAATGAAAATCACATTGTTTTGACTGCGTTATTTCTGTATCCATGCAAACCATCCTCATCACTCTATAGTTCTTACCTCCTTAACGCAACCGGGGTTGTGTCATTTGAAATTAGTGGGTATAAGGCCCCTTGGAGAGATAAAGAGGAGCAGCGATCTGAAAAAATGAAATGCAGCAGTCAGATTTAAGAAGAAAGGGCATTTTGCTGGTAAATGTTTTCCTAAATGGGAATTTTTCAGTGTGGTGTTTTGCTCGTGTATTTGGCAGTCACTTGGAATCAAGCGCAGACTTGTGCTACATTGTGGGCTTGGCAATGACAATTTGTGTGTGTGTGGTGCTTTAGTTATATTAGCCCTGGAGGCAGAGTTAACACTTGCAGTGGGACAAGAGTATTTGCAGTCATCAGAGAACTTTGCAGTCAGCTTCAATAACATCACTCCATTTTTTTCACTTTTTTTTAACATTTTTTTTGGCAGCAAAGCTCTTAGTAGAACCATCTGTCTTTCTATTAGTGTTTTTGAGTCCTGTTTTGAAGCTTCTTTGCTTGGCAAAGTCACTTTCATCCTTGGAAACCATTTAAAAAAAAGTTCTGTGGCTTTTTGCCGAAGAAGAGTACTATGCAAAAATTCCACACGGCTGTTCATTTTTGTTCTAAAAGAATACAGTTACTTTGTCTTTGTCTTAAAAAAAAAAAAAACAAAACCCCAAACAAAACAAACAAAAAATAAGCACATGAAGAAAAGGCAGGCAATGGGCAGTTCTAGGGTGACTGAGTGGGGATAGAGAAGAAATCACATTTTATGTTTTTTTTCTCCAGCAATCCAGTTAAAAGTAGGTATGTCTTCTAGTTAACAGGATCAGAATAGAAAGGAGAAAAATACTGAAGTAACAAAAAATGGATTGAGATAGTTCAGTGAGTGGAGCTACATCTACTCTAGCTTCAGTCCCAACCTTCATCTCCCAGGGCAAGAATTTCCATCAACAGCGCTCCATCCTTGCAAATTGTTTCAGGCTACAAAGATGCAGTCAGCGTAGACACAGGTGTTGACAGGTCCTGGCATAAATGAAGAGGTTACCTTCCCAAATTTCATATCACTCTTCTGCTTTGTAACAGTGTTGGGTGAACCGAGACATCTCCTGGATCTTCAGGAGATTAAATGAAAATAAAACTAAGTCAAGATGCTGTAGTCTGAACTGTGGCAACCAAGGACCTGGCACAGGTTCTCTTTTGCCAGGTCTGCTTTGCAGGCCATAATGAAGGGAGTAACACCTTCTTACGCCTCTGGCCAAAAAAGGTTGTCTATCAACACCCTAATTCTCCTTGTTTCTTAAGGCTACAGACCACAAACTAAATTTTAGTCTTTGATAATGTATCTGTACCTCCAATGCCTTAAGCTTTACAGTGCCATTAAAAATCTAGATGACCTCTCTTAAAAAATGAGTCAGTCTTCCTTTACTGACTGATCTGGTCAGTACGGTGGGGGTTTTTAATTAAATCCAGCCATTTAACATTTTAATCTAGCAAACTTTTTGTTTCTCATCTGTGTGAAATACAAAGACGATGTCCATTTCTAGCAATTAAAAACTCTGACAGACCTGGGTAAAAGCAATAGTATTGGACATTGTGCCATGGCCAACTTCCAGTTTTGATGACTAATTTCTGCATGTCTTAAGTCCCCTGCAGTATCGACTTACAATGTAATATTTTCCATTTCCTGACTTGCATGGTTGTGTACAGTTGCTGTGCAAAATTGAACAGCTAACGCTTCAGACATAGCTGTGTTTTATTTGTGAATAAAGTGTCTCAGCCTTTTTTCTTACCATCTCAGAGACTTTATCTTTTCACGTGTACAAATAAGTGCATGTATATGGGCAGAAAAATAGTACTGACTGTGCTGTACGGTACTTAGGCACGTATTTGTACTTCTGTGTGCGTGTATCTTTGTGTTTGGGCTCAGTCAGGGTGAAAGCCACTGTCTGAGACAGAGATATTGATACACAGTGCAATAAAAGAGAAGAAAAACCCACCCTGCAGTCAAAGAGAAGTGAGGCATTATGGACTGGGGGGGTATAATTAATTGGGATATAGGCGTGCATTAGTGGAATCTTTCAATTTATTTTGGATTAATGTAATTCATACGAAGTGCTTTGGTAATTAAGATGAGGCTGAATAGTTGATGCTACTGGAACACCCCATTATGGAGAAGTATATTCAAACCTGACCTCTCAGATCAGAAGTAAGAGAAAGCGTGTAAGCAGACATTTTCCCCAGAAAAAATTCCACGTTTGATTTTCCCTCTCCTGTTCAGCAGGTCCAGGGTCAGCTGCCTCCATTAATGATTCCCGTATTCCCTCCAGACCAGCGAACCCTAGCAGCAGCTGCACAACAAGGATTCCTTCTTCCTCCTGGTTTCAGCTACAAAGCGGGATGCAGTAAGTCCTGTAGATTTTTTTAGCTGGGAGTGGGTATAGGGCACAATTTCATGCCAATCTGTATAAAAGTATCACCTCTCTCGCCAGATGGACAAAGCCATTAACTTGCACAGATGAGTGTAAAATAGCGAATTAGTCGGTATCGTATGAGAAAAGATTGTCAGAGATGAAGTATGTGTTTCAACGTAACGGCAAAACATTTCACATGACAAGTAGATTTGTGCACCTTCTTTCTGACAGATCTTTTTGACAAGTGAACGTGCTCATGACCACACGTACATACATACATCTGAAGAGAAGCTATTTGAAATTTCCCAATAAATTTCAACACTGTTGTAAGAAAATATGTTTTTTTCCTGAAGCAGCCTGCTTACTATTTGTGAACTGAGGGCCTATTCTAGTCTCTTTCTTCACACAGAACTCACATTAATCTCAACGGGGGTTCTGTGCAGAGATCAAAGATAGCATATGCCTTTCAGTTTGATGGACTAACACAAACTATGAGTATATTTATGAGAGCCTAACACTAAAAAATATAGCATCTACATTTTTAATCTTTGAAAGATTTGTATTGTCCTCTGTACTCCCCAGATTTTTTTGGAAATTTTATTTAAGCCTTCTATAGGATTTCATGTTCCTGTCAACAGGCTGATGATAAATACAAGTTAAAGAATAATTGAGGAACCCCATTTCCATGAATAGACTTAGCTAAAGCATGAATTTCATAGGCTTGTTTTCATGCCTTTGTGCTTGTATAAGTCTTCTAACATCAGTTTCCTACTGAGTTATCTAGGACTTGCTTGTTCTACCGTTCTCTGTCTCTAGCATGCGTGTCTAGCTTTATTATATCCATGTCAGTGTATCCATCTGTATCATTGACTAACTCATGAATTCATCAGTTGTTTTGAGTTACTCAGGACTTCCCACTGCAGCAGTTTCATAAAACTAGAACATAAAGATTCCTTTAGTTAAACTGGCTTAGCCCGCAATTTCAGATTTCTTTCAGTTTCTGTAATATTGTAGATACAGTACTTGAATGCAAACTTGAGTTTCTTTGGCCACTAATCCCTTTTCCTAATATTTTGCAGACTGGGACCACTACTGAAAATTACTGTTCAAAACACTTCACGTCCCTCAGCAGCTGCAGTGCCAAAGCATAGGCTCATTCAGTTCTTCCAGTGATTTCACACTCAGTCTCCCTCAAATGGGAGAAGTAGTGATTCACATTACAGAATGTTTAACTGAAAGCCACACTGAATATGAATGCTACCATAACTGTAGGCCTGGAAAAGGTCAGGAAAGCACCCCGTTAGATGTATCTGGCAGATTAAATTAGTTTGATGTTAATGAAGTCTGGTTTGGCTAGAAAGAGTTGAGGTTGGTTTTTTTCCTTCTTTTTACTGCATGTACATTAACTGTAAGACAGTCCTATAGTTCCTCACATCCATGAAGTACATATGACATTGCATGTTTGTGTAACCTTGAAAATGAAAAAGAAAAAAGAGCAAAGTTGCTGCTGCTCTTGCAGTAAGGCTTGGAATTAACAGCATGCCAAGGTCTAGGACTGAGCAGAAGCCAGTGGAAAAAGACAGCTCTGTGTTTGGTGATTCCCTGGCATGTTTGACTGAATTTGACTGAGAAGCTGAGGAAAAATGATAAGTAGTCCAAAGGATTTTTTTCTTTTTACTCACAGTTTAGTGTAAACAAAAAAGTATATATGGATTTAGCTACACCTAGAAAGCTTGTAGCAATGAAAAACGTAGCTGCCTTAAAACTATAACATGTTCACATCAAGTAATGTTTTTGACAGACCATTAAAACATACTTCTCCCACTTTCCTGCTTGCCCTTCTGTGTATCAGTCCTCTTGGCAAAGATGTGGTAGATTGTAAACCAAAGAGCTTTGGATAAAATTTTCTAAAGCACATGAGCGATGTAGAAGACTAAATCTTCGTTTGAAGAGTGACAAAGGCACCAGGATCTAAGTCTCAGGGATATATAGCAAATGTTTGTACTGTAAACTTTAGTACAAATAGTCACCTATACTAGCTTGAACTGAGCTAAAGTGGGTACCAGTATAGCACTGCAACAGAGAAAGTACAGCAGATTAATTTTTCTCAGCATGTTAAATGCTTAACTTTCACTGAGTTTGCTTTTGGATGCAAGGCCTTCCTATGAACTTCTGAAGATCCCACTACCAGCATCTTTACCTCACTGCCATCGTATGTTTTAAATTTAGCTTATGTACCTTATGGTAATGTAACCTCACTTCTATATGTTCCTGGTCCTTTTGGAAAACCTGCCCTTTTTTCTGGACAGATAGATGTTCAGAATTATTTTGTGTGGCTGATTGACAGGAATTCTCTACTGATGATTCTATTATTTACTAGCATTAACAACCTGCACATAGGAACAATAAAAATCTCCATGGGACAATTAAGTTCCAGTCACAAATAATGAAGAACTATGAAAATTTTCATATACTGTTTCTCAATAAAAGGGAGATTTGAAAATTTGGGGGAGAAGGAAGAGGGAATTGTTGTGACAAACAATATTTTCATAACTAGCTAATGATGCTGAGTACCTTGATTATGGATATCCGGTTGGGGACACCTTCAGAGGGACATTTATACTGTTGTGTGCCCTGCCCCTTTGAAAAGTCAGATCTCCAAAAGAGTATCTCAAATTCAGCAGCGTGTCATGTAAGGCACTGCGCGTCTCTAGTCAGTTGTGCTGTTGGTCACACCTCATGGCTGGGTTACTTGCCACCTTCTGTCTGCAGGCCAGGTAGCTGAAGAGCCTCCAGTTGCTCATCACTGTGCCTCTAACTTCTGACATACTGGCCAAGCTTCTTCGTTAAGCACTCCCTAACTTGCTTCTGTCCAGGCTGGGATAGCAAGGACTTTCTGTTAAAATTGCTTAAACTGAGCTGGCTCATTTTAATGGAAACATGTTGGGAAGTGATTAAACAAGCAGCTTGGTCACAGTGGTAACCTTTGGCAGGGGGCTGTGATTGGAGATAGTGGCCTCTTCAGCCAGCACAGCTGCAGCTGGAGGAGAATGTGTGATCAAGCCTCGAGGTCAGTGAAAGAGAAGAAATGATTAATACCTAGTTATACTGGTATTTTTCTTTCATTCAGCTTAGAGAATGAAACCAAACTAACTTATTCATTGCTTTCTGATTCACCTGTCCACGTTAGAGCAACAGAGGGTCAAATGTATGTCTCCCAGTGGTTTCAGAGAGTGTATGTGGTACGATTCCTCAGCCAGTGGTTCCCAACGGACTAATGACTTATCCAGAGAGAGACTGTGGAAAGGAAGAGTGCTGATTTCTCTACACATACCTCCTTTTCTGAGGATTTGACTGAAGATAACACAAAAATAGTCGTAACAGTTCATAGCAGGGGTCCAGATTCCTCTCATGGCAGATACCTAAAGAAGAGTATAAGACCAGGAAAAGAGTATGCTGATACTTTATCCCCCTATACTTTGCCAGGTTCCAGTGGTTGAGGACTCGGGGACCTTCTGACCCAGTGGTGTCATCACTGCGTGAGAGCTATTCTGTCTGTTACTGAAAACAAAGAGGTTTCTCTGCTTGGGTTCCTACCTGATGGGAAACATTCTAGACAGCTGAAATGCTCAAAAGAGTACAACAATATCAATCTCTAGTACGTGCAGAGCAAATTACTCACTTATACTTCTCCAAATATTTTGCAAAATTGGGTAAATAGAGGGAGGAGAGGGGTAAATATTTTCTCCATGGTTACATGGCAGGTCATGGTCTTTGGCTTCCAATTCAATGTAGTAAATTTCCTTTTCTTTCTTTTTCTCCATAGCAGATCATGCTTGGGAGTGGCTTGGTTTTTCATTTTGTTTTGTTTTTTAAACAGATGGTTTGCATTACATAAGGGACAATTTACACAAGTTGACACTTCCCCTTTTTTCTCTGTGGCATATTGTGTGGTGGTAAAGTTGGCAGAGAAAAAGGGAAGAACTTCTATTAGGATTACATTTCTATTTGAGAAAAAGATTCATAATCTATGGTTCCAGCTTATTTTTAACCTCCATACCTAGATACAATTGCATGGTGTATAAAATAGTTAATATTATTATTTAGAACCAAAGCATTTTTTTCATATGAGAAAAATAAGTTGGCAGTATGTGATGGACTGTATTGTCTACGATTAGCAAGAAAAATACTCATAACCTACTTATTTGCTACATACGTGATTATCAATTCACTGTGTGTTGTTTGGAATTTAAGTATTTTGATTTTTATGCAAACCTCTTCATACGTATTTTTTATATACATAATATGCAATATTTCTATAGATGTATAATGCAGATCTCTTTATAAAGAGTTGATGTTTCAAAGTGGGTTGTTAACTAAGTGACCTGTGGCATGAGCAGACGTTAGGAGTTAACCCCAGTACCCTAAGTATATTAATTGGTTTTAGCAGCAGGTGAGCGCCTTCCCTTTCGGCTGATGTTGAAACCAAACAGAGCCCGATTACTGCATTTCCCAAACTGTGGTAAAGCTTTTCCCACATTTAGGCTATGCAGATTGGCCCAGGTCATTTAACCCTTCTCCTTTTATTGTCAACCAGCGTTCCTTAACCTAATTTGTTACTACTGCTATTACTAGTTCAGCTTCGCTTGTGATACTTGCTAGATAATATACATGACTCCCAGCATTTTAGCAATGGTGAGTGAAATGTCAGCTCTGCTGAGGTCTGAGGAGCTGTTGCTGTTGACTTCACTGAAGTCAACACACCAGATGATACAGATCTGCTAGGGCCACTCTTAGAAATAATTAGAATTTATTTAGAGCTAATTAATATTTGTGAAATGCTTTGAAAGTATAAAAACAGTGTAAGTGATAGAAGATAAGTTTTGTATTGTGCCCTTTGAAAACTGCATAGTTCCACCTCAGAGGAGGCTGCTCTTTAGTCGTAGGTAGTGTGATCCATTTATTAATGCACATATGTATAGATTTGTACGTGGAATATTAAGGCATGCTTGTCTCTCCTGTATAAGAGATAATAAAGGGAATGAAAGAAATGTTTGGCAAAGCAAAAGGGGCTGCTTCTGGGGAGCTATTTACAGAAAAGGCAGAAGGAGTTAGGCTGAGAACAGTGGTAGATTGGGTATTCTTCAACAACCGTACGGAGCAGAATGCACCAGGACAGAATGCTTCCCCGTGCTTCCTCTGTGGTTCTACATTTGCAGCACTGTTTACAGTTAGCTTTCCACTAAAAGACACAGAATAGCCCAAATTCTGTAAAGAAGATGGGCTCTCCCCGATTAATGGTGCTAAGTAAGATTCATTTTGGACTTTTTGCACTCCATCGCTTCTTTAAGCATTTGATGATTGTGATAAAAAGGAAATGAAATGTTGACTAGCCTCTTCCGGCAGTATGGTATGTTGTATCGGTCCTGAGGTTTTTCAAGATGATTGAAGCTGTTGAATTCCAGATAGTTTCTTCTCTGGAGCACAAAGAACAACATACTTTGTTTTCTAAACTGAGGTGTGCAAGAAACTGAATTACATGGAGATTTTTAGGATTTGTTTTCTTTTGTCAGGAAACAGTAGTTACTAAGTCTGTATTTCTGGAAGTGGGACTTACCCCAAATATATTTTCCAGGTTATTCACAAATTCTCAGGAAAGCTTATAGGTAGCCTTTTATTTGCTGATACCTATGTTACTTTTTATGGAAATATGCCACATTTTGGAAACAAGAATTGTTTTTCTTTGCCCATTCCTCCTCTCCCCGTGGGT
>NW_008795252.1:7213815-7231245 GCF_000699145.1 Aptenodytes forsteri
TTCTTTGCCCATTCCTCCCGTCCCCTGTGGGTAATTTGTTGTGACAAATCATATTGTGTTCCCAGTCAGATGTCATCAACATGAGGTTTTCTGAAAGTGCTTTAATCACTATTTCAACCATATCCAATTGGGGCGAAAAATCTGAATATACAGTAGGTACATTGTATGTGTCTTACATATCAGCTCGCTGCTGAAAGTGTTCTAAATAAAATAATGCACACAGTTATTGATGAAATATCTAATTACCTTTCAAAATCAACAAAAATGTGTGAGATGAACGAGCCAAGCCTAATAAAATTAAAATGTGCTGAATTTACTGTTCATCTATATTCTGAACAATAATTCCCATGTCCGATAAAAATGAAACTCTCAGTTAATTGGTTCCTCATACAGTACAATAAAATTAATGTTTAGGAGTTAAATACCATAAACTTCCTCGGGGAAATTTGCTGATGTATCTCTGTTTTTCAGTCAGTCACATGTTTCATTGTTTAATGGAGTATCATGTGGGCTGTCTTACAATTTTTCTTGTGTTCAGTGTCCATGTGTCTGACTTCTAAAGAGACTGAGTGCTAATTTCTGATTTAACTGTGTCAGCTGTATCAGCTGATATACAGGTCATTGACAATCACCAAATCAGAAGAAAAAAATATTGACATTGCTATGCTTTTATCAGAACGACAAAAATAGGAACCATGTGTTGTGAGGACCACATACTGTAGTTTCTTTATAAAGATGCTAGTTATCTTTCAGGGCTACTGTTTATGCCTTGGAAAAGAATGAGCATATGACTAAACCCTCATGTTCCCCCCAGGATAAGAAAAGAGTAATAGCATTGTGGATAGAAAGAGCAAGAAGGAGGAATTTTTGGTAACAATGTTGCCTTTTAGCATACGTGAGAATGTGTCACTTCTGTAATGCTGCAAATGCAATGGAAGGCATCAAGACTGCAAAAAAATAACACCACAACTAAAGACTGTTTCTAACTGAAAGAATCCCATAGCCCCTGATCTATGTGTGGCTTCTCACAATAATGCTGATAAAAACAAAATAGACAAGCAAAATAATGGGGTCCTGTGAAAACAGGCTGATAGTTTCAGTTCAGTTTCTAGGCCATAACAGATGTCTAGTGTTGTGGCACTATTATTCATGGTTGGGCAACTAAATAAAAGTCCCGATTTTTAAATTCACAAGCATGTACAAACCTCTGCGGAAATACATTGGCTTTCCTTGGTACTCAGAGCTTTTGAATAACTGTCATTTATTCAACAGGTATATTAAAAAAAAAGGGCACCCTGGAAATCGTAGGATTATTCTGGTTGAAAGGGATCTCAGAAGGTCTGCAGTCCAACCTCTTCCTCCAAGCCAGGTCATCTAGGAGATAAGACCAGGTTACTCGGGGCTTTATTCAGTCCGGGCTTGAAAACCTCCAAGGACAGAGACTGCACAACCCTGTTTTGACAGCCTGTTTCAACATCTGGCTGTCCTCATGGGGAAAATTTCATCCTGCCTTGATTCATTTTATGTCCATTGGCTCTTGTCCTCCAGCCAAACACTGCTGTGAGGAGCCTGGCCCTGTCTTGTTGATGACCTCCTCAGAGGAATTGGAAGGCTGCTTTTAGGTCCCTCCAAAGCCATCCCTTCTGTAGACTGAATTGTTTCTCTAAAACACAAAATAGGCTAATCCCTTGTAGGCAGCACTTGGTCAATGCTGTCCAGAACTATCCTCAAAGAAAATCAGGGAACCAGTTTGGATTTCTTTTTGGAAGCCACCGGTGGTATCTTCTTTGTACTCTTTTTCTTATTTATCTAAACCCCTAATGCCTGGAGCCAGAAGTCAGGGAACACTGCTCATGTCTTTCACAGCCTCCTGTTAACTCGTGCTACATGTCCACCATCACACCAAAGAAATGAAAGGAAAATGGTGATGAGAATGAATGAGTGGTGAGAAGAGATGCAGTGGCTTACCTGTCAGTTAGCCATCAGCTGTGATTATACATTATGAATATACTTAAGTGATAAATTGAGTGTAAAATTATTGTGGCTTTTTCTAGAGCTTGTCAAAAATGGGGGGAAGATAATGTAGAATTCCTTTTCATTCAACGGAATCTACTATAAGGAAACGTTTATTCCGGTATTTTTCATGGAATTTAGTTTAGCATTCTGGTTTTGGAAATTATAATTTAAGAATTTGTTTTTCTTTCCTACTCTTTATATTCTTTACATTGTTTTCTTTTTTTCTTCTCCTTCCATGACCTCCAACTTTTTTCACTTGCTCTCCCTGAAAGACAGGTAGGAGGAAAACAATAAATTTAAAAAAATCATAGGAAATAAAACCCCTACTTCTCCTTTTCTGGTATCATTTTTCTTTAAAGAAGAAAATTTCAGGGAAAAAAACAGAGTTCTATGGATTCATATAATCAGGTTCAACTTAAAAATCCTGTCAAAACATTATAATTTAACATTAGCATGTAACATGATTTATATAGCAAGTAAGACAATTGGGCCTGCTCTGAAGAGCTTGCAGCCTGTCAGGAGACAAGACAAGACACTAGGGGGGATTACACCATGAAGGAGAATAAATGAGATGAGTGACAGAAAAAGGAATACAAAAAACATCTTACGAGCAACTTAAAAATCCTGTCAAAACATTATAATTTAACATTAGCATGTAACATGATTTATATAGCAAGTAAGACAATTGTGCCTGCTCTGAAGAGCTTGCAGCCTGTCAGGAGACAAGACAAGACACTAGGGGGGATTACACCATGAAGGAGAATAAATGAGATGAGTGACAGAAAAAGGAATACAAAAAACATCTTACGAGTTTAGGTGAATGGTACAACACACATAATGTGAGCTTCCGTCCTTTCTTTTCTCTTTTGAAAAAAAGTCTTAATGTTTTTTAACTTGCTAAACTCCTTTGATAAAATTTTGCAAAACATATCAATGGTTTAAGAGCCACTGTTGTGTTTCCACAAGTGTACAATCATTTAACATCCATGAGCTTGGTAGCTAGTCAGTTGAAAATCAAGTTCATAACACACAGGGTTGTTATTTTGCGTTTTGGGACAGGATGTCCACTTGGCTCTGTACCACAACTTACTTTCGCAGAAAAGTGTTTTCAGTGGAGGATGATAGGGAAAGTTCATGGAAAGAGTGGTTTAAAAGTGAATGTACTTCATGAAAAATCCTCTTGTAAGCAAGATCTTGGAAGATTATTTTGGGCAAGGATGAAGGTGTGATTTGAAATTGAAAGAAGTTGCAGTGCATAAATTATCAGGAAAGAGGTTCTGGGTATGTTTGTGGAAGATGGACCAAAACAAGGATAGAGAAATAAAGAACTGGCACAGAATTGAGGGCTCAGCCTTGCCTTCTTTCTTCCCTGAGCCACTGGCATTCTCCTTTGCTCACAGTGTGCACCAAAACCTCTAATATACCCCATCGGCTCCTCCAGGCTTACATATCCCATTCACTTCTTTAAGTGCTGTATCACCAGTACATACGTCCTTCTGTGCTCTTTTCATGTAGTCAGTCTTGAATAATTCTGTTCTTCAAAGTGATGTCACTGAGTAGCTGGGAAATAACTATATATTAGAGAAGACTATGTCAGCTAATGAAGTAATTTTTACCTTGTTCTTACAATAAAAATCCCAGCCTTTGACTTGCTCCAGATTTTACCATATAATGCACTAAAGAAAAGCACCAATAACAAAACAACAACAAAACTTCTCTTTGATGCTTTGTTTATAAGAAAAGTCCACTCATAATGAGAAACAGTTTGGAACATGAAAGGAATGCACAAAATGTATCTTTTGGTAGCTGAAAGATGCAGGGAGGTACACTCCTGCCTGCGTGCATTAGTAGATTAATAGTGAATTTTGTGAATTGAAATGTAGTATAGTTGTATGAGAATTTATGGGTGTTTTCAGTGATGCGAACTTGTGAATGGCTTGAGAAATATCTATTTCTAATAACTGTATATCTTGCCTCACATTCCTGAAATGTTCCCAGAGCTTGGGAAAAAAATGTAGCAACTTTTTATGTCTAAAAATAAGATATTTACTGAAGAAGTAATGAAATAGTTAAGATACACATTTCCCAGACTTCAGAATTAACTAGAACTGCTCAGGCAAAACCTTCAGTCTGATATGGGAATAAATTTAAGGACAGTAGAAAGAGGTATCATGTTCTAGAGTAACAGCAACGAGTGAGCAGGTCCGTATTTATCAGAGGAGACTTGAGGCCTTTGTCAGTATTTTGAGGGGTGGCAGCTGCTCCTGCACTGTGTGATGTGAGTATATAAGTGCTTGGGCTCCTCACTGATATAGGACCTGGATCCTTTGCTGTGAAGGACACTGTCTGAAGAGTTGTCTGTGGATTTTAATCTTGGCTCTTCCACTGGCCTGTTGTGTGACCCAGGGCATGGCACAGCGTTTGAGCATATTCCTCGCTCTTTTGTCTTCTGCCTCCTGTGGACAGTAAGCTCCTCCAGACAGAGGTGAACTTTTGTTAGATGTTTGTACCAGGGCAAACACAGTGGATGGCTAACCCCGATAGTGTCTGTGCTCGTTACTGTACCTTCCTCCAACTTCTTTGCTGCTACCGTGTCTGTACCGTGGGAGAAGTAATGTGGATGTACTGTGGATGAGTAGCACTTGTGAAAGAATTGCAGCACAGGCAGGATGTACTTTTCTTCATAAAAAGAATTGCTAAACCCCTAAGATAAGCACAAGATAGCAGAGGGCATTACCAAAGCATAACGATGCAAAGATTCATAATAGGTTACAGAAGCCTTTCAGATTTGTTCACTGTTTTTGTTTCTTAAAAATATTTTTAAGCACTGGAAAAATGTAAAACCCTTTAGAGAGTGAACTAACAAAAAACCACCTGCTAAACAGGAGAGCCTAGCTCTGCACAGCTGAGGTTTGGGATGAATTTGAGGTTTTTCCTTAGAATTCTGAAAACCTACATTAGCACGTATTGGTGTAGTAGTTGCTTTCTAGCATGGTCTCCTAGAGTCCCAGAGGCATTACCTGCACCACCAAAGCCAGTGATTGTGACCATGCACATGGCCATGGGGGATGCACGTGGCCATGGGGACTTCAGCATGTTCTTCTCTCAGAAGCATCTCCTTGATGTATCTACCAAATGAGCCGTAAAAGATAGGAATTACCACAACAGACGAGGGTATGAGAATCTGCCTGGCTGTTTAGGGAAGTGAGAATAGTGGGATTTATGAATTAGCATGAGGTTGTGGGAAGATGGGCTGAGGCTTATACATGTGTGTGGAGAGAAGAGGAATATGGGACAGTGCATGAAAGTTAATCTTCTAATATGTATGTTTTAATACAAATAATTTGTAACTAAAAATTTTAATGGGCTGTAAAATCAACATTCTAGTGAGAAACTTTTCACTCGTTCTTTTCTTTGTGGTTGAGAAATGAATAATTTTATATTATTTCATAGCTGGTTCTTGAACAAAATGTCCTCTTCTAGAGAGGAGTCTTTCAGAATGATACTGGGATTAGCCTTTGAGCTACTAGTGGTGTGGAAGCAGCTAACACCATTGACCCTGAGTCTTTGACCATCGTCTCTTTCTTCTCCGTGTCTTCACATGTTTAAGGCCCATTGCTTGGGTCACAGGATAACTCCCCAGAAAATTTCAAGTTAGAGAAATGTTTCATGCAATCCATGATATGAAATGGAAAGTGGATGCCTCAGTTAAAGCAAAGGAAAATGGGAAACAGTGGCATCCTCTGGGGAAAAAAAAATCCAAGCAAGTCAGGAAATCTGTTGCCCATTGACAATAAATAAATAAACAGAGAAGTTGTGGCCTGGTGCTGGTGCAAAGACATTTGTGAATGGGGATGCCTGGGTGGACCTTTGGATTCCCATTGCTTGGCTGGCCTGTGAGGCTTCAGTCAGCAAAGCATTATTTGAGATGTTCTTAAATATAAGCAGGCACGCTTATTGAAGTTAAATATCTGTTAAGATGCTTTGCCGGCCCAGTTTTTTTCTGGCCCTCCATTTCTAGAAGTTGTGGTATTTAATTCTTAACAGGAGATCAAAATGCTTGAATGAAAAGATCTCTGTAAAGAAGGTTGCATTATAAAAGGGAAAAATAAACATTAGCAGTTTTCCTGAACATGTATAAACCAAAACAGCTTATTTCTAACATTTCAAAAACATGAGATAAGTTTATTTCCCTTTGTTTTCTGTTTCCTGTAACTTAGGTTTGATACCATTATAAACTTTAATTAAACAGTAACTAGTAATGATTGTACAGAACAGCCTGCATTGCCTTCTTAATTTGTCTTTTTTTTCCCCAGTTCACTCAAAAAAGCACAATAAAGGAGGAAAACTTTTAATCTACCTCTCTAATGAAATGTACAGGAACATTTAGGTAGATTTTCCTGATAAAGTGTTCTGCCTTTTCCATAGTCTCATTTCAAGTGGCTGTTTTAATGCTACAGAAATCATGCATGCTACCAGAACATAGGGACATACAGAAATGCTCTGGTGATCCTTATTTGAGTGGAAAGTGCTTAAACATTTTATCATTTGGAGAAGCAGTATGATGCATGTAACATTTTTTACTATTTTTTACCAGTTTTCTTAACAGTTTTGTTGATGGGCTAGTATGAAGTTTATTTTAACAAATCAGATATGTAAGGAGTGACCAAAAGTGAGCGCTCCATAACATTAAAACATGCCTGTCTCCATCTTGATTTTTGCCATCTCAGGTAATTTTCCTTTATAAACGCCTGCAACTTTTTCTTAAACCTTTACTGGGTCCCTTTATCTCATTCAGCACAATGCAGTTCTTACTAAAACAGAAGTAGTTTTCCCTCAGAAGCAAAATTGAATCACAAGTCATGAGGTGGAGTTGACGCAGGGATTTCGGAGGTTGTATCTGATTTACTTAACTTCACGTGTTTTTTCTTGTTGTAGGATCAAACCCTGAAACTAAAGCAAGCTTTTTTCCCTCACCTAAAAGAAAACAGGGTAGTCAAGGGAGTGCCATTTCTGATCTGTGTGAGGCTCAGTTTACTAACAGTGAGCAGAGTTTGGTTAACTTCATATTCTGGACAAGCTTGTAAATTTGTCCCCTTCTAATGCTGTGATCTTATCAAGGTTGTACTGTTTTCCTTTTCTCCTCCTCCACCCCCGTCTTCTTTCTTTCCTTTTTCTTTTTTTTTTTTTTTGAAGTGCAATCAATGTGCACTTTTTTTTCCATTGCCCTAAATACATCAATACATCACCACCCCCGTCTTCTTTCTTTCCTTTTTCTTTTTTTTTTTTTTGAAGTGCAGCCTTCTGATCAATGTGCACTTTTTTTTCCATTTCCCTAAATACATCATGAAAAAGGATGAGGTTTCCGCCTTAATTGCTTGTGCCTTTTATTCACATTCCTCTCTCAGCCAGAATTGTGAAAAGAGTGTTAGTAAAAGGCTGCACAATAGAGCTTTTCATTAGGCCTCAACAAGGCACACAAAAGAAGGCTTTTGGAAAGAGTGAATGCAGGACTTTAATTTGCAGGTGGAGAGTAGATAAAAGGTGCTGACGCCTCTATTATTCTCTTACTTAGGTGACCCTTACCCCGTTCAGCTGATCCCAACTACCATGGCAGCTGCTGCCGCAGCAACACCAGGCTTAGGCCCACTCCAACTGCAGGTAAGTCTGAAAACAATGCAGAAGAGGCAAAGGTTAAGTAAATATGAAAAACGGTTTTCTCTTCCCTTTGAACACAACACAATTAACAGGGGCTTTGGTCTGTTCTCTTCACGTAAAATTTGCATCGGAAGCAAAATAGTCGTCAAATCATACACATTTTCCTTTTACCTTGGGGGAAAATTTTGTTACATTTTTGTGTCTTGATTGTCAATTTAACGACTTTTAGGTTTGTCCCTTAAATTTCCACAGAGCGGTATGTTTGCTTGTCTTTTCCATTAGATAGTTCTGATGCAGGCTGTACAGGCTGACTAGGTGTAAACCAGCAAAAGGAAACACATTGCTGGGCAGAAGAGCTCTGTCCTGACAAGCACTTTTAAACTGCTTAAAAGTCGCTTAACGTGATTATGTCCTTTTAGGCCGTAAGCTCTTCAGAGCAATGACTGGCCCCTCCTACAGTATTTTATGGTACCCAGCACATTTTAGGCACTGCTGTAGCGCAGATAATTAGCGATTATACTAATTTAACATAGGCAGTTGGAAAACAGGTGGAAAGATAGTAAAGAATTTTTTTTGAGCTACGTTAAAGAGTTGGCCTGGTAGCCAGATGTATCTGATTCAAAACTTCCAATATCGTTCTAAATTTTGGAGGCATTAGGGTGTCCATGGGTCTTACTGATAGCGATGCAGATGTTCCTCAGGTATTCCTGATCAGCCCACAACCCTTGTCAAGTCATTGGAATTAAGCAAATGTGATGTCCATTTCCGCAGTTTGAATTTTGTTACCTGCCATGTATGCTTTGCTGGTAGGATGAAGCCGGGTAAAATTTGGGACCTAAATGAAATCAAAATCCAAATTATCTCTAGTTCTGCAAAATCTGTATTGATGCTCTTTTGTAGAAACAAAAAAAATTCCCATACTCTCTATTGCTAATTTGTCTCCTCGCTCATTATTATTTGCCAAGTCACATGGAACAGCAGAGCTTTATACCTGCTTGGAAAAGCTCAGCATTTATAAACAGTATGTGTAAAATGCATTCTCAAGCTCAGTTTGGCCAGCATCAGTATGAAGTAGACTGCAACATCAGATATTTCAGTTGTTTGGCCAGCATACGAGAGCGTGGGACATAGTTCTGGGGAAGATTTCTTTTTTTTATTTTAACACAGCCAGCGGAAGTTAGCTGAGTTTCACAGAAATAGCTGCCAGTGTGTAAGCTGACACATTCCATGCACCACAGAGGTTAATACATTCATTCCTATTGTGCCTTTGTATGAAAAGCTACACTGTCTGTGTGTTAGTTTCTGATTCTGTGAGTTACAAATACCGTAGGCGGCTTAAGAATCATGGGAGCCATAAAAGTCATCCCTCTGAAATGAATTTTGAGGAGTAACGTCGGTATTGATAAAGTGCTTATAACAGCCAAACACACATGAACACACATACGGAAGAAAGAAGGGAAAAAAAGGAAAAACAAAAATGGAGCTAGCTAGCAATGAGAAAATAGAGATCTGAGTCTAATTTTCCTTATTTTTGCGGTCATTCAAGCTAGTCCTAAAATAATGCATCAGTGCTCCAGTAAGTTGGGAGGATGGTTTACTTTCATTTCAGGACCAGCTTTGGGCTGTATCTCTGCATGTGGTGGGCTGAAGTATTCTGATTAAAATAGGCTTTATCACAATGACAGTTTGCTTATAAAAAGGTGGGCTTTGTGCAAATGTGACTGACTTCATAAATATCTTAAGAGGAGTTTAGGTTGTGGAAAATTTGAAAACCTCAAAGGCCTCTTGTTTCTGTGCAAAGGAGAACATTAAAATGAAAGTATTGACCAAATTCACCTATCTTGTTTTGCTACGTGTTATTTAGTCTGCAGTTAAGGGGAGACTTTGGCAGCCAGTCAGTGGGAAAGGTTCAAATTACTAACTCTGTAGACTCCTTCAAATCTTTCAGACTTGATCTCTAAGGGTATGTATATGCTGGAAAAAATCTAAAGCTGTCTTTCTTCACATCTTAACGGTGATTTTTAGCTATCAGCATAACCTGTCTAATAGAAATTGGACATGCCTCTTAACTTCTGGTGCCATTTGAAAAAGTCAGATAGGCTAGATGTGCTTTGAGAAAGGTTTTATGATACAGTACTCAGAATGGACTCTCACCCATGCTAACGTAAGTGGAGCTGAATCTAGCATAGCTGCTAGCCTAGAAGGATTGTGCCTTCCAAACCCTGTTCAAATCCAGTTTAGCTCAGTGATGACTGTTTCTTCAGTCATGAAGAAACATTCATGATGTTTGTCATGAAGAACTGGTCCAAAACCACCTTTAAATGGCATGAATCAATGTGCAGCTGTTACAGTCTCTTTCAAGGAGGAACTCTTCTTACTTCAGACATTCCCCTAAGTTACATATAACCATAGTGTTCCCTACAAACCCTCTGTCATCTGGTCATCAGACAGTAGAAGGTCGGAAGAGTACAATGTTCCTTCTTTTCTTCTTTTTCTATCCTCCCTATCACTCATCTTTCAGGCTTTGTATACTAAAAGCAGTAGTTTTCAGGGGAGATCAAAGAACCTGACACAATGCTCAGTTTGTTGCTCCCAGCAGAATTTGGTACACAACGTTATCTTAGTGAAGACAAAGCCAAGGAATTTTTCTTGTTTGTTTGTATAGCGATAAACATGTCTTTGTTATTTCATTAGAGAATTTCAAGTCGAGGCATGGCTTTAGTAGTGTACTGTGAGATCAACAGGAAGTACTTTTTTATCCCTGGTTGTCAAAATTGAATTTTCTTTTTGTAAATGAAATGCACACTGTATTTACAGAAGAACAGCTAACACCTGATTGTTTTCCTGTGGCAAAGATACTCTTTGTCAGTGAAAATGTAATCTCTCATTTTGAAATGCCCTGTTGATTCCCACTGACGGGTTCGTAATCTGAAGCCCTCCGTTTCTCTCCCTGCCTTTGAGACCCCACTGGGGTATACAGATTCTGTCATCTGATATCCGCCACAATTAGCCATACGTGATTGCCTTTATTTCCAGTATCCACAGAGAGACTAATGGCTCTCAATAAGAATGGAAACTAAAACTTGCGTTGTTAGATGTTGCAAAAGGAGTAGATGGATGGGGCCATGTTGGAGAAGCTGGAACTAACACGATGCATGCTTGAACCTGTCCTCTGATAAAGAACTATCAGCCCTGCATATTCACTCATACCCACATTTAATGACATAAATGCCATTTGAAAAAAAGTTTTTAGCTTTCCTCTGTTAATGAGAAGATTCAGTCCCAAACATTGTGTAAAGTGTCATTTTAAAATACACCCTCATTGCAGTAAAATCCCTCTTGGTTAGCACGCGAGTTTCTTATGTTGATTTTTTCCCCCCGTAAATTTCATATGGTTTTGTTCTTCAAGAGTGATGCATCATGGTGATTCTGTTTCAGATGAATGAGAACAAAACTGAACATAGCCTTGCCACTGTGTTTTACTGAATAAAGCTAACGAATCGAAAGTACTGCTATACGCCTTATATGAACATGATGTTTTCCTATATGGTTCAACAGATGAGGGAATTAAATTCCACCATCTTGAAGATCAGCATTCAAAGCTCTGAGCATAGATACCATGTAACAAGTTTTACACAAAGTAAACAGAAGTGATTATTCTAATACCAGTCATCTTGGGCATACCTAATATGAAATAGATGTTTCCAGAAGTCTGAGCAAATTCAGTACAAAATGATATCTGGTGGTTTCTTTTCTGAGAAAAAATAATTCCCGAGTGCTTTCTGAGCATTAGGAAACAAAGGACCTGATCGCCTGATCTGAAAATTGGGAGGAATCTGCACCATTGGGAGTGCGAACGGTTCAGATTTCCCAGATTGTTTGTTTGATAACCAAATAGTGACAACGACTGATTAATTGGCAGTAATACAAATGCTGTGTATACCCATAACTATACTGAAAGATAATGCTGGATGTATAATGACAGCTGCCTGTGTAGTGTTACTGTATGGACATTTTGTGTCCTGTCAAAACAACATAGCAGTCTGATGTAATACAGACTTCCTGCAAACATCTGCTCTTGGAAAAACACCCCAAAAAGTTTCGAGTGCCCATGTTCAAACTGTCTTCCCTCTTCATCTTAGCATGAACCAGGACATCATGATTATTGGTGGTTGTGTTCAACATTATGACGGATCAAGAGAACCTCATGTCAGCATACGGGTGTGAAAGCATTTTACCTGGGTCTCCGTTCTGAAGACCAGCCATTTGAACAATCCTGATTGATTCTCTTTGGCTATTTGTATAAAGATGATGGGCAGATTTAGAACTCAAACATATCTGGCAAGATAATTCAGCCAAGTTTTTTAGTCTGCATTGTCTTTATTAAGTACTTGGGTCGATTTTTTTTTTCTTACTACAAACCTATCTTTTCAGTGGTGTGGGAAGATGCATACCACGGACTGAATTTCAATGGAATTTAGCATACGTAGTCTGGACCACATTTTTAGAAGAATTTGAGCCACATGTAGGCACTGACAAGTGGCTAGATTTTGAGAAAAGTTAAACCTGTTTGGAGTTTAAGTGCTTCTCAAAGTTGTTCATCTTGCTATTATTTAGGTGTCTGACTTACTACACATTTTCCTTTGGAAAACCTTGCTTCTAGATATCTTAAGGGTCACATAACCATCTGTGGTCTCCATGCTTGTTTTACTTGAAGGAAACGGAAAGGACAGAGCTATTTAACAAGTATACAGTGACTGATCAGAAGATAGACTGTTCCAATGGTCATATGAGTATTACATAAAACATCTGTTGCCTATGAAACAAAAATAAAGCATGAAGACTGCCTGCTCAGTCAGATACACTTTTTTTTTTTCTTACATACTAGCTTCCTTTTGGCTTCTGCACCGTTGCAGGGATGAGCTACATCTCTCCACTTGGAGTTCAGGTTATTTCTCTGAAGTATCTCCTTAAGTTTCATTTGAAATGTTGCTGATGATAGAACTTCCCCTCTCTCTTAAAGAGGTGGCACTATATTTTCATGCATTAATTGTCAAGCACTTGTTTTTTTTGGCATATCTCTTTCTGATTTCTTACTATAATCTGTAGACATAACCAGTTTTGACCAGGTTAAGCAGTTGGCCTTCCAGTGTTAGAACACCGCAAATCTGTGAAAGAAGACCCTGAAAAAGCTGTGTGAACACTGTGGTGATACATCTGAATACTGAAAGCTTGATTCTTTCCTTGTATTGGGGAGCCAACTTGCCAGAGCTGCAAAGACATACAAATTATTTCTGATTGAGAAGAAAAGTCCGGTGCCCCATTATTGTCTCTATGGAATGTAGCCAAGAGATGGCAATACTTTATCCATTATTCATTTACTCTGCAGTCTACATTCATGACCTCTTTGGGATATTACTGTAAACAATTCTTTGCCTACAAGAAGGTAAACCATTTCTTAGCAGTGCAAGGTTATTCCTTCTGTTTGCTGGGCAGCGTCTACCTTTAAATACCATCTAAGCTGGCTTTTCAACAGTGAGGGTCAGTATCCTTTTCACTGTTTGCTTTTCTACTTTACCTGTTCTCATTAATATGACTCTGACTTAATTTGTAGGGAATGAATCATTAGTGCACCATTTAATTACAATATTATGCTACTCATGCAATCCACTTAAGCATAAAAAAGTAGAATTAGTTTTTCACTGTGAGCACACACATCTGGGGAAAAAAACAGCTAAATACATGAAAAGCGACATTTCTCATTAGCATAACCAAAAGATGGCAGTTGTCCATCTGCCATTAGCTCAGTGTATTGCTATGCTGTTTCTGATGGCCATCACAAATAATGATAATAATAGGAGTAATAAAACAACATAATATGTATACATTTTTGTTGGATGCCCTTTTAAATACTTTTTAAAATTGCTATGTTCATGCAGATTCTATATTCCCTACTTCTGTCCACAACTTGTTTTCTGGCATTGTAAGTAAATGTGTTGGCCACTAGATATTTGCCACCTGTTCTGCAAATGAGTAGCCAAGATGGCCATTTTAAAAGAGATCATTGAAGACCAAAGTCCAGTTCTTCAGCTAGAAAAATGGGGCATAGTACTCTTCATGTAAGTGAAGCTACAACCATCTAAACAGGGTGAAGATCTCTTTGTGGGTGTGGGGTAAGTTGTCTTTAAAAATTTGAACTTTCCGAGATTTCTTACTTATTATGGAGTCTTAGTGTTGATTTTAGAATATTCATTAAACTGTATGTTGTGGTTTAACCTCAGCCGGCAACTAAGCACCCCACAGCCGCTCGAATGAAAAAAAATGGGGGAGAGAATCAGAAGGGTAAAAGTGAGAAAACTTGTGGGTTGAGATAAAGACAGTTTAACAAGCAAAGCAGAAGCCGTGCACGCCAGCAAAGCAAAACAAGGAATTCATTCACTACTTCCCATGGGCAGGCAGGTGTTCAGCCATCTCCAGGAAAACAGGGCTCCATCACGCGTAACGGTTACTTGGGAAGACAAACGCCATCACTCTAAACGTTGTGCCCATCCTTCTTCTTCCCCCAGCATTATCTGCTGAGCATGACGTCCCATGGTATGGAATATCCCTTTGGTCAGTTGGGGTCAGCTGTCCTGGCTGTCCCCCCTCCCAGCTTCTTGTGCACCCCCAGCCTACTCGCTGGTGGGGTGGTGTGAGAGGCAGAAAAGGCCTTGACTCTGTGTCAGCACTGCCCAGCAATAACGAAAACATCCCTGTGTTACCAACACTGTTTTCAGCACAAATCCAAAACATAGCCCCGTACTAGCTACTCTGAAGAAAATTAACTCTATCCCAGCCAGAACCAGCACACTGTATAAGTAAGGTGTGGGGTGAGGGGCTATTGATTGCCAAGAGCATTTTTGAGCAATCCCTATGTTTTTAGATGGAAAAAGTTCCTCCCAATTAACTCAAAAGCAAGCCTCACAACACCAGGATGCAACTACTCCTCACTTTCCAGATACCTGCTGAGAGCTAGAGATTGTGATAGATTGTGTAAAAGCATGAACCACAGAACATATCAGCTCAAATAAATCTTGTTCATGGTGGGTAAATGTGCTTTGTAATTGGCGTCTAAATAGCCCATACTTGCCTTTGATATAATCTTAGACAATGTTATGGGTAAACTCAATATATTCTATCAAAATAGATTTGAATGAAAAGCTTGACCACATCATTTTATCAGAATCCAATCAATTTATGAAAGACAATAATTTTGACAGACTGTATATAAATGCTTTGTATTTTATTGAGCACTGTGAGTGTCTGAACATACGCACAGTGGACATTTACAGGCAGTAAATACACATGGTAGAACAGTATCATGGCTACTCTGTGGGTTGTCAGATTATAACTCCCTCCCCTGCCCTCCAGGGGAAAGAACTAGCAGTGGTAGCATATTCATTTTATCTAGATTAACAGTCCTTTCTGCATAACTTTCAGATTCCATCCATATCTATGAAAAATGAGAAAGACTGAAAAATGACCAGCCTATGTTCCTTCCAGTTGTAACTCAGGCCTGCTGTTTGCTAGCAGACCTCTGTCTGCATGAGTGAGTTTTCTTGTAGGTTAAAGAGACTGGATTCCCTCTTCCCCCTCCCTCTGACCCTGAGCCTGCAGGGCAGACAGACAGAAGCACACATATGATTAATACAGCACAGCTGCAGTAGTGACTCATTTGCATATGTATTAATAGAGGCAAAAACAACAATTCAATTACATACAGAGACATTCTGCATACTAAAGAACATATGCAAATAGCCTGGAAAAAGTGCAGCCAGCGTTTTCTCCGACTTTCCTGAGCCCATATGGGCTAGCATCAGAGCCTAGCAGTTCTCAAGAAATCCCCTTTAGGAAGAACCTGTTACAAGATGCTTATACTGCTATTACTCCTCCTTCCTCCACCCCCCCTGGTTCCCAGGAGGCGTTTGACATTTGGACAATGGGAATAGCACAAGCAGTGTCTTTTCCATGTTATTTCATATTTGCCAAGCCTTCAGCTTCATATTGTTGTCTCTTTACATATAAGCCCCAGCATGAAGAAACCCAGTCCTTCGCCTCGACATTTTCCTTTGTCTTTCTCTCTCTCAAGCTTCCTCTTATCTTCTTAACTTCTGTGACTTAGCAAAAGATGACCATTTCTGTGCCTTTTTCTTGTAGTGACCTCAAATATCTCATAATAGTATCATCCAGTGATTTTCTGCTAGGGGGCCATTAAATACTTTTAATGGGTCTGAAAGGTGACTCAGAAAAGTTAACCTGTTGTAGATAGGCTTTTATATCATGATACATTGGTTTTTGTCTCTACTACGAAGGTTGTGGAGTTCTCAAACCAAAAAGGTTGAAAATCACAGGTATTAAATAGTTCATACTACAGGTGATGGGGATCTTCATAACTGGTGCAGAATCTGATTCTAGTAGTAGAAACAGATGTTCTCTAAATCTCACAGGAACTTAATAGGCAGTAGTTTTGAGCACCTTTCAAAAGCAGGTAGAAAGTATTCCGGCATTGGAACTTACACTATAGGAAGACTTACTTAAGCTATAAATGGTTTCTTTAGCTATAAGTTACTCCTTATGTTAGTTTGTGTTATAACTAAAACACCAAGTATACTAGATGTATGTGCTCGGTATACTTCTTCACAGGGGCCATTCACACACTGTGATGCGCAGCAAAATATTAGGCCATGATCCATACCCAGTACACTAATTTCTGGAAAAGCGTGACATTTGACGTTGTCCTTTATGGACTAGATAAATAGAGCTCTATTTCAACTTGAAAAGAGATAACAAGTCACTAAAAACTTTTGGAAACCTGACAAAGCCATTAAGATGCCCAACTGTCTTGTTTGGGTGGCAACCCTCTGTGTTTCAAGCAGTCTAAATTACTGGCCATTTGTTTGAAACGTCTCTGTGGTGTGAGCAGGGAAAAATAGGTCATGCAAGAAAGAGTGCGTAACTGTCTGGCAAGCATACTTGCGAGGTCAGGTCATCCTTAATTTCTTTTCTCTCGCAAAAATGTTACACTTCTTTCTTTTTGGGGTTAGCCTGACAGACGGAAGCAGATTACTCCTTGATTATTTATAAGGCATTAATTTTAGATGAATATTGCTGAAGTAACTGACATCGTAAGTAGTTTTAGCAGCCAGCAGAAGAGCCTGTTTGCAGATTGGAATATGACAGTCTTCACTTACACGACGTCCTGTCTAGGACAAAGTTTGAAGTGTATGAAAGAAGAGAAAACTCGAGAAGTGAAGGCATATATATCAGCTAAGAGTTTGATATTCTTCTGTGCAATGTAACTGGGACTTCAGATGGTTGGAATGATGTTGTCCATGTTACGAGTTCAACCAGCTGCGAGACAAAACCAGGGTCAAAATAGCAGCAGTGGCAACACCTGTCTGCCAGAGTCTGAAACCGGGGCAGGGGGGAACATCTGAGAAGTGTCTTACACTGCCCCGAGGTAGCTTCTGTTGAGAAAGAAGAAAATAGCCACCTTCGTACATACACCTTGAGATAACCGAAACGATGTCTCCCTCCCTACATTGGCCACAGAGCAAACCTGTGAAGTGTTTGTGTTTCACAGAACGCGATGTTTCGTGGCTTACATTCATTTGGAATTAATTCTCCCTGGAAAGGTCTGTATGAAAAATCTGGTGACAACACCAAAAAAACTTTTTTTTTTTTTTTAATTTTTTTTTTTTTTTTTTTTTTTTTTTT